>NC_071505.1:318663681-318966712 GCF_027887155.1 Malaclemys terrapin pileata
ATTATAAGCTTTGTAATGATACCTTACAAGAGACCTTTTGCATGAAGCATATTCCAGTTACATTATATTCACTTATCATATTTTTATAAAACTATTCCAGTTACATTATATTCACTTCTTATTATGTTTTTATAAATCCATATAGACTGCACAACGTCACAGTGAGCATTCTCAACCTCCGGGAATCTTTATTCCCATCCCCAATACTGTGGACTGACAAAGAGCATGTTACAAAGCCCATCTGTTTACCTATGTTTTTTTCTGGGATGGTGAAATGAATAGGAAGAGTCCCAGGTTCTGTGGATTGGAGAGAGTTCCAGTGTTGACATCTGGGTCAACTGGAAGTATTTTGTATGTTGTATTTTGATTAGTTTATGCACTAAGAGCTTGAGTATGTAAGTATAAATACTACTGTACATACACAGTATTTTTATCCGCTTTTGTTGCTTTTTCACAATTAAGATTTGTAATGGTACAGGAAGTGTTTGCTCTTAATCTCACCACTTTTGTTGTAATGGAAAGAAGTCTCAAGAACCATATTCATTACTTACTGTATGTGACTGCTACTGAGTTAGCTAGAATTGCTGTTGCTTTATCTTTGACCTCTCATTCATTGTTATACTGGAAAGGGAATACAAGATACATTGATTCGTTGTGCAGAAATCAAGAACCTAGTTGGCCTTGTAGCTAAGTTGCTTGAACACTAAATATCTCAGAAATATTTTTATAATCTTCAGGCTAAAAGCAATCAAAAGGTGGAGCTATGTTTGGACAGATTCTGCACTCTGTTCAAGGGTAAATCTGGAGTTACTTCAATGAAGCCGTTGGCTTTGGTGGACTTACTCCAGATGTATGTTGGTGTAACAGACAGGAAAATTTGTTTTGTTTTTGTTTTGTTTTTAATGGAGATATCCCATCTCCTAGAACTGGAAGGGACCTTGAAAGGTCATCAAGTCCAGCCCCCTGCTTTCACTAGCAGGACTAAGTACTGATTTTTGCCCCAGATCCCCAAGTGGCCCCCTCAAGGATTGAACTCACAACCCTGGATTTAGCAGGCCAGTGCTCAAACCACTGAGCTATCCCTCCCCCCGCCCATGGCCTCTGCACTAGTAAAATCAAGCGGTTTCTCTCAAGAAATGTCACCAAGCCCAAGCACTATACGGGAAATGTGCCAAAAATCAATACTGTTTGTAACACAACTACCACTTAACGATTCATATCCAGATGTCACATTAAAAAATATCCCAAATATCTCAGCACATCATATCTTGAGAAGAACAGGAGACAGCAATGAGCAATATTGTGGGACTCCAAATATGGAAATGAGGAGATTAAATAGTATTAAGATGACTGGTGACTTTTATCAGTTTATGATTCCATATTTTTTTGAAGTGTGATGTGTTTTCTAGAAATTTATTCAATTTAATTTGGACCCAGGATCTGGCATTTGTAGTCAGAAGAACACTTTACTCAGAATCAATATATTTAATCTTTTTCATATCTATTTATCTACAGCATTTATCAGATCATGTGAGAGCACAAACTGTATCTAGACATAGAATCATAGAATATTAGGGTTGGAAGAGACCTCAGGAGGTCATCTAGTCCAATCCCCTGCTTAAAGCAGGACCAACACTAACTAAATCATCCCAGCCAGGGCTTTGTCAAGCCGGGCCTTAAAAACTTCTAAGGCTGGAGATTCCACCACCTCCCTAGGTAACACATTCCAGTGCTTCACCACCACCACATGGCTCATATAATCCAGATATAAGCTACATTAACGAAGTGTGAATGCCCATCGACCTTCGCTAATACCTGTATGCATAGGTTTACTGTATGCATAACATTAACATAGTAAATGTGAATAAGCTTCATTTTTGAATCTCATTTTTGCATTATGCCATTTCCAAAACATAAAGCTACAAACAAAGTAAGCCACTTTGATCAAGGCTTACGTGTGCATCATCATGTTGTATATAATACAGTCTGACCCTACCTACAAAATCAAAACTTTTTGCAGAAATGTATTGATGAACTTTTCTTCGGGAAGGTTTCTTTTTCATAGATTTTGAGGACAGAAGGAACCATTGTGATCATCTAAGCTGACCTCCCATATAACACAGGCTATAGAACTTCCCCAAAATAATTCCTAGAGCAGATCTTTTAGGAAAACCGCTAATCTTGATTTTAAAATTGTCAGTAAGGGAGAATCCACCATGACCCTTGGTAAGTTGTTCCATTGGTACACTACCCTTGCTGTTAAAATATTACACCTTATTTCCAGTCTGAATTTGTCTAGCTTCAACTTCCAGCCATTAGCTCATGTTATATCTTTCTCTGCTAGACCAAAGAGTTCATTATTAAACAATGGGATGTCAGTTGTCTTTACATGTTGCCGGTGCTGCTAAAGATAATATATATAAATTTAGATATTCCTTGCCCATTATAAGTATATGTATAAGTGAAATAAGTTTGAAAGGAGATTAATATAGGCTTAAGCCGATAATTCTTCAAACAGCAAGAGCCCATCAAGTATTCTGCTATCTAGTGTCCTGGTAACCTTTTAAAAACATCATAGCTAAAAAGTTTGTTTTCTTAAATGAAGTACAAAAATTCTATTAAATAACATTTCTGCAAGTGGTAGACTATGTAATTAGTCCTCAAAACCAGTTTTGGATTAATGTTTTAGAGTTTTTTCACTTTAAAAAAAAATCATACCAAGTGAAATCCTGTATATCCTGCTAAAGGTATGATTTCATCTAGAACATGAATATTTCATACTGCACATGCAGGTTGACATTTTATTTAGTTTTGCTTGCACAACATAAAAACGCATTTGCTTTATTTCTGAATGATCTCTGTTAACTAGATTTGTTCACTGGAATTAGTGACATTTTAAGGCCAGTCCAACATTCATTGTAGAACTTCAATAATTTTTTTAAAGTATATGAAATTATAGTTTCCTTTTCCTGGCTGTATAAGCTTTAAAATTCTCTCATCTATATTTTTCTTGTGTGATGTCACATCAGGGATGTCTTATGCTTTTAGTAAATATCACCTTGAGGTTTTGAAAATATACTGCTTCTTTAAACCAAGATGGAACAGATGGAAACTTTACTTCTTAAACAAATCTCTACAATTTTCTTCAGGGCACAAAAAAAGTATCATGAATTTGACTGAGAGCTTAGGAAGCTTCCAGAAGCTCTTAATCTTTCTTTGGTGGCAAGAGGATTGAATTCAAAATTCTGTTCATAAAATGGTAACAAATCCCTATGCGCTTTTTTTCTTTGAAAAAAGTACAGTTGCTCCTGATCCAAATGACCTTTTGGATTAAACTGTTAAGAGACAGATTTTAAATGACAATACATTTTCTTGTTAACTGTTTGAATTTTAGTGCAGGCACAACAAACAACGTTGACTAATCCCAAAAGACATTTCATTGCCCAGCAAGTCACCAACTGTTACTATTCAGACTGACGAAAAATCACTGTGAAAGAGTCAGTGATGTATGTTGCCAAACATATTTTAATGAAGGAACAAAATACAGTTTTTTCATAGCATTCTGCATCCTTAAAACGACGGGATAAATAAATCATGTATAGCCGAAGCCAAAGAGAAGTAGACCTGACATTTTTTAAGTGTACATTAATTTAAATTGTAACACATCCTTGTGAACATCTTTATTGTTCTAAGTTCAGAACATGCTTATATCTTTGGGATAGAGAGAGCAATCTTGGTGCTTTTATAGATGTTTTAATTTAAATTTCACTGATAAAACACATCTATATTATAGGTTTTTGGAACAGTTCCCAGCCCTGACAGTTATCTATAAATTAATCGGAGTCATATACTTGCTTGTGTGGGAAAGTATGTACAATAGCCTAAAGCGGATCGTAGAAGTCACATCTGTGAAATGGTTGGCTATTTGTAAAATGTGTAGACAATTGCAAAGTTTTGTTATGAGTTGCTTACACTGGCAGTGCAGTCATGGTATTATTTGTACAAGGCATAACTAAAATATCTGAAGTTTAATGAGAAAAATAACCTCACAAAGTTTTTGGAAAGCAGTCCTAAAGAGACTAATTATCCCTGGCCCAATCTCCCAAGCAGCCTCTTCTCTCTCCAGCATTTTAACTATTCTCTTGATCTTGGCATAGGTCCCACCCTTGCATTCCTTGCATCCACAAAAGACCCATTGAAGTCAGACATATTTTACATAATTTGGTATAATTTCAGCATCATTAAATTCTCAAAGTATATATCAGCCCTTGGAATTTCACGTGTATGGCATACTGTAATAGGAATCCCATTGAGAGAAATTTGGGGCCACAGTCATAGGTGCCAATTCCGTGGATGCTCCAGGATTCAAGTACGCACTGAAAAAAACCTAGGGGGTGCTCAGCACCCACAGGGCCGGATTAATCTTTTGTGGGTCCCACCCCCCACTCCATGCGTGCTTTGTCCCAAGACCCCGTCCCACTCGGCCTCTTCCCCCTGAGGCCCTGCCCATTACTTGCATGGAGGGGTTGGGGGGGGGGGCTGGAGAGGAGCGAATGGTGGGTGGGGTTTCGGGGCAGAGCACAAGTGAAGTGGGTCCAGGTTCTGGGGCCCCTTCTGCATGTGGGCCCAGCACCACGAGGCCATTGTAAACCCGGTATTGAGCACCCACAAGCCACAGTGTTAAACATAAGAACATAAGAACGGCTGTACTGGGTCAGACCAAAGGTCCATCTAGCCCAGTATCCTGTCTACTGACAGCGGCCAAAGCCAGGTGCCCCAGAGGGAGTGAACCTAACAGGTAATGATCAAGTGATCTCTCTCCAGCCAGCCATCTCCACCCTCTGACAAACAGAGGCTAGGGACACCGTTCCTTACCCATCCTGGCTAATAGGCATTAATGGACTTAACCTCCATGAATTTATCCAGTTCTCTTTTAAACGCTGTTATAGTCCTAGCCTTCACAACCTCCTCAAGTAAGGAGTTCCACAAGTTGACTGTGCGCTGTGTGAAGAACTTCCTTTTATTTGTTTTAAAGCCTATTAATTTCATTTGGTGACCCCTAGTTCTTGTATTATGGGAATAAGCAAATAACTTTTCCTTATCTACTTTCTCCACATCACTCATGATTTTATATACCTTTATCACATCCTCCCTTAGTCTCCTCTTTTCCAAGCTGAAAAGTCCTAGCCTCTTTAATCTCCCCTCATATGCAACCCATTCCAAACCCCTAATCATTTTAGTTGCCCTTCTCTGAACCTTTTCTAATGCCAGTATATCTTTTTTGAGATGAGGAGACCACATCTGTATGCAGTATTCAAGATGTGGGCATACCATCATTTATATAAAGGCAATAATATATTCTCCGTCTTATTCTCTATCCCCTTTTTAATGATTCCTAAGATTTTTATTTTATTTTATTTTATTTGTATTTACACAAGAATTACAGATGTTTGGGAGTGTCCCTGAGCTCTGGGCTGTGCTACAATTGTCCCCTCTTTCCACCCCTTTCACCAGATACATACAGAGAAATGTCACATGTGCCTTGGTAAAGCTTTAACTAAGGAGTAATGTTCAGCTGTAGATAAAATATCCTGCCAATATTAGTGCAGTAGACCATAAGCTTCTGGTGTTTTTAACACTGTCTATTAAACCTGACCTCGCCAACCCCACCCCGCCAGGTTTCAGTGTCATGGTGGTAAAAAGACCAGAAACCTAGGACCCTCTTTTTACACTAGACTTCCCACTACAGTTATCATCAGGTCAGTTGAACTGGGAGGTGGTACCAGTGGGATTTTCTTTCTTCAATGCCTTAGTGCAGACAAAACCTATGACTTCAATGGATCTATGCTGATTTACATCAGTTGAGGATTTGGATTATTGAGACTTGAGCTAGACAATGGTTAGTCTTTTTCTAGGTATGTTCTACACTATCTTATTCACCCGCCCTAGTTAGTCAAACACAGTGGAAGCTATTAACAAAATACTGTAAAAATACATGAACACATGTTTTTTTTTTCCAAAGTATCCATCAATATATATTAATGGTTAGCGCAGCCTTCACTGAAGTGTATTTAAGCACTACATCTTGAAAGGAATCCCCAACCATAAGTGACCACTTTAAAGTATCCCCAGGATCAGAATAATTCTGTGCAACTGTTAGACATCTGTAGTCTTTGCTGGTCACTTGAGCTGTGTGTGTATGGGGGAGTTCACTTAAGATGAAATTTCTCTGTTTCTCTTATACTGAAAATCTATTTTTAAAAATGTACAGTATAGTAAAAATATCACACTGCAACACTGTCACATACACAATGTAAAACTTATATTGTAACCAAATTGTTTGTTTTCTCAAATGTATCCATGGTCATGCTAGACCAAATCTGAATGCTGGAGTCCACTTTACCAAAGCAGAGTTCCCCAATCATCCAAAATATTGTCGCTCTATAGTCAGCTGTTCCAATGGAAACTCATTTATATCGTGAAATCTTGCCACTCCCTTTCCCTTCTCACCAGCCACACCCTTCATCATGCTCTCATTAGCCTAGACCTTTCAGTCCCTGCACACCCAAAACTGCAACTTAAAAAAAAAAATGTTGTGCTGGCCAAGAATATATGGTTTGAATCCCAATCAAAGAAGCATCTATCCTTCCAAAAATCAGAACAAATTGTGTGCTTTGAGAAAGTCCTTCAAGTCCTTCAAAACAACAAGGCACAAATAAAATAAAGAAAGGTAAAGCAGAAGGTGAAATAAATAGTCATGTTTTCAGTCTATTACCTACAAGAAACAGCTGCTCAAGCAGAGAGACAATCGGTGCAGCTTCTGCAAACCTTGCCACTAGTATAAATCACTCCCAAACACTTGTTATTAATTCAAAAATCCCCTTGGTTTGAACAACATGAATTTTAGTATGGGACATGCTAAAAACGTAAAGCTTCCAAGGAGAAGTACTCAGAAGCTTGGAAATGCCAAAGTCTTATCTTCACCCTCCTAATGGGTATAAAAGGCTTACCTAGACACGTTTAGTTCACGACACTCTGGTCTGCAGATTTAAACCCAAGCCTGCCACACACTGTTTGTTTAGACAAACCTTAATACAATGGTCTTTAAATACGTGAGCACATATAATTTGGGATTCTTTTGAGCGTTCATATTTTATTAATGCTGTTTTAGGCCTGATGCAAAGCTTATAAGAGACTGTGGGAATCTTATTATTGATTTCAATTGGCTTTGTATCAAGCCCTCTAAAGGACAATATCATTTCAACTTTAATCTCAATTTCTTTTTTGTCTGAGAGAATTATCCTTAGCTTTTAGAAGCAAGGGAGGGGGACATAATTTGTCATGTTCCTAACTGAAAAGACTGATTGGATTCTGTTTTTAGTTGTAGTAAATTGCTATGATTCATCAGTGGTGTTCATGGAAGATGTCTGATGTAGTTCACAGGAGATTATGGGCTTGATCCTGCACAAGTGAAGTCAATGGGAGTGGATTCCACATTGATTTGTTTTTCTTGTCAATCAATCTTTTCCCATTGGGGAAACAAAAATCAGAGGTCTCATACATTCCAAAGAATACTCTTCATGAAGATTGCCAAAAAGCACAAAAGTTTTGAGATCTTTGACTGGATAGCAAAGAAAGTGACACCATAATTAATGCTAGTCCTTGTAGATACTTGACGTGAAAAGTAGTTTTTAGATGATCTCTTAGAGTTTCATACGGCTGCCCATTCCTGTAGTACCTGAGCACCTTCCACATCAAATCTGTAGCAATAGCTATGTCCTTGGTGGATTCATGGAGTCTTGGTACTTCTCCCTTTATTGGGATAGAACTCTGGTTGGAGTAGGTTTTTCTGTGTGGGGAAGGGGCAGGTTGAGAGATGTTTGGGAATGAATGGGATGTTTGAATTATGAATGTCATTTATGGTGGGAAAGCTTTCACTCAGTTATGAGTGTAAGGGCCAAAATTTGGCCCTCTCTGTCTCCACCTACTAGGGGGTACACAGTGTTGGAAGCAGACATAATTCATCTCCGCTGCACTAGAAAAGGGAGGCAAGATTCTGGGAATTTCTGCAAAGGGGATCTGCTCTACTGCTATTAGATTGTTCTGGGGAAAACCCTTCAAATATTCCCAGTGTTCAGCCTAGTGATTACAGCTACACTCAAGGGACAAGATCAAACCTTAAATATTGACTCATGGAGGTTTTTTCCCTTATGTAGTAGAGAGAGCCTGAAACATGAGGCCTGCTGTAAGGCCTAATGTCCAAACTAAAGTCAGGCCCTGCTGCTATAAAGCAAAGTTAGCAAGAGTCAGGGTATGAGCAAAAGTCAGGCCCTGTTACAAAGCAGATGCCTGCTTGCAGGTTCACCATCTGATGCAGGAACAGGGCTGGCATTGCAAAAACACAATACGTCCTATGTATTCACGTAAACACATTCCAGATGGATAGTGCCAGAGCATCCCGATACAAGGTTATGGTATAAACAGAGTCCCTGAAGATGGTACAGGACATACTAACCTCTTCTCTGGATAAGGTCAGGATGACAGGGTGATGGATAGAGATGTTTTGATCAAACAAACATGTACAAGGTAAAGGGTGGTAACTAATCACATTACAGGGGCAATCCATAACTTGTTTGTATCAGTGTAAGTGGGGAGAGGAAGGTGCCGTCGCTCACTGAGCCGAGTCCATTGTCATGAGCATACACCGTGCTTTGTTGGCAGTAAATCTGGCTGAGTGCCTTCGCTACTCAACTGAGTCTGTGGTCTTTTTGGTCAGTTCGATTGAGGTCTGCTGCGTCAGCTATCTGCGCAGAGCTGGTGCAGCACACAGAGAGAACACGCACACAGCCAACAAGTGACAACCCTTTATAGTACAGGAAA
Source organism: Malaclemys terrapin pileata (assembly GCF_027887155.1). Lineage (NCBI taxonomy): Eukaryota > Metazoa > Chordata > Testudines > Emydidae > Malaclemys > Malaclemys terrapin. Next base: position 318,672,562 of record NC_071505.1, read on the forward strand.
TTATGAATCCAAAGCCTTTCATCTTATATTACAATTGTAATGATCCTCTGCATCGTTCATCACACTGCAGAGGACTAGAGTTCATCAAGGAAGGATGTAAATAATAACATTAAACTGTCCACTATGAACTACTCAGTGCAGCCAGGAGTAAATTCCACTAAGTGTATTACACTGCAGCCAAGGATAACTGATTTATAAACCCAGCCGTCAGATTGCAACCTAATAGCAGCTTCGTCATGCGATGGAAAGCTCTAGTGGCTCTAGAAATAACCCTAAGTGAGTGTTCTGGAGAAAACTTCCATATAAGAAAGACTGGTGATATCAACAGGATCCCTTTTAAAGTATGACTTTGTAAAGGACTAATGATTGTAGTGTGCATGTGTATAATAGTTGTGACTATTAGGTTATAGATCTGGACCATGAATTTGGTAGGGCCCTTTCGGTCAATTTCACAATCATAGAATTTTAAAAATTGTAAATTTCATGATTTCAGCTATTTAAATCTGAAATTTCAGTGTTCTAATTGTAGGGATCCTAACCCAAAAAGGAGTTGTGAGGGGGAGGGTCGCAAGGTTATTGTATGGGGGGTTGCGGTACTGCTACCCTTACTTCTGCGCTGCTGCTGGTTGCGGCACTGCCTTCAGAGCTTGGCAGCTGGAGAGCGGTGGTTGCTGGCCCGGAGCCCAGCTCTGAAGGCAGAGCCGCCACCAGTAGCAGTGTAGAAGTAAGGATGTCATGGTATGGTATTGGCCCCCTTTTGTGCTGCTGCCTGCAGATCTGGGCCCTCAGTTAGCAGCCGTCACTCTCCGGCTGCCCAGCTCTGAAGGCTGCACTGAAGTAAGGGTGGCAATACCAACACCCCCTAACATAACCTTGTGACTGCTGCAACTCCCTTTTGGGTCAGGACCCTCAATTTGAGGAACACTGGTCTCCCTCATGAAATCTGTATAGTGTAGAGTAAAAGCACACTAAAGACCAGATTTCATGGGGGGAGACCACATTTCATGGTCCATGAATGGATTTTTCCTGGTGGGGAATTTGGTAGGGCCCTAGTAACAGAGATAATAATATCCAAAAAGACAATAGAACTATTGCCACAGTGACTCAGTAGTAGTAGTGAGGAAAATAATATGCAAATGATCAGTCCTGCTAATTGCTGCCATAATCAAAGGAAAACAAAACAAATTTTGGGGGTCTCTTTCAATTTCCTATTTCTCAATCAGTGAGCTTCTTGAGTTGGTTTTAACTTGATTTTAGTAATTTTCACTGCAGTAATGTTACACTCAGTCCTGTTAGCTTCTTATTCAGCCATCTCTGATACTGCACATTCTGTTCTCCCTGCAATTGTTCTTCACCGAGCCTGTCCTTTACTCATTTTTAATCCATGTTTTCCATTGGACTCTTTGTCTCTGCTCCTTTTGTCACTGTCTCCCCTCCGAATATGAATCTAATAACATTCAAGTTTAAATGGGACATTTGAGTCCAGATTGTTGGAGTCATTGTGTTCTAATGGATGGTGCATTGGATAGGGAATCAGGAGACCTGGTGTCTATTCCTGGCTCTGCTGTGACCTGCTATTTGATCTTGGGCAAGTCATTTCATCGCTCTGTGCCACTGTAACCTCTCCCACCATTTGTCTGTCTTGTCTATTAGATTTTAAATTATTTGGGACAGGGACTGTCCTACACTGTGTGCTACTTACAAATGATGATTTTAAATGGGTGCAAGTTTGCCCATCCTCAATGTTTTCTCTTTTCATGCCAATTAAGGAACAGAATACATTCCAACAGTTCCCCCTGGATTACGACATGTACTGTCTTTTGCCCTAATATAGCTTCATATACTCCGTGATATCACTACCTCTTATCAGTTGCTCACTGGTGGTGGGTATCTGTTAATGCTTTTCATGGTAAACCAAGCCCTTTTACATGATCACAAAAACAAAGAATTGTGGATTTGCAATGTTTGCATATATGTTTAAGACAAATTCTCTCAGTCAGTTAGTCATTGCCCTTGGTAATTCCTTCCTTTTCCATGGTAGAATAGATGCCTTTAGTTCCTTTTCTGCTGGGGAAGTCTGCAAACCCGAGCATCAGCAGCTGCATTATTGTAACCACACATTTGTGATTATATCCCTTCCGGTGCTGTGGTTATAGTTGGAAGTTTCCTTCAGCTATGGATAAGATCAGTGGGTGCCAGTGCTTTCATTTCTGGCTTCATTATTCCTGGCACATACATGTGTCAAAGTAATGAACAATATTCTCTGTGTGTTCTGCATTCCATGCTTGCTGTCATTCTGTGTGGGTTTGTCCACATTCAGAAAAGACATCAATGTAACACTTGCTGTAAGCAAACACACCATGTCTGTTTGGCATTTAGCATAAGCCAGATACCTGGCATGGCAGATATGGGAATTAGTATAGTTTATTCATTCTTTCTGATCAATACCATCCTAACCTACAACATTTTCCATCACTTGCAAGGCCATAGTCCTGACAGAATTATTCCCAATGCCAATCACTGCTAAATAAATCATACCCTGCAGTGTCGCTCTGAGTAATCACAAAAGGCCCAATTTTACTACCACAAAAGACCCTGGGAGTTTTGCCATTGACTTCAATGGGAGCAAAATGACTTGTTTACTTCAATGGGCTTTGGATCAGGCTTTTGGTGCTTCTGACTGACCAAATATATGGAAACATCTTGCATACATCTAACTTTCACTTACTCTGAACTAATGAGTAATTATATTTTGTACTAAATGAAGACTATCTGCATGCTTGTTTCCTTATTCCTGTGCTTGAGATTTGTTTGGATTTGCTCTTGTCACTAAGTGGATCCCAAAATTAGCAAATACGGAACTACTTTTTCAGTTTTGTTTTTATAACTGAAATTCCTTACAGAGGCATCTACAAAAATTACCTAAGGTACCTTACATACTGCTACATTCCACGTCCCATATTGCACCAAGTATAAGCATTATTGTAGCAGAAGCCTGGGTGTATAAGCAAATCTTGAGTACTTTAGCTATACTCTAGTAAATATATAAACAGACACACACATTTGGCTTTTAAAAAAAACAAATTCAGGTTGCTGAAGGCATATCACGGTGAAAACCAGAAAAATAAGGAGTAGAGCTATATTCCCATATACCTCATCATCTCATGCATACTTACGCACAGTCATTCACATCCCCAAACCCTGTATAACCCAAAGAAACTAACTTTCCTTTCGTACAGTCATCAAGTTGACAACCTTAACTCTGCCCTCTGCATTCTGTTGGATGATTTAAAAATCCTCTTTACATTTTGTGACTTGTAAAACATACTATGTACATTGCAAATGTACATTGCATGGATCATTTCAGATATTTTAAATATAGATTAAAAAATTCTCTTTGTGGGATGGAAATCTTTTGTTAGCCCTAACCACCCTATTTTATAATTCAAGTTTGAAGGATGCAAACTCAGATGAGCTCTTGAACATCTCTTCACCTTCCTAAGCCAGTTTGGTGTCTCCTTTTTCACTCAGCACCCAATGCTTTAAGCGTCTGGAATAAACTCTCCAATGCATGATGCATAGCTAATTTTATTTTTCTACTCCAAAGCCTAGCAATTCAAAGCCAAGTAAACACCAGCAGGCTCCATTCATTTACACTATGCATTTTGATGCTAATTGCAGTTCCCTTAGCATTTTACATTGTTTGCACAAAATAGCATTGCTCTGCCTTCAAACAGTCAGTTCAGTGACAGCTGGAATGAGTTTCTCTCATACTGCTTAGTGTCAGGTGCATTCTTACAGCTTTCCTGTCTCCTTTTGAGGGCTAATTAAGGCATTCTTCTCTCTTGTTTAATATTTACGTTTAAACAGCTGCATCTCATTTGGATATAATGCAAAGATGGCACCTGGGTTTCTTTCCCTGAGTTAATTCTGTTTTGTTTGTTTGTTGGCAGGGGTGGGAGGTTGTTGGGTTTTTTTCCGCCCCTGACTAAAACTCCTTAAGTGGTTATTTTTGTGCTTATGTAGGAAAATGAACTGAAATTGCTGGTAATGGTAAGACCCTGTGTTCATTCACAAACTGGGTGCATCTTCCCAGGATCCTTAGCAGCTAGTCTCAGACTAAATTGAATCAAAGCTGAATGCAAACCAGAGTCTTAGAGGTTTGTGAAAGATTGATGAGTGAAAGTTTCACAAAAAAGGAATGGCCTAAAAACAAGGACTGTAGAAGTAGGTAGGGAACTTATTCACAGCTGTTCCACAAAAAGTAATACATCTTCTAAATAAGCTACCAGGAACCCCATCCTGCCCCCTCTGCACAAAAAGATCCCACTGACATCAAGGGAATTCTGTGCATGGTGGACTTGTATGACTAGGCCCCAGAACCAGTAACCAATCCAGAGTTTAAAGGCATTTAACTTTTAGCATATTCCCCACTGTCATGGGGGAATGAGGGACAGAGCACATACATGTGCTACATTGTCCTACTCCCACCCACATGAGATCCCAACCCCACACAGGGCTCCCAGTAAGATGATGAGAGGAAGCAGCTGAAACCTCTTTCCAAAGGTGCACTGGGGAGAACCTGTGATGGGGGACACCTGCCTCTCCTGAGTGCCTCCTGTAAACTGGGTATAATAATAATATATGGAGACATACCTATCTCTTAGAACTGGAAGGGACCCTGAAAGGTCATCAAGTCCAGCCCCCTGCTTTCACTATCAGGACCAAGTACTGATTTTTGCCCCAGATCCCTAAATGGTCCCCTCAAGGATTCAACTCACAACTCTGGGGTTAGCAGGCCAATGCTCAAACCACTGAGCTATTCCTCCCCCAATACTGCAAGCACCCCTGGCCCAGGCACCCCCTGTAGGTTGTTGACCTTACTAAGTGGATCTTCAGTGGCTCAGCCCTCCAGCTAAGTCAAACAATCAAAATTGAATGAACCCCTTCCAGGAAGAGCAAAGAGTTCAACAAAACTGTCTGCCCTCACTAGGATCTTCAGCCCTGTCTCTGGGCCCTTTAAATCTAGCCCCTTTTCTTGTTTTTTTTTTTTTTTTTTAACTAGCTGTGTCCCCTTTCCAGGGCTTAGGCCACTCCAGCATTGGCTGATGAGGGGACCCAGGTCCACCCATGACTCTGGGTTGCAAGCCAGGGAACCTATACACAGCAGCTTCGTGTCCTGGTCATGCACTCCTATAGAAGTCTGGACCTCTTTTCCCCCACAACCCGGTTTCTTCTGTCTGGATGTATATTGCCCCAATGGTCAGTTCCTGAAATTCCCCCATCTTAGTCTCTAGCTCCTTTTCCATCTTGGTAAGCTGCTTGTCTAACTCCATCTTCTGTTTCTGGGCTTACTCCAATGCTCTGCTCAAGGAGACTGTTTCTCTCTCCTATTTCTGTACCTCTATTTCCATACATTCCCACTCATCCCTGTAGTACTTGGAGCATTTCCTCTCCAAAACAACCAGAGATTCCAACACTTTTTGGCTGTCTTTTAGGTTGGAGACTTCTTTCTCCAGGGTTTGCTCTAGCTCAGCTCCTTCAAGTGATTCTTCTCATCCTTCATCTGTTCTAGCTTGGTATTGGAGCTCAATTTCTGGTGTATTTTTCCCTTTAGTATCTCCTGTTTCATCTGCAGTCGTATTCCTGGGTCCAGAATTTATCTGATGGCTTAGATAACTTACTTTCCAAGGGATATGGCTGTGTTGAGCCGCTCCGTGAACCCACTTGCCATTCTGTCACATCCTTCTGTGCATGCCTAGTGTTTCCTTCACCAGGGAGATGCATTTTAATCTCATTGGCCAACTCTGTACTCTCAGGCTGCAGAGTCTGCTTTGTCCTCTCACTGTTGGCTGTCTCCTGCTTTGTTTGTTCCAGCTGTTCTGACAGCTCCTTCACTGCTTGGAAACACCTCTGTCCCGTTCCCTGGATCTGGGTCTCATGAGCCTTCATCCTATTATCTAGTTCCTGTCAAAAAGCATTCATCTGGTTCTGCAGTTTGTAGGGATGCTTGGTGCTCACCCAAGGGTTATGGTTATCAGCATTTCCCTGAGCTTTCAGATCCTGTGAAAGTACAGGTTTCCCCCTTTCTCTAGCCCCTCCGACCAGGGAACCCTGCTTTCCATCAGAGACTGTCACTGGACTCCTCTCCACTGGAGTCATTTCAAGCCCCCTTAGTTCTGACTTAGTTCCTGTAAAAAATTATGTGCATTCTCCACATTTTCTTTCCCCTCAGCTGAAACCAGAAGCTGGTCTTGACCTCAGCAAAACAGGTATTTGAAAAGCCTGACTTCCCACTTGTACCTTGAGGCCTTCAACCTTATTTCCTTGTCTAGCCCAAGTTTGCCAGTTACTGGGAATCTTAGCTCTCTGATAGGAACAGTCCTGCTTTCCAGAGTTTGAGGTTTTCCCAGGGCAACACCTTTTTGTGTGTCCCATTTTCTCACAACCAAAATAGATTGTCCCTGTGGCATCCTTCCATGCCCCAAGGTGGGTCCCCACGGCCCTTTGTTCAGCCTTCACAATAGCCCAGATCGCAGCAGTTTATGACAGGGTGTCCTTGACTGTCAGGCCTTCACTGGTTTCTGTGGTGCTCAGAGCAACCAGGCCAATCTTACAATCATGGTTTGTATAAGAGCAAACCCATCATGCATGCCCCACTTCCCCACAGTACCTGCCCCTGGGTGGGACTGTCTGACTTCTTTCCCTGAAGTATCTGCAATGGCTGGGCCTGTGTGGAGGCTGACAGGCTCCCTGCTTAGCCTGAGACTGGTGACCTTAGAGTCATTGCTGCTGCTCCATCTGCAGATTGTGGCTATCCTACATCTTGTGCTCAAGGCAGGTGTAGGCATCACTCTGCATCGACATCTCTTTTTGAAGGGAGGGACCAAGTCACTTCTTGTGAGTGCCTCCTTTCGGCTGGGTGTGATGCTGCAAGCTCTCCTGTCCCCGGCACCCCCTGTAGGTTGTTGACCTCACTAGGTGGATTTTCAGTGGCTCAGCCCTCCGCCTAAGTCATACAATCAAAATTGAAAGACCCCCTTTCAGGGGTAGCAAAGAGTTCAACAAAACTGCCCTCGCTAGGGTCTTCAGCCCTGTCTCTGAGCCCTTTAAGTCTAGTTCCCTTCTAAGGCTTTTAGAAAAGTCCAGTCGGAACTGTCAGTCTACCACTCACCAGGGCCCTCACCAGGTCTATGGAATCTTTAAATCTAGCCCCTTTTCTTGGGGGTTTTAAACTAGCCGTGTCCCCTTTCCATGGCTTAGGTCACTCCAGCAATGGGTGGTGGGGAGACCCAGTTTCACCCATTACTCTGGGTCCCAACCCAGGTACCCTATACACAGCAGTCACATACTGCTCCCTCCAGTTTTCTGCTGCTATTCCTTTCCCCACATAACCCCTTTTCTTCACCCTTATCTCAGGCCTGAAATTCTCAAAGCCTCTTCCTCCTCGTTACATGCAAAATATCACCAGAACCAGACTTCCGATTCTCTCTCAAGTTCCTGTGACTTGGAAGGAGCACCCTTCCTTCACCTCTGATCCCAGACAGGAAATGGCCTGCTCAGCCCTTGTAGCTCCTTTTATCTGAGCCTGCTGGTCTCTGATTGGCTGCTTCTATTCAGCTTCTGTAGGCAGGCCTGGAGGAACCACCTTCACTGCTCCTGGGGGCGGGGTGTGGTAGGATCATGGGGCCTCCAGCATGCAGGAGAGGATCACATCTCTGTGCCAAATCCTGACGTCTTTATTCAATTCTTTGGGAGTAAAAACTGAGTAAAAGCTAATGGTAAATGTAGCATCTAACCATGTGTGTTTTCAATCACTTGGTACTAGGATGTGGTAATCAAGATTTTCAGTATCAATGGGGAAAATGTAGGCGTACTAAAGAAAAGGAAAAACGAATCTGTGGTCATGTTATTAAAGACTGTGTCCTAATGCCTACACACCCGGGAGCCCTAATTCTGGCATTCCCTGATCTTTGAATGCTTGACATTAACACCTTAATAATGTTCTTTTAGCCAGTCGGAAGTGGGAGTTGACCTTTCAATACTGAATGAGAGACGATAGGTAGGGTAGGGATAGGCCATGAAGGGCCTTGAAAGTAAAGACAGGTAGTTTGTGGTGTATATGATAGAGAAGAAGGAGCCAGTGGAGGGATGCTAAAAGATGGGTGAGCCTTCTTCCAGGTGTTATTGATGGCAACAAGGGCCAGGTTCAATATCAAAAAGTAAAATTACAAAACAAAAGCAGTTCGAGCCCCCACCTAGAAACCTGGAAAAACTAAATACCTCCCCTGGGTGCCCTTAATAGGCAAAACTTCCCCACTTGCAAGCACTGAATCTGTGTATGAAACAAAGTAAACTTTTATTAAGGGGAGGGAGAACACAACTTTAATTTGGGAAACCATAGCAGCAATGACTCAACATTATATGAATAAGTCAAACGTCCATCCCACAATTTCCTTGGCAGTAGTCCTTCACCTCGGTTTCACCATTGCCAGTATGAATGTCCTTTAAACATGCCACTTTCCTCCTTGCCTCTGCTGCACCCCACTCACAGTTTGCTGTCAGATATTAGCCAAGCCCCAGAGTTCATGGGTGCATTCCATCATGTTGCACCATCATGACACCCACATGGGTCAGCAACAGGTTTGAAACCTTTAGCTCCACTCCACGGACTTCTAGAACCTGAGCTAATGGAGTAACTGATAGCTGTAGTAGGCTGTCATCCTTGATATGGATCAACACTAGAGCAAGATGAGAGAGACACTTCGCTTGTGACTTTCACAAATATTTGCTGGTAGCAGAGGAAGGGTGAGACTCAAGAATCTTGGATTCCATTCCAGGCTCTGGAGGTGAATGTGCTCAGATGGGCATAGACTCATCTGTCTGTTCCCCCACAATCTTGAGCCCTTCTTCCTTGTCCCCTCCAACCTGTCCCTGTCTTGTCTGTTCCCCTCCCCTGGCAACTCATCCCAGTCTCCAATCCTCAGGCTTCTCATCCCAGTCCTAGTCTCCTTGCTTAACCAGACTTAGTTCTTCCTCTACATTCACACCAATCAGATCTGTATCCCCTCCCCATACCTCCTCCCTCCCACCAATTCTCAATACCAGTCTCCTTGCCCAACCAGTACCAGTCTCCGCCTAGGCTCCTCATATGATTCCCTGTCTCCTCCCGCTTCTACTGGCTCCTAGCACCCCACCCACTTTATCCCTGGCTTCCAGTCTCCTTGCCCAGCCAGTCCCACTCTCACTTCCCAACACTCTGACTCCCAGGCTCAGATAGAGTGACCAGGTGTCTTGTTTTTGACTGGAACACCCAGTTGAAAAGGGACCCTGGTTGCTCCGGTCAGCACCACCGACCAGGCCATTAAAAGTCCGGTCGGCGGTGCTGCAGCACTAGGGCAGGCTAGTCCCTACCTGTCCTGGTTGGCACCAAGCTGTGCCCTGGAAGTGGCCAGCAGGTCTGTCTCCTAGGCAGGGGGGCCACGGTGCTCTGCGCGCTGCCCCTGCTCCAAGCACTGGCTCCACACTCCGCAGCTGGGGGGAGGGGCAGTGCCTGGCTTCCAGGGCCTGCGCACCCTGGTGCCAGGACAGGCAGGGAGCCTGCCTTAGCCCCGCTGCACCACTGACCAGGAACCACCCGAGGTAAGTCTGCGCCCCAACCCTGAACCCCCCCAACCCAGAGCCCCATCCTATACCCCAAATTCATCGTCCCCGGCCCCACCCCAGATCTCGCACCTCCACCCCAGAGCTCATACCCCCTTCTTTCCCAACCCCCTGCCTCAAACTGCAGCCCCCTCCTGCACTCTGAATTCCTTAGCCCCAGCCTGGAGCCCGCACCTGCACCCTGAACCCCTCCTTTCTGGCCCCACCTGGGAGCCCGCACCCCCAGTTAGAGCCCTCACCCCCTCCCGCACTCCAATTCCCTGCCCCAGCCCAGTGAAAGTGAGTGAGGCTGGGGGAGAGCAAGCCACCGAGGGAGGGGGAATGTAGTGAGCAGGGGTATGGCCTCGGGGCAGGGGCAGGGGCAGGGCTAGGGTGTTCGGTTTTGTGCGACTAGGAAGTTGGCAACCCTAGTCTCAGATTCCCTCTTCCCACCCACTAGCCTCCTGTTCCAGACTCGATATCCCAATCTTCTCTTTGTGCCCCCAGCCTCCACTCCAGCTCCCGTCTCTCTGCATTTGAATTAGGCAGCTTCCTCCTCCATGTTATCTGGGCCTAGCAGAGGGGGAACATTGAGAGCACTTGAATGTCAGTCTCCCTGCTTTCAGTTCTAGAGTCCTGCCCACAGTAGCCCAGATCTATGGTTAGAGGGAAAGTCTGCTCAGCCCTGAGTTAGAGCATGCTCAGTGCAGACTGAAATAGTCAACATTTTTAGTTGTGAAACTCTACTAGTCTCTACCGAGTGTATACAAACTAGTTTTTTGGTAAAATGCCTATAACTTGGCCAAAATGTGGACAGATTTTCACCGGGATGGCAAAAGGCACATCTCTGACACAAAGGCACACTCTGCCAAATTTCAGGTCCCTCCTCCAAAGCATCGAGGCACTAGAGCTTCTCAAATAAAATGTTGCCAGAATTTAACATGGGCAAACTAACATTTTTCTCTAACCTCATTCTCAGAAATGGCTGACCTTTTTGGCTGAAATTTTCCAAAATAATTCACGCTGAAGCAGATACCCGACATGGGAAATTTCAGCCCAAAGGGTTAAAATACAGTAAAGTTGTAAACATCTGAAACTAGGGTCTTAAAATGGGAAATGGTAGCCCCACCTATAATAATAATTAAATTCCTACTCTTTCCATTAGAAAACTAATTATTACAGGTATTTTATGCTATAGCAAATGTAAATTGTTAAGAGGAGAAACACTGCACTTCCTCTGGTTACATTCTGATAACACTGAAAATTTAAATTTACAGTTCCCCCAAAATATAGTAGTGGTGTCATCATATACAAACAATAAGATTTATATTGGCTAATATGCAAATAATATGAAAACTCTTTTGGGTAGTATACCCAGGCAAATAGCCCAGGTCTATTTTGTACATTTTATCCAACCTCAGCTACATTCCAGGAATTAGAAATTCTCTAAGAAACAGAGAGCAAAGAATTGGAATAAATGATCGTTTTTTTATCCCTGCAAAAGGTTAATGATGGAGGTGTCACAAGATTCCACGCCAGGACTGATGTCCATCACCTCAATTTATTAATGGTCTGGAAAAAGGGGTGACCAGAACGGTCGCAAAAGTTGAAGATGATACAGCATTATTTATGTTGGTCAAGGATGGAGGAGACCGAGAGGAATTTCAGAGGGGTCTAGTCATGCTGTACAAATGGGAAACAATGGCTGATGAAATTCGAGGTTGACAAATACAAGGGAATGCAAATTGGAAGGCACCATCTGAACTACCCGTACACCTTTTTGGGCACTAAATTAACTATGATAATTCAGGCAAAAGAGTTGGGCATCACTGTGAGCAGCTCAAAGACCACCTCTGCCCAATGGTGCTTAAAGAAGCAAACAATTTTCTGATGCATAAGGAATGGACAATAATCCTGACAATCACAGGTGCTGGAACTAGGGTGCCGGGGGGCGTGCTGCAGCACCCCTTGGATTGAAGTGGTTTCCATCATATACAGGGTTTACAGTTTGGTTCAATGGCATTCAGCACCCCCACTATGCAAATTGTTCCCGTACCTCTGCTGACAATATTATAATCAATGTTATGTCCTCACCTAAAGTAGCATGATAACTTCTGGTCACCCTATCTCCAAAAAGATATAGCACAGAAAGAGAGAGGGGGTTCAGAGCTGGACAGTGATTTACTGGAGGCATGTGATAAGGGGAGCTGAAAAATAGTGGAACAATTGACTTCAGAGAGGAGACAAATAAGAGGGGACAAAATAAAGCCATGCAAATTAATATATAATATTGAGAAGGTAAATCAAGCACTCCCATTTATCCTCTCTCATAATAAAACAACAAGAGAACTTTTGGTGAAATTGACTGATACAAGGAAATATGTTTTGCATAATTAGTCAGTGGAACTCATGGCCATGAGATGGCAAGGAGGCTAGGAGAGAGGCAAGATTCTAAAAAAAGATTGAACATTTGTGTGGATAATGAGAACATCCAGAGTTGCAGGATTATAAAGGATGAACAAATATAAAAGTTTGGAAGGGATATAAAGCCTCCTGCTTCAGGACATAGGACAGCTTCTGACAGAAGTTAGAATGTAATTTCCCCATTGGGCAGGATATTTCATGAATGTCCATTTAAAGTTATGTGTGCAACCTGGTGCTAGCCACTGTCAGAGAGGGTATACCGGTCTAGATGGACATTGGTCTGATCCTATATGGCAATTCCTGTGTTCTGAAGTAGAGGTAGATCTGAACTACAACATTGAAATTAGCCTTCAGGTTTAGATTACCACTAAAGTGATCCCAAATTTTGGTCTGATCCCATCTTTAATGCAAAGGAAATTAATGCTACTCATTGCCACAGAAAGTCATTGAAGCCAAGAATTTTAGCAAGCTTCAAATAGGGATTGGTGATTAATAGATATAAAAACCCCAAGAATATCCAGAGTTATAATTGTTACTAGTAACAAATTCTGGAAGGCATATAAAACCTCATGTTTCAAGGTTTAAGCCAATCTCTCACTTTTAGAGATTAGGATGAGAACTAATGTAGGGGGCCGGTTATCTCACATCTGCCTACTGTGAAGTTCTGACATGTTCCTCTGAGGCACCTGGTGCTGTCAGGGACAGGATACTGGACTAGATGCACCATGGCTCTGATCCCATCTGGCAATTCTGATGTTCCACAAGGGAGTGATGTTTGACAAGTGCCATAGGTGAACCTTACTTGAGATACATGAGACTTTCAGGGCACTGTTTCTTCCTCAGCTGGGTCCCAGTTCAACAGAGAACCTAATAACTTTAAGTATGTAAGTAGTCCCATTAAGTTCAATGATCTAAGCATGGGCTCAAAGTTATGTACATGCTTAACCTGCTGAACTGAAGCCATATATATCCCTGTCCACATCTATGGCTGCTGTTTACAAAGCATAACAAAAGACACATGCCCACAACAAAGCAGGCAATCTCCTGCAGTGCTTCAAGACTATATTGTCTGCTTACAACCAGCCAGTAGATGATTCTTCAGCCCAGAGCAAACTGCACTCTCCATCTAGCTGATGAGGGCAGCCACTAGAAGCCCAAAGTCACCAAAACACTCAAACTACAAAGCAGAAGCGGCATGAATGTATAAAGAATATTGCCCAGTTGCTTTTCCACATGAGAAATTCCAAGGAGCTATGGCAAAATTACAGCATGCTGATGATCAGTTTATCTTAGGAGGTTCCATAGCATCCATCAACATGATATCTCATCACTGTAATAGTGGGACAAATATAGACAGAGTCCTCTAAAATTGCAAACACTATTTTAAGAATCTAGGTTTATGACTTGTGATTGCTAACAGCACTCCCTTAGCAGGTAGTTACATTCCTAGATACTAAATAGGGTTGTTAATTTTTGAATGGTGCTTTGAGGATGTAAAGCATTATGAGTGTTAATTATTATTAAGGTGAAGAGAAGGCTGATTAATCAAGCAACCACTCTGCCTTTTAGCTCTGAGATACAGGGGGCTCCATTAGCCCTTGAATTATAAAATCTTTATGAGAAAGCCTTGTTGTCGTGGAGACCACAGGCTTCTGCTGGTTACCTTTATTTATTTATATTCTACCGGTTTGCACCAGAGTACAAAACAGATTCTGCCATCTTTGAAATGACCGCAGTAATTGTGGTAGGGTGTGGAGGTGCATTAAAGGCATGAAAGGACAAATTAATTCTCAAACAAATATGTGAGGGAGACCTGGCTTTAGCTTATCCCAGTATTGCCAACTCTTGTGATTTTTATCATGAGTCTCACAATATTTGATGTTTTTCTTAAATCCTCTATGCCTGAAGTTGTGAGATTTTCAGCTTTCATTTTAAAATCAAGTTTCTAGCTCTTGTGGTTGCAGAGAAAAGCTGGGAAATGTGAGTCCTAAAAGCTTAAAATACAGACGGCAAAGGCCCAGAATATTTTATTTATAAAATATCATGACTTTTAAGCCAATCTCATGATTTTAGTGGGCCTGACTTGATTTTTGAATATTTGGGTTCAGTTGACAATACTGTTATCTGGTCAGATAAGGAAACGTATCTAAAATCACTTCTAGCCCTATAATTTACTTTGTATTTGTAGAGTTTGTAAATCTGATATAGCTGAATCCCTAAGGGAATGTGTAGCAAGACATTTTTTGCCCTAACTTTCATCTCTCTTATACAAGTGTAATTCAGAAATAACTCACTCCTTTGAAGTCACTGGGATCAGATCAGACCCAGAGGGCCCAATTTTCCTGTTTTGACACTAGTGTAACTCCACTGAGTTACCCCTGATTTAGACTGATGTAAGTGAGAGAAGGCTCAAACATTTATGATCCCTTACACTAAGACCCATTTACTCCACTCTGTCAATGTAAAGGCCTTAAAATAGGTGCAAATGTAATTTATCCCTACTTTAATGTCACTTCACACTGCCAAAGTGATGCAAAGGGGTCTTAAAAGGGCTTGTCCACACACAGTTATTAAGAACAACTATTCCTGAATAACTGCAAGTCCAGACACTCTTATTCTGGAATAAAAAATGCCTTGTTCCTGAAAGTGAATTAAACCAAACAGGAATAGACTTATTCTGAAATAAATGTCTATACATGGAGTTACTCAAGAATAGCTCTGTCTGAACTACATGTGCAGATAAGCCCTTAGAATGAGGTCCAGAGTACATAATAGGTTGCATCATCATAGAATCACAGAAATGTAGGGCTGGAAGGGACCTTGAGAGGTCAACAAGTCACCCCTCACAGTGCTGAGGAAGGACCAAGTAAATGTAGACCATCCCTGACATGTGTTTGTCCAACCCGTTCTTAAAAGCCTCCAATGATGGGGGTTAAATTAATGGAGATATCCTATCTCCTAGAAGTGGAAGGGACCTTGAATCCAGCACCCTGCCTTCACTAGCAGGACTAAGTACTGATTTTGCCCCAGATCCCTAAGTGGCCTCCTCAAGGACTGAACTCATAACCCTGGGTTTTGCAGGCCAATGCTCAAACCACTGAGCTATCCCTCCCCCCAGGGATGTGCCCTCCTTCCAAGGGAGGTTCTACAACCTCCCTTGGAAGCCTGTTCCAGAGCTCAATTACCCTTTGTGACAGGGCAAGGCCAGATGGCTATAGGAAAGTAGTCCTGCTGGGATCCAGGAAGTGAGTGGGCGGAAGCCCGCCCACTGCTAAAGGATCTCCCCCCAGCCCAAGGGGAGGATCCACAGGTCCGGGAGTCCAAATAATTGTGGGGGACAACTAAGGAGATAACAGGAATGGGGGTGAGGTCACAGGGCTAAACGAAGGGATCCTGACGGGGACACTGAGCAGAGAACTCTGGACAGCGCCCACTGCTCCTCGAAGGTGTCAAGGGAGCCAGTGGACACTGCCCAGAGGAATTCTGCCTGGATGTGTGAGCAGACAGAGAAGCAGAAATAGGCCCCACAGTTGCAGGAAACAGTTAGCCAACCTCCTCTCCCTGGTTTTGTAGATGGTGTGATGGGTTGGATCATAGAAACCCCTTTGGGAGCTGCGACCTGATATGCCAAAACTACTTCTATCCCTGTTTTCCCTGCCAGCTCAGGACTCCAGCACCCTGTCTTGCTGAGCCAGACACTCCCGTCTGCTCCAACACAGACCCAGGGTCTGAATTACTTGCCCCAAAGCTGCAGGTTTACCTGAAAACAGCTCACAGAAGTGTGCTTGTCTTTAGCACTCCGATGCCGAACTCCCAATGGGGTCTAAACCCAAATAAATCCGTTTCACCCTGTATAAAGCTTATGCAGGGTAAACTCCTAAATTGTTCGCCCTCTATAACACTGATAGAGAGATATGCACAGTTGTTTGCTCCCCCAGGTATTAATACATACTCTGAGTTAATTAATAAGTAAAAAGTGATTTTATTAAATACAGACAGTAGGATTTAAGTGGTTCCAAGTAGTAACAGACAGAGCAAAGTAAGTCAGCAAGCAAAACAAAATAAACTGCACAAATCTATATATAATTAAACTGAATACAGATAATCTCACCCTCAGAGATGCTTCAGTACGTTTTTTTTCTCAGATTGGACACCTTCCAGGCCTGGGCACAATTCTTTTCCCTGGTACAGCTCTTGTTCCAGCTTAGGTGGTAGCTAGGGGATTCTTCCTGATGGCTCTCTCGCCTGTCCTCTTTGTTCTCTTCCACCCTTTTATATATCTTTTGCATAAGGCGGGAACCCTTTGTCTCTCTGGGTTTCCACACACCCCCCCTCTGGAAAAGCACCAGGTTAAAGATGGATTCCAGTTCAGGTGACATGATCACATGTCACTAGAAGACTTCAATACCCACTTGCCAGCCCACACATATACAGGAAAACTCACAGATAAAACACAGCCATCTGCAGATAACGGTCCTGGTTAATGGGAGTCATCAAGATTCCAAACCACTATTAATGGCCCACACTTTGCATAATTACAATAGGCCCTCAGAATTATATTTTATATTTCTAGTTTTAGATACAAGAGTGGTACATTTCTACAAATAGGATGATCACACTCAGTAGATTATAAGCTTTGTAATGATACCTTACAAGAGACATTTTGCATGAAGCATATTCCAGTCACATTATATTCACTTATTATCATAATTTTATAAAACCATATAGACTGCAACATCACAGATGGCAATTTGGCCAGGGCTAGGAGGAGGTTGACAAGGAGGTCCCGCGACTTTGTTGGGCCATGGATAGGGAGTGCGTAGATGAACAGGTGAGGGGGAAAGTGCAACCAAAAATGTAATAATATATCCAAGAGGAGCCAGAATAGGGGCTGCAACTTGGCATACTCCAGGTATACATGTGCCAGGGTCTCCCTCATGCTGCAAAAGGGGCAGGTGTCTGGAAGGGGAGTGAACTGTGCCAAGTACATGCCCATGCTCACAGTTCCATGAAGGAGCTGCCAGCTGATGTCCCCAGTGGGCCTCGAGATCAAGGGGGAATATAGGCTGGCCCACCAGGGCTCCTCACCTCCAGAGATGGCAGGAAGGTGAGGATGTGAAGCGTGTGAGGCACGAGCGTATATAGATGTTTTCTTAGCACGGTCTGGAACCGAACTGGCTGCAACTCATGCAGCCAGCTCACGGTTAAAGGGCAGGATGGTCAGGAAGGTCCATGGGGCAGGGCTCAAGTACATATAACATAATTTCTGGGTTCTGTACAGCCAATAAAATATGTTGTTGTGTTCTACAAATGCCTTCCTCTGGCAGCAGTTTACATCAGCCCTTAACAGTGGTAACACTTGGATAGGAAGAAAAAGGTTCCAGTAATCTACTTTGACACCGAGGATATCAGAACAGTGGAGACTCCTTTTAGCACAAAATACTGAAAACCCCGAAAGAGAAAGATCAGAGGTTTTCTAGAGAACTCATTGGGTTGATCTAACCCTGATGACTAGTATCTCTAAGTGGTGTCCCACTATGTGAAAAGGTCTAATGATGGAAAATTCAAACATCTTAAAAGAAACTCATATGCATATGTGAGGTGTTATAATGAATATGTAATGCAAGGAATATATTCCAGCAGCTTGTCTCACTGTCCTACTCAGTAAAGCACCCAATGCACTGTTGTCTTCCTGGAGCATGAACAGAAAGAATGTCTGTTGTATAGCAGAACACAAGGAGCTGCAGACATGGGGTTTTAGGAGCCAGAAGGATACACATTGCATAGGCACCATGTGCTGCCAGCTGAAGCCTAGAAATACTACAGGGAGGACTTCAGAAGAGTATTAGCTAGAAAAGGTAGCACACACACCACTTCAGCCTTCAGTAAAGAACAGATTTTAAATAATAAATTATAATACCTAGCCCCTCTATAGCACTTTTCACCTTTGATCACAAAGCACTGTACCAAGGTCAGGATCATCATCCCCATTTTACAGATGGTGAAAATGAGGCATAGGAAGGGAAGAGACTTGCCCAAGGTCACCCAGCAGGCTAGCAGAAGAGCCATGAATTGAACCCAGGTTTCCTGAGTCACAATCTGGGGCTCTCGCCAAGGTAGTGGGTACCTGATGAAAAGAAATAACAGATTTGTAGCTGCAGTATCTTGGCTATGTGACTGATTATAAAGGAATGACTGAAATGGTTGCTGACAGGTACAGCTCATTGTCCATGTTCTTGTGTTCACACATTCCCCCCCAATCCTTCAGCCCTCACGTGAGCAAAATGCATATTGACCTTAACAGGAACTCTGAAGTGTGAACTGTTGGTTCAGCTAGTAGGCAATCCTGAACAATTAGAAAAACACCCTGTGCATGAAGAATTTATACAAAATTTACATCATTATCTGACCTGAAAAAAGCCAGGGGGGAGAAAACAATGGGGAAGCCACTCAGTGATCATGCCATTTTGCTTTCTCAATGCACTCATTGCTGCGTGGGTGTTTTTGAGATGTTCATGCTGTGCTACTTGCTAAAGGAAACTTTTCCAGGCAAAATATCTGTCGTCTTCATGCTGAGGACTGACAAGAAAGAGGCTCTTGAATGTGTCAGTATTTAATTAGACATCAGAAATTATGATTACTACAACAAAAAAGATTTGTTTCATGTTTAGTGGGATGCTCTGTGAGAGATGGCCTCTCTGGCAGGGGGTTTATAAGCTAATACTGCTTTTCAGAATCTATCATAGCACTAGCTATTGGCTGTTCTTAAAGGGATAGACTGTGCTTTTACAATCTGCCCCAAGTGAAGGGCAGTGGGTAGTTATACCCCCCAGGAGAATGCCAGAAAGGAGTTTGATTTATGATGTCGCAGTGCCTCCATGTTTGTGTCTTGTTCTGGGGCATGAGGAGTAAATTACTTCCACCGCCCCTTCCCTATTTTATGGAGCAGCTCCTCTGTCCAGCAATGAGAGGGTGGAGCCAGGTCTCCTCTGACTTTGCCCCTTCCCTGTCCACTTCCTCACAGTGGGAAATATCTGACAAGTAACTTTGCTTTCCCACTATATTTGGAGGCATAATCTAAGTAGGGCTGAATGGTGGACTAAGGCTACATCTACACTACATCATTTACAGCGGTACAGTTGCACTGATGTATCTCTGCTGCTGCAGCGCTTCTGGTGAAGACGATCTAAACTGATAGGGGAGAATTCTCCCATTGGCTTAATAACTCCTGCCTTCATCAGTGGTAGTAGCAAGGTTGGCGGGAGAAGCTCTGGATTATTCACGCCCCGGAGGGACATAAGTTATACCACAGTAATTTGTAGTGTAGGCATAACCTACGTGGCATCTTATTGTGTCACAGAGCTTATGCAACTGTGCAATCTAGCCCTAAAGGTTGAAAATATCTGTTTGACTGCAGTACAGATTGAAGCCAATGAGCAGGTCACAGTAATAAAGTGCACAGGCAGCCACAGAAGCCTATATTTGAAATTATGTATTTGTATTGCAGTCATAAGTAAGGCCCCCAATGATAGACCAGGACTTCATTGTGCTAAGCGGTGTACAAACACTAAACAAAGAGGAAGTTCCTACTCCAAGGAGCTTACAGTTTAAGTACGGAGAATTACACAAAGCTGCAGAAGGGTCCCAGAATCTCACAATGTTTGTGATTTACCAGAATAATCTGATCCTTCCCATGCTGTCAGGTATTATATTGTTCTAACCCACTGCAAGGAGAAAATACATTTTGTATCAGAGTTTGGCTGGAATCTAACCACAGCCAGCCAATATGGTTTGGGGAAGATATAATTAATATATTTTAAGACCACAAGGGACTATTAGATCATATAGTCCAAACTCCTGTATAACACAGGCCATGGAATTTCTCCAAGTTACCCCCGTATTGAGTCCAATAACTTGTTTAGCTAAAGTGTATCTTCAAGGAAGGTATCCAGTCTTGATTAAAGACACCAATGGAGAATTGGTGGAGAATCGATCACATCCCTTGGTAATTTGTTCCAATCATTAATCACCCTTGTTGTTAAAAATGTGTGCCTTATTTCTAATTTGAACTTTTCTGGCTTCTGCGTCCAGCCATTGGTTCATCTTATGGCCTTCTCTGCTAAATTAAAGAGACCTTGAGTACCCAGTATTTTCTCCCCTTATACACCATACTTCAGTCATCTCTTGATCTTCTTTTTGATAAAAACTAAACAGATTGATCTCTTCATATCTCTTACTGTAAGATATTTTCTCCAGACATCAAATCATTGTTGTAGCTCTTCTTTGCATCATCTCCATTTTTTCCAACATCCTTTTTAAAATGTAGATGCCAGAACTGAAAGCACTGTTCCAGTATTGGTCTTACCAGTGCCATGTAGAGAGGTAAAATCATCTCCCTACTCCTACTCACTACTCCCCTGTTTATACATCCAAGGTTCTCATTCTCCCTTTTTGCCACAGTATTGCACTGAGCGCTCATGTTGAGTTGTTTGTCCACTACCACCTCTAAATTCTTTTCAGAGTCACTGCTTTCAAGGATATAGTCCCTAGTCTGTAGGTATGGCCTGCATTCCTTGTTCCTAGCTATATGACCTTGCATTTGGCTGTATTAGAATGCATTTTATTTGAATGGGCCCAGTTTACCAAGCAATCCAGATCACTCCACATGACTGCCCTATACTCATCATTATTTACCACTTCCACCAATCTTCATGCTGTCAGCAAATTTTAAAGCAATGATTACGTTTGCTTCCAGATCACTGCTAAATGTTGACTAGCATACCAATCCCTCTTGAACCCCACTGGACACGCCCCCACTGTTGATGATTCCCCATTGGCAACTACTTTTTGAGATGTGACACTTGGGCTACATTATGGGGACTATAGCAGCATAGCTACAGCACTGTACCTATGCCAGCATAACTCTGTAGTGTAGATGCAGCCTACAGTGAAAGAAGGAGGTTTTTTTCATTGTTGTAGGAACACCACCTCTCTGAGCAACAGAAGCTAGGTCAATGAAAGCTGTGTCTACACCTGGGATTAGGTCAGCATAGGTCACAACTCAGGTTGTGGGTTTTTCACAGCTCTTGGCACCATAAGTACATCAACTTAAGTTTCAAGTGTAGACCATTCCTTAATCAAGTCAACCACAACCACCACCATCTTCTAGTAAATTTTTTCTCCATGATGCCAGGTGCCTGTTGTTAATATTGTCAGAGGGTCTTTGTCATTTGTGTGTGTATGCACAGTGTCACAAAATGGGCTCCTTAAGACTGGGACTTCTGGGAGCTATGGTACTATAAATAGTAATAATTACTATCAACCCATCACTTATAAGGTAATGGGACAAATTTTGGTCTCTAGAGACTGATTTTTGAGAGAAAGCAACTGCTAAGTTACTTCTGAATTTTTGGTGATGTTTTTACCTTAGCATTTTTCTGTTTTGAACTACTAGATAAAGGTGATAAGAAACAAACTATGTTGAGTTGTTTACAGTTTCTATCTACTAGATAAAGGTGGTTGTTTTTTCTGTAGCTATTCTGATGTTCTGTTGTTCTCACTTTGATTCTGATTCTGCAACCCTTATTGAGGAGCTTGTACCTACATGTGTATTAAGATAAACTTTAACATGGGCACAAGTGCTGTTCAACATGAGTAAGGGCTGCCGTATTTAGAGGTTGACTAGATTGGTGGGTTAAGAGAAGCCTTGGGGTAAACAAGAGTTGTATACTATCCTCAGGGAAGGAAAGCATGTGAACTAACCCAGAAGACAAAAATGCTGGGCTAAATTCTGCCCTGTTACACCAGTGTACGTGTAAGGTAACTTTATGGATTTCAGAAACAATTCAAGAGATGCAGCGTTTCCAAACAATTCCTTGTAAGAACATCAAAAACATCTTGTGCCATAAAGTGACCTCAAAGTCTTATCCCCTGATGTTACAAAGCTGTGATGAGGAGGAAGCACAGAAATAATGTTGCAGAGAAAGGACACGTCCTCGGTGCTCATTCAACTCGCAGAAATGACATCATTTGACAGGGTAGAAATAGAGCTGCTCAGGTGGGAAGCACAAGAAGTGTGAGGCTCCCTTTCTTAGATTGTGCAGTGCAGATTCTTCAGTGTAATATAATGGTTACCTGATCTAGCTCCTAGCTGCTGTGTGTGACTGTCATGTAAATAATAAATCTGTTATCCAGTTACCTCAGATCACCTTGGTCCTCCTCAGTCTGGCTACTGGTCTGGGTGAGGCACAAAGGCCAGTCTGGAGGCACTGTAGATCTCCCTCTGGTGATGGACGAACTGGCATCCAGATTCACGTTATTAGAACTATCGCTCTCTTTGATAACATTGCCACACAATGTTGTTAACTCCACAGCATGGGTCAACAGGGCTGCTCTTGTGTGGCTCCATTCCTTCCTGAATGAATGCCGAACACTATCCAGTGCAAAAAAAAATTCTCTTCTCTTTCCCCTTGCATGGACACTTGCATATGAGGTTATCTGTGTGCCCAATGTGTTACCATTGGGAGGGTAAGTGAGGAAACAGTGGTCCCAATGTCTTTAGTATGCTGATGACATACAGCTTTATGTTGCCGTCTCATTAGACCTGCCTGCAACAGTCAATTGCATTATTTAGGTCTGTGTAAGATTGGTCCATGGATGCGGGCTAGCTGGCTAATACTGGTAAAACAAAGTGATATTGTACTTCTGGGGGAATTCTGTGCCACTGCAGAATTAATGCCCCCTGCAGATTTAACTCTTTCCCTGCAAAACAATTGATTCACGTAACCCTCTTGGACAGCAGTCGAGGGATGAAGGGACATGTCTGGTTCAGGTACTGGGAGCAGCCGTGGGAAATGTAAATCATTACTTTGGAGGTTGGGGCTGGCTATATGTGAGAGACTCTGTCCCCCTCGTTCATTAGCATGGTGCACCTGGAGCCGGGAGGGGCAGGGTTGGGAATGCCCTGGCCGATGGCTCCTACCATGCGCTGGGCTCCAGCTGCTAATCCCAGCTGGGCTTGGGCGGGGCTGGGACTTCCTCTTCCCGTGCACATGTCAGACCCACCTCCAGGAACCTTCCCCAGCTGCAGGAAGCTCTTCACATCCCCTCTTTGCTTCCCAGACATGGGATAGGCAAGCTCCCCCCCTGCCCATCTGCTGAACCCATGTGCATCCGGATCCCCCATGCACTCAGATTCCCCTGCTGAGCCACACACCCCTGCATCCAGAATAGATAATGAGTATAAATGTAACTCTGTGATTTTAATAGGGGCTACATCATGTGCAATACTCAGAACAGCCTTTCTTGCCTAGTCCATAATTATTAAGTTCATATTCAAAGGCCACAGAAAGGAATGGGACCCCCAAAGAAAAACAAAGACCTTGCTTCAAAGAGCTTTATAGCATTGGAATCATTTCCACATGAAGTCCTCTGCTCCCATTGAGCATGGCAGACGGGGCTTTCAATACCTTGCCAGGGAGAGTCCATAGGGCAGATGGGTGAGGAGACAATTATGGGACCTGATAGAAAAGGATGGAGTATAAGAGTACACTTCCCAATGTTAAAAGCACCTGGAAACAGCTTTGTAAGAGATGGGATTGTAATTATTTTTAGGTATTAGAACTTGGTATCTTATAGAGCTAGCTGAAATTTGGAATTTCCATTCTGTGGGCAATTTTGAAATTTATTTGCATTCTGAATCTGAAATTTCCTGCAAAATGATTTTTTTGGAAAAAAATCATTTCAGGTCAATCAAAATATTCTGTTACAATAAAATCAAAATGTTATGCTCTGACTTTGACATTTTATTTTATATATTAGAATTTATAAAATCAAATTTCAAAACAGAGTTGTCTGGAATAAAAAAATTGAAATGTTCCATTCTGATAAGGTTGAAATGGAATGTATGTCTTGACCTCATTGAAACACTTTGTTAAATTTTTTTTTTAAATCTAAATTTCATGGAAATCAACAAATTCCCGCAGAAAGTTTCAATTTTGATGAAACATTTCCAACAGAAAAAATATTTTGTCAAATTTTCAACCACATCTCATAGAAAGAGTTCTCATCCAAAGAAGTACATTAAAAACCAAAAAAATCAGCATTCCAGTTTATAGTCCTGTTAAACAGGAAAACAGATTTTTCTTCCCACTGAAAACTGTCAGCAGTAAGACATTTAATTGTGCAGTTTATTGAAGTGAATATTACAATATTAGAGTTAACAGACTTTGACCTTAACTGGTTAATCAGTTGTTGGTAATGTTGAATATGAATGTTTTATATAAAAGACCTTTTGCTATTAAGCTAATGAGTGAAATATTCTTTCACAGCTTCTGTAATTAATGTCTTCCTTGATGTCTAATTGATTCACAATTTGTATCTGTTTTATTAATTCCTCAAAAATTAACACTCATTTTCTACAATGTAAGACCACTCTCTTTTTAACCACTACTTTTATGAGATTAAACTATGAATACATGATACACTAGCACAACTATAGTTATGATAAAGATGGCACTTCCATTTATGTTCTTATTTCCAGGCATTTTCAGTGTTCAGAAAACACATATTCCTTACTTACAAAAATGTTGATACTCATTTTGTGCTTGGATAAGTAACAAAGTGATTTCCTATGCCCTGTTTGGAAAAAGCCTATTGTAAAAGGATGAAGTTATAAACATTTGAAAATGGAATACTTCTTGTGTCCAAAGTGTTGCCTTCCTTAACTTTTGCAACAATAGGTTGTTTTGCTAGTCAGACTTTTGGTCTCACTTCCTGCTGAGTTATATGAGGACATTTGACAATGTGCCTGTTAGTGTATGTCTTGGTAAACTTGAAAAGTAGTTAGAGGCAAGTTTTGAAAGACCTTGCTTCTAGCTATAATTATTTAAGCTTGTGTTCTCATATTCCTAAAATAGTAATCAGACATTTCCATCTGCTTGGAGTTAAACAACTAAGATTAGAACAAGCTACCGCAAAGGATGGCGAGTGAGGAAGGGAGTGAAATTATTTTATCAGCTCTGTGGCTTTTTTGATTGATTACTCAGTACTGGGGCAAAATTTATAACAAATATTATTCACAACAAAGAGTTTGACCCGCTCTAGTTTGATTTGCTCTACTCATAACAAAGTCTGGAGATATTTTTAGCCCGATGTATGTAGCCCAAAGTGATTTCAATAAGCACCAAACATTTAGATGCTTAATTACCTTTCCCTGAATGGCCACGGGGTGGGGGGAGGGAGAATAACAGATAGGGATAATCAGATTTTTAGAGGGAAAAGATCCATGGGGTCATATTCTCTGCAACCAAAAGATCTGACAAAGATCACACATTCAGGACAAGGGCAAGTAAAGAAGTGCAAGCACAGGACTAGGGGCCCTGCTTTTTATAAATCCACAAATTGAAGAAGAGTTTCTAAAATGTCCTGTCTGCTTACAGCACCTCCCGTCCAATGCAGAGCCGCACAGGATTCCTCCTGACATGCCACGCCAGAGAAATTGGCAACCGAGCTTTTCACAGCACAAAATGAAAGTGTATGTGATGGACAACTGCAGTCATTACTTTGAGCCGAAGGATAGATTCATCCTGGCTCTGATGTAGATTCTGGAGCAGTGACAGAAGTCATGGCCTTGTGCCTCCTTACTCAGAACTGCAGGTTCAACTTCTGGCACAGGGCAGGCTCCAGGGAGTCCCAACATGCACCCCTGTTTGCAAGAGACTCTTTGGGCTGCTGTAGGGGGCAGATAATCACCAGGATGCTCGACTGCCCCAGCCACACCTGCTTCTACTCCCCCCATCCCCTCATTAGGGTTTGCCAGGTGTCTGGTTTTCAACTGGAACTCCTGGTCAAAAAGGGACCCTGGTGGCTCCGGTCAGCACCGCTGACCTGGCCGTTAAAAGTCTGGTCAGTGGTGCAGCGGGGCTAAGGCGCTCCCTGCCTGTCTTGGCTTTGTGCAGCTCCCAGAAGCGACCGGCATGTCCCTTTGGCCCCTAGGTGCAGGGGTGATCAGGGAAGCTACACGTGCTGCCACCGCCCCCAGCACCACCTTTGCAGCTCCCATTGGATGGTAACCGTGGCCAATGGGAGCTGCAGGAGTGGCGCCTGGTGTCACAAGCAGCACACACCACACAGAGCCGCCTGGCCACACCTCTGCCAAGGGGACAGACATGCCAGATGCTTCTGGGAGCAGCGCGGAGCCAGGGCAAGTAGGGATCCTGCCTTAGCCCCGTTGCGCCACCAACCAGGAGCTGCCTAAGGTAAGTGCTGCCTGGCTGGAGCCTGCACCCCGAACCCCCTCCTGCACCCCTGCCTCAGGTCAGAACCCCCTCCTGCACCCTAAATCCCTCCCAGACCCCGCATCCGCACCCCAACCCCTTGCCCCAGCCCTGAGCCCCCTCCCACACCCAAACTCCCTCCCGAAGCCTGCACCCCAAACCTCCTCCTGCACCCCAAACCCTGCACCAGCTCTGAGCCCTCTCCCACACTTCAAACTCCTCGGCCCCAGCCTGGAGCCCCCTCCCACATCCTGAATCCTGGCCCCGCCCTGGAATCCGCACCCCTAACTGGATCCCTCACCCCTTCCTGTACTCCAACCCCCTGCCCCAGCCCAGTGAAAGCAAGTGAGGGAGGGGGGCTGGAGTGAATAGAGCCGGGGCCTCAGAGAAGGGGTGGAGCAGGGATGGGGTCTCAGGGGGCAGGTCGGGGTAAGAGTGTTTGGTTTTGTGCAATTAGAAAGTTGGCAACCCTACCCCTTGCCACAGACTCTCAACTCTATTGCATTTCCCTCCTCCCCTTGGAGGCCCTTACTATGACCAGGAAGGGTGATTTTCACCATCCTGCTCACTGCTGCTGCTTCTGCCCCTCTGGTTCTGTAGGAAAGGACTCATAACAGAGGACGATCCTGCTTTTGTCAACTGCATTGGGGAGATTGTAGTAACTGTGGCCCCTTGCTGGAAGGAAACCAGAGGTGATGTCCTGGTCCTGCCGAAGTCCATGAGAGTTTTTCAGTTGTCTCAGTGAAGCAAAGATTTCACCCTAGAAGTGCAGGGATTTCTGTACACATTCAAACTCAGTTTAGTGCTGGGAGCTGAGTGCGGGGTTGCTGTGGGAAGTGAGTTGGGGAAGTGGCATGCCCTGCACCTCCTCCTGGCAATTGGTGGGAGAATTGGTTTAAGTTCACACAATTATCCAAATCTATGGATGCCACCTAACTGACACAAACATCAACATTTTTGAGATAATAATATAGACAGCCTCAAATTTACAAGGCACTTTACAAACTATAGGCAAGACATATTACTTGCCCTAAAGTGTTTATTGTCAAAGGACAACATTGTCTCTTATCCTCTGCACCCACCTCATAACATCCATACCATCTTGTTTCAGCCTGCAGGTTACAGTGTAAAACTCGATATCACATTCATTTCTATGACAACAGATTTTAATGTTGCTGATGAATACGTTTTACTTTTGCTCATCAGCTGAAGTTCATTTAATAGATAACAGCACAAGGTGAAGGTAATGCTTTCTTCCATGTGTTGGTTCAAGGTACTACGACTTTCAAATACATGTGGTGGCCACTTGTATTAGAATATATTTAAGGCCACAATCCTGCAAACACTTATGCACATGTTTAACTTTACTGTAATGAAATAAATGGGGCTACTCACAATCATAAAATTAACACATGCATAAGTCATTCTAGGACCAATTATTATCCCGAAGCCTGGCATTGTAGTTTTGTCCTGTGTAGACAGTCATCTTCTGCATTAGATTTTTAATTCACTGAGAAAACATCTACTTTCTCTGATGTAGAATTCAGTCAGCACTTGACTTTTGGTGTTTAGAGAGAGACACATTCCCTTTGATTTCTAATATTCTGCAGCTTTTTGAATTTTTTCAGAAGGCACACGCAGAGTCAATTTTAAATGCAGCATTAGGAGCTATTGACAGTCCAAAGGCTGCTGTGTGTGTGTGGTTTTTTTTCTGTGTGTGTGTGTGTTTGCAGCTGCATGTTTTTACATTTTTTTAGAAGCATTTCCTTTCAAAGTTATCCAAAGTAGATCATGGTGGCCTAATGGAATTTCTGTATTGCCTTTAAAATCTTCTCCAAGATTTCCTTTGAAGTAGAACTCATTTTCTTTATACTTAAACTATCAAAGTGGCTTTTTTAAAAAAAAAATTACTACTATTTCAGTTTACAAGGATCTTTCAGATAGGGCTTATCTACAGTGGTGCTCTACGCTGCTTGTAATTTTGTTTAAAGTGGTTTGTTCTGAGAAGTCAACTTCTAAGGTCAAACTGACCTCCTTCATAAAGAGGCAAGAAACTGTCTTTATCCCTATAATTTGACCAACGAGGATTTTTCACTGTCTGGATACCCAAAAAACAGGTTTTTTACTTTTATGTATGAAAGTGAATTTTTCTCAAGTCATGTTTGAGTAAGATGTTCTACTTGGAACCTGATTTTTGTTCCATTTACAGTCCTCTTAACCAAAGCCTAATACCTGAATACATCAACCTCAGTATGTCTCCCAAAACTCAGTCAGATGATCACACCTTTACATTTAACTACAATGACTTTAACTGATTGTATCAAGTTAGCATAGTGAGAGAGTCCAGGTATATTAGGTACATCCAGCCTCACTTCATTCAGAGTCAGACTCTGTGATAAAGTGATCTATATTTTTAAGAGACTGCTTGAGTGGTTTTTCCCCTTTATGATTCAGTTCTCTTTCCTCTGGTCTCGTGACAAACCTCAATCCATTCCTTAGATCAGGGAAAGATTGGTAGGAAACCCTAGTTAGAAAAACTGGAGACAGAAATCAAGAGAACTTGTATGGTTCATCTGCAAAATTTGGGGTGTGGGTGTGCTTTTCATTCTGTCTCTTCCTCTAAAGAACTTTAATTTAAAAATGGCAGATCTCCTAACATATTATTCCTGTCACCAAACACAACATGGCATGAAACTAACCCTTGTGCTTATTATGCTTCTATAGCCAGAGACATTATGAGGGCCACTTTCTGCTCTTGGATCCCTAAGGTGGATGCTCTGATTTCCCTACCTGTGCAGAACTTCTGTTCAGATCAGAGAGAGTTTGATGCAGAGAGGAGAGTGAAGATGTGTTTTATAGACAAGAGAGCGGAATGTTTCTGAGAGAGGAAGGAATAGAGGTAATCCTGTGCTCTAAAGCTTACAGATAATATTTATAATTATGATTTTTCTCATAATCAATATTAAAATATTATAACATTAACAATGCAATATGTCAACATATACAAAGATTTCAATCCCCATTAAAATCTTCTCCCTCCAACAAGATTTCCTAGGCTGTTCATCATTGATGAACCTTTTAAAAGAATTTTTAAAAGGGGGGAAAGCAAAAGAAAGCTAGTGGCTAACGTGCTGCACAAAAGAATGATCAGAACTATATATTTAACTATTTAAGAGCGAGGCAATAAAATCCTATTCATGCTGCAAGCTTTTCATTCTGGATGTACAGGGAATACATGACACATGTAAACTGATGTAAAGACTATGCTGGTAAAAGTTTTATACCACTGCACACCACATAGTGTATTTTAGTTATGCATATGTTTTACAGAAAACTATTTTGGAGATGTTAGAGATTTTAAAATATTTATTGGGATTTTTTCATATCCCTCTTCCTGTAAAGCCAGGGACATTGTACCATGAGTCAACTATATCGATCTTTGAGAGGGGAAGAAAATAGCTAATATACTTCTAAAAGCTTTCAAAGACATTGATCTTGCAAAGAGTGGGTAGCTTTTATGCACCATCAGTAGTCCCACAGATGTCAATTGAATTACCATACTTAGTGTGTAAAAATTATACATATACTACAGTCTTTGCAGGTTTGAGGCCTAAAGCTTCAATACTACAAAAAGTTCCACATGGGACTATGCAGAATCCCACTGAACTCACTGGGGTTCGGTGCAGGGGTCTATCTCTCCTGGGCTCATTGTAAGATCAGAGCTTATTTTAAATTTTTGTACAGAAAAATGTCACCTAATGTAAAGTCCCTAATGGAAGGTAAATGTTGACTCTTTAATTGTTACTGTACTTGCTCTCAGATATGAGGTAGTAATGCTAGATTAGTTCATATTTCACATTGCTGTGGTCAGTGACTGAGAAAACAGAGTCTGAAACTGATGAAACTCTGGGTCACAGCCATGCATTTTTAGCGTATGCTTAAGATCTCAGGCGAAACTGATGTGGAAAAGGCAGTAGTCCCTGGAGAAGCAGGATGCCCCAAAGCATTCCTCTCTTCCTGTGGGAGAGAAGATTTGGGTCCTCCTGAACAATTCCACTTTCATAATTGTGTTTTAAGGAGCTTCTTTAATGCACTAGTCTCTGCTCCTGCTCTGTGGAAACATTTGCATACCAGCTTTCTAGTGTCACCACATAAAATGTTAATTTTAATCAATTACTCTTTTTGAACATAATTCCTGGTTCAGGACATCTTATTACAAATGCTCCTAAATCAATTTTCAGATTTAGTACGTGAACCACGTGTAGCTCAGGTTACATGGGCAAATAAAGTGTTCATGTTATCTTTAGGATTCCACTCAGGTCTTGTGGCACCTTAGAGACTAACAAATTTATTAGAGCATAAGCTTTCGTGGACTACAGCCCACTTCTTCGGATGCATATAGAATGGAACATATAATGAGGAGATATATATACACACATGATCTTCCAGAAAACACCATCCTGGCCACTATGGACGTAGAAGCCCTCTACACCAATATTCCACACAAAGATGGACTACAAGCTATCAGGAACAGTATCCCTGATAATGTCATAGCTAACCTGGTGGCTGAACTTTGTGATTTTGTCCTCACCCACAACTATTTCACATTTGGGGACAATATATACCTTCAAGTCAGCGGCACTGCTATGGGTACCCGCATGGCCCCACAATATGCCAACATTTTTATGGCTGACTTAGAACAACGCTTCCTTAGCTCTCGTCCCCTAACGCCCCTACTCTACTTGCGCTACATTGATGACATCTTCATCATCTGGACCCATGGAAAAGAAGCCCTTGAGGAATTTCACCATGATTTCAATAATTTCCATCCCACCATCAACCTCAGCCTAGATCAATCCACACAAGCGGTCCATTTCCTGGACACTACTGTGCTAATAAGCGATGGTCACATCAATACCACCCTATACCGGAAACCTACTGACCGCTACACTTACCTACATGCCTCCAGCTTCCATCCAGGACACACCACACGATCCATTGTCTACAGCCAAGCTCTAAGATATAACCGCATTTGCTCCAATCCCTCGGATAGAGACAAGCACCTACAAGATCTCTATCAAGCATTCTTAAAACTACAATACCCACCTGCTGAAGTGAAAAAACAGATTGACAGAGCCAGACGAGTACCCAGAAGTCACCTCCTACAAGACAGGCCCAACAAAGAAAATAACAGAACACCACTAGCTGTCACCTTCAGCCCCCAACTAAAACCTCTCCAGCGCATCATCAGAGATCTACAACCTATCCTGAAAGATGATCCTTTACTCTCACAGATCTTGGGAGACAGACCTGTCCTCGCTTACAGACAACCCCCCAACCTAAAGCAAATACTCACCAGCAACCACACATCACTGAACAAAACCACTAACCCAGGAACCTATCCTTGTAACAAACCCCGATGCCAACTCTGTCCACATATCTATTCAAGTGACATCATCATAGGACCTAATCACATCAGCCATACCATCAGGGGCTCGTTCACCTGCACATCTACCAATGTGATCTATGCCATCATGTGCCAACAATGCCCCTCTGCCATGTACATTGGCCAAACCGGACAGTCTCTACGCAAAAGAATTAATGGACACAAATCTGACATCAGGAATCAAAATACTCAAAAACCAGTGGGAGAACACTTTAACCTGTCTGGTCATTCAGTGACAGACCTGCGGGTGGCTATATTACAACAGAAAAACTTCAAAAACAGACTCCAAAGAGAGACTACAGAGCTAGAATTGATATGCAAACTAGACACAATCAACTCCGGTTTGAATAAGGACTGGGAATGGCTGAGCCATTACAAACGTTGACTATCTCCCCTTGTAAGTACTCTCACACTTCTTATCACACTGTCTGTACTCGGCTAGCTTGATTATCACTTCAAAAGTTTTTTTTTTTTTTTTTTTTTTTTTTTCTCTTAATTAATTGGCCTCTCAGAGTTGGTAAGACAACTCCCACCTGTTTATGCTCTCTGTATGTGTGTATATATATCTCCTCATTATATGTTCCATTCTATATGCATCCGAAGAAGTGGGCTGTAGTCCACGAAAGCTTATGCTCTAATAAATTTGTTAGTCTCTAAGGTGCCACAAGTACTCCTGTTCTTCTTTTTGCGGATACAGACTAACATGGCTGTTACTCTGAAACTTGTCACTCAGGTCTTATGAATGATAGAGATTTAAGGAAAGGAGAAAACATTGTAACCTCCTGGATGAAATTATGATACTGTAGACAAGTAGAGATTCATTTATTTCAGGCACTGCACTGCCTCTACACTACCATGCAGTCATCTGTTTTCTTGGGTGGCCAAAGAGGGAGCATATAGGGCAGGGGTCAGCAACCTTTCAGAAGTGGTGTGCCAAGTCTTCATTTAGTCACTCTAATTTAAGGTTTCGCGTGCCAGTAATACATTTTAACGTTTTTAGAAGGTCTCTTTCTATAAGTCTATAATATATAACTAAACTATTGTTGTATGTAAAGTAAATAAGGTTTTTAAAATGTTTAAGAAGATTCATTTAAAATTAAATTAAAATGCAGAGCCCCCCAGACAGGTGGCCAAGTCCCGGGCAGTGTGAGTGCCACTGAAAATCAGCTCGAGCGCCGCCTTCGGCATGAATGCCATAGGTTGCCTACCCCTGATATAGGGGATATTATTATTTATTGCTTGTGCTACAGAAGCACCTAGATAATCCCCACATTGTGCTAGGCACTGTACATACATATGGTAAAAGACACTGCTGGCTGCAAAGAATAATTGCAACAAATAGGTGAAGGGAAATATGATCATCCTCACTTTACACACAAAGAATTGG
The DNA here is from genome assembly GCF_027887155.1 of Malaclemys terrapin pileata. Lineage (NCBI taxonomy): Eukaryota > Metazoa > Chordata > Testudines > Emydidae > Malaclemys > Malaclemys terrapin. The sequence continues at coordinate 318,705,737 of NC_071505.1, forward strand.
GGTGCAGAGAGTAAGTTATGAGCCCGGAGCTAAAACCTGAACACAGATTTCCTAACTTACAGGCCAATAGCTTAATCACAAGACCATCCTGTCCCTCTAGGTTTGGCTGTGAGCTGGAACAGGGCACTGATGTGTTGTCAGGCCTTGATTGATTAGCCTGGGTTTATGTAAGGAATTGAGACTACATGAAGTGTGTATAATTTGTACTTTGTATATCTAACTAATGGCAGGATGTACATAGCTTGTGGATAGGCAGCTTTTATTGTTTTATGAAGCATCTAAATACAAGGCTTATTTTTCAATGAAACATTAACAATGCCTACTTTATTATTGCTTAGCTCCCAAAAGAAAATGCTTCTCTCCACTGTTGGCTGCAGTTTTCTAGTGGAGTTGGAACTTGTACTCTGTTTGGCAAGTAAAATCTGGTTTAAGAGACTCACTGCAAACAAATGAAGAATATAAAATAAAAATGAGGAAGTGGAGAGACTGGCCATCCTGCCCCCCACCCCTTGATCAGTCCCTGGACAGAACCCTTCACTTGCTGATCTGCACTTCGTGCATGGATGCTGGGATCCGAAACCTCTACCACATAATTTTCCCCTTCTTCTTCCCCGTCCTTAGGCCATGCTAGGTGAAGTAGTGGAAACTGGATGGGTGAGTAGACCAGGGATCTTACACACGTCATTCCTCCCATACCCACCTCCCAGTCCCCAAAGGCTTGACAGCCAGTCCCTTGAGACCAAACAAATATTGTCAGCATCCTTGAACCACCTAGAAATGGTGTTCAGTAGGTCATTGATTAATAAATTTGGTACGAGCACCAAGCCTTTTGGGAGTCTGTTCTTCAGTACTCTCCAGGTGCTGCTCTGTGGCCAAGTGCCTCCTAAATACAGCTACCTCAACACATCATGCTCAGTTGCCCATCTCGGAAGAACTCTTGACATCTTATATAGCAGACCAGTGTGCCAGATGCAGTCATAAGCTGCTGTAAAGTCAACAACAACAACAAAAAAGACAGTTCCAGTTTTCTTCTTCTCTTGAAATCCATTCTCAATGTACATGCTAACTGCTAACACTTATCCATACATGCTATGATTTGGTTGGAAACCTGCCTGATCCTCACTCAAAAGTTGTTCTGTCATAGGCATAATTCTCTGAATTTGTATCTAGAACTCAGGAGTGATATTGGGTTATAGCCAGGTAAAGAGTGATATTTACCTGGCTTTGGTAAAGCTATCGCCATAGATTTCTGCTGTATCATGGGTAGCATGTTCTCCTGTATAATGCAGGACATAAAAATAGACAACCAGTGTTAGCTTTTCTTCCCAAGATGATATTGTAGTTGTGGTGATACACTGTCAAAGCCACAAGATTTTCCTATTTTCATTGACTTCAGAGTATTTTCTGTTTCTACCCTGGAGAATGGTAGAAAGCTTTTGTCTTGATTGAGTTGTTGAGATTGTATTGATGCCACTCTTCTTTGAATGACAGCTCAAAAACATTATCTTTGTCTACTTTAGTGATGTTAGGTGTGTGATGGCATTGTTTGGAGAGATCATCTGTTGCTGTGTATCTGGTGGGTTCTGTGGTGCACTGAACTTTCTGATGAGTGTCCATCTTTTCTGCTAGACCTTGACATGTCCATTTCTGAGATTACTTTTTCCTTGTGTGTTTTTTGGGCTACATTCAGACTCTGTAGGCGACGGTTAGCTCAGCCATATTTTTCAAAAAAGCTGTAATTTATGAGATTGAAACCAGAGGTTATGAATTGACTGGCAGTAAGGGAATTAACATGCCTTTCCTGCAGGCAGATAACATCAATATTGTGTCAGGAGGCAAAGTTTTCAAGAACAGGCTACTTTGCTGCAGATAGACCCTTGACATTCAACTGTAGCACTTCAAGTACAGGGCCAACACTTATAGCATTTCCTTGTCTAGGTCCAGAGTAACCAGGACCCAATAGATAAAAATAAACTGCATTGGTGCAAATCTGCAGTAACTCCACTGATGTCGGTAGAGTGTAAATGAAAGCATAATTTAGCCCACTTAATTTTAATTGTAATCCTGCCATTTTTCAAATCAACCTCTGATTGTTTAATCAGGTGTGTTTCCACATAACTCTGCAACAAACCACAAATCAGTCATCTCCTTAATCAGCAAATGACATGAGAATTAAACAACTAGGGACATTTTTTCTCCGGCCACAAACATAAACATCCTACTATGCATGCTGAAATATGTACTTTACTTTCGTACGTGTTTGGCCAACATAGCCTGTTTATTCACTGCTCAAAGGATTAGGAATCTTGTCAGTATGATAATGCTCCAGTGTTGCTGGCAAAATGCCTTCAGTCTCTATATTTCTGAGGAAATGATTCAATAATGGGCTGACGTACATTGCACAGCTTTGCATTTTGTACCTTCAGACTTTATTATTTATCACTTCATGTTTGCATGAATTAGAAATAGAACTAGAAGAAGAAGCACATTAGTAGAATGCTTTCCCATGGATAATTTGTGCTTAATAGTCTTAGATGTAAGAGAAAAACAAAACTGCAAATGCGTCATCAGATATTCCTTTTGATAATAACTGGGTGAAAAGCAGGTAGGCCTATTTATTGTTTTCTGAAAGGACAAGATGTCCATATTGGTTTGTCGTGCTTTTCCCAACATTGCCAATGATTATGAGCTATAAGAACTACTAAGCTCTACATTAGGGTGACCAGATGTCCCAATTTTATAGGGACAGTCCCGATACTTGGATCTTTGTCTTATATAGGTGCCTATTACCCCCCACTCCCTGTCCCAATTTTTCACACTTGCTATCTGGTCACCCTACTCTACACTGCCCAACCTGCTGTAGCCCCATTCTGATGCCGACTAAAAATAAAATCAGAATTTTTTGGTGCACCATGAAATTAAATCCAGACTGGGTCAGACTAAAAGCAGGACGGTGATTGTTGTTACTCATAATAGAATATCTATGTTTGCCTAGAGCACAGGGCTGAGAATCAGCATCCCTGGTTGGTGTGCCAGTCTCTGGCAGTGACTTGCTTGGTTATCTTGGGCAAGTCACGAGAGACCTGTATTTCAGAACACGCAAATCCAGCTAAAGTCAATGGGAGCCGCTCTTGCTCTGCTCTGAAAAATCAGGTCACTAACCTACTGTAGACTCTGCCTCAGTTTATCCGTCTGTAAATGCATATAATTCTTCTTGCCTGCCACACAGAGGGCCTGATTCTCTGTTGTCCTGCATATTTTGTCTTTGTTTACACCAGTGCAAAGTGGGTGTAAAACACTGCCAGGTCAGAAGCATTTGACCTTGCGCTGGGGTAAATGACTACATGGGGAGCAGAGAATGGAGAATCAGGCCCAGGGCATTTTGAGAATTAATTCATTCATATTTTAATGTGCTGTAAGATCCTTGACTGGGCTAATTGTTACTGTATTTAATTAATGAAACACTTAATTCATCAGATATGAATGCAGGAGCTTCACCTTCTCTACAGGAAACAAGCTAATAATGATTTGATTTATGAAAACAACTCTTATGGGTTATGTTTACAAATACATGCATTAGGGATTTTGTAAATCAGGAGACTACATTTCTTTTTATGATTTTTTCTTAGCTGAGCTCTTCTACACTGTGGTGCCAGAGTTTGGGACACTGCAGAGAGCTAGCTGTGACAAAGAGTAAGCATGACTTTGTAAAAAATACTACCCCAAGTATTAATCAATTAAAAATATGATTATTGTCAAATATAAAAATACTGAACAGTTGCAAGAACAAGTAAGCAAACCAAATGACAGAGGAAGGAAAGTGATGGCATAAAATGTGAACATTCCAATTGTTACTGTAGATTTGACTTGATTTTGTCAGTGCTGCACCTAAATAAACCTCACTGCAGCAAGGATAATAATCTTCTGCTCCACTGATGCAAGCAGTGATGCCAAGACTAGAGGAAAGGTGTAGTGACTGAAAATATTGAAGGCTGATTCTGATCTGTGAATTTAAATGTAATTCTGTGTGCATGTCTGATGGTAATAAGATCTGAGTGCATGCTGCAAAAATAACTTTGTGAATGTTCATACACAATTTTAAATAATCTATGTGACTGTCTTCCCATCCTTTGTTTATATTACTTCATCACCTAGAGGACCATTTATATAGGGACTTCATTGTGCTAGGAATTCACAGCTCTTGGGATGGGCTGTCTCTTATAGTTTAATATCATGTCTACACTAGAGAGCTTACAGTGGCGCAGCTGTGCCGCTGTAAGATCGCTCACGTAGCTGCTCTGTGCTGAGGGGAGAGAGCTCTCCCGTCAGCATAATAAAACTACCTCCACATGCAGCAGTAACTAGGTTGGCAGGAGACATGCTCCCACTGACATAGCGCTGTCCACACCAACACTTCTGTAAGTGTAACTTATGTCGCTCAAGGGGGTGTTTTTTCACACCTCTGAGTGACATAAGATATACTGACAAAAGTGGTACTGTAGACATGGCCTAAATAGAAAAGACAGACAAAGGGTGAGAAAGAAAACAGAGAAGTGAAGTGATTGGCCCAAGGCCATGCAGCAGGTAAGTGGCCAATCCAGAAATGGAACCTAGGTCTCCTGACTCCCCATTCAGTGCTCTAGCCAGTGGACCAAGGTTCCTGTCACCCGTAAGCACCTCTGTTTCCATTCTTTCTCCTTCACCTCACACCCAGCAAGGCCCTGAGGCAGCCAGTTGCTGCTTCTCCCTCCATTCTCCTTTCCTGGTGTCTCCTCCTTGTCTGGATTCCTAAAGGTGGAGCTTTGAGCATGGAGGAGGAGAGAGAATCTCTGTGGCTCCAGTTCCAGCATCACAGTGGTCCTGAGTAGTAGCTGGGAGGTAATACAAGAGAAACCCTGCTCAGACTCTGCAGCTGAATGAGAGTCTGCCAGAGCTGTGAGTCATACCCAAAGTCAAAAAGAGTCCCAGTCAGAGGTTTTCACTTTTTTATTTTCAAAACTGTGAAAAAAGAACAGAGTGGAGTTTCAGATTATATGTAGGCTCCAGCAGTGTGGCCTGGCCTCCTAGTTTAAGAGAACTTGGTACAAAGTATAGGAGGTGAATGCTGGACCTCCATCTAGTATTTCTTGTGGTTATTGGGATTCCAATGAAGGTCCACACTGGAGCATTGTTAAGAAGTTCCCTAAGCTTTTCTGGACCTCTTCTATCAAGTTTGTTTCTTTCAGTTTTAAGAGATGTTAAAACTAGAAAAGTTACATTTGAAATGTTCTTGTCTGTGCAGTCTTAAAGGTGCCACAGGACCCTCTGTTGCTTTTTACAGATTCAGACTAATACGGCTACCCCTCTGATACTTGTCTGTGTGAAATTTCTGGATAAGTCTTGAACTCTTCAGGACTCTTTCATTATAATTCATAGATTCCAAGGAAAAAAGAGACCATTGTGATCATCTGCTTTGACCTCCTGTATAACACAGGCCATAGAACTTCCCCAAACCATTTTTTAAATCATACCTATTAAAAAAAACATCCTATCTTGAGTCAAAAAATGTCAATGACAAAAAATCCATCATGACCCTTGGTAAATTGGTCCAATGTTTAATTATTCTCACTGTTAAAAATTTACACCTTATTTCCAGTCTGAATTTGTCTACCTTCCACTTCCAGCCATTGGATTGTGTTATACCTTTCTCTACTACATTGAAGAGCCCATTATTAAATATTTCTTCCCCATGTATGTATAGACTGTGATCAAGTCACCCCCTAGCCTTCTCTTTGTTAAGCTAAATAGATTGAGCTACCTGAGTCTATCACTTTAAAGTGTATGTTTTCTAATCCTTTAATTATTCTTGTAGCTCTTCTCTTCACCCTTTCCACATCTTTCGTGAATTGTGGAGACCAGAAGTGGACACAGTATTCCAGCAGTGGTTGTACCAGAGCCATGTACAGAGGTAAAATAACCTCTTTATTCCTACTTGAGATTAATGCATCCAACGATTGCATTTGTCCTTTTGGCCACAGCATCACACTGGGAGCTCAAGTTCAGATTATTGTCAACCACAACCCCCAAATATTTTTTCAGAAACACTTCTTAGGAGAGAGGTCCTCATCATGCATATATGGCCTACATTCTTTGTTCCTAGATTTATACATTTATATTTAGCCATATTTAAATGCATAATATTATATAGTTACTTTTTTTTGTTTTGCTTCATCATCGCTGAGTTTATTGGCTGGCGTGAAACCTTTTTAAGTAAAAGGTTTGTGTACTAAATTGTGTTTGGGTTACTAAATTGCAAGAAATCTGCAGTAAAATTTCAGCAAGTTAAAATTTCAAAGGAGGAATTAAAGAATGGAATCTTCCTTAAAATTTCCTAAAGCCATAATCTGAGGCCTTCTCTCCTAGTCTTGTCTAGAATCAGGCATTATACATCTTCAACTAGGAACATATAGGTTGTTTTTCATTTATATGGGAAATATTCCCCCTAGGAATCACAATAGTTATGGAACCACTCCCTGGCTTTAAAAGGTAGGTCTATACAGAACTTTATGGGAAAGAGAATATGTGTGTGTGTTTGCAGATTCATCAGAAATGGATAAATTTGTGGATAATTTCAGATTCCCTATACTAGAAGGCTACGTGCAAGTGAAAATTTCCCCCCTTGAAGCATTAAAACTAAATATTGGTCACATGAAGGCTTTCTTCTGTGATTTTTCACACTTCATTTCAGACTTATTTAAGGCTCTATTTTTTCAAACGAGATAAGACTCCTGTTCCCTTCAGTAGGCTTTGGGTCAGATACCCTTTTTAGGTTCACAAAACGCTTGACAGAAAGACAGCTGGAGCTTTATTTTATACAATATGCAACCCCTTCTGTACCTTCAGCATAAGTTCTGTTGGGTTGAATGTTAACAGGAGCTTCTCAGCATGCTGTTTCCATTTTGTATAGATTACTGATAATGTATGAGACTGTTCCCCCATCTGTTCTCTGCACTTTCCATCTCCACATGCCTGCATTCTCTCACCCCAAAGTAAAGTAAAACTCCCAGAATGACTAGTTATGCATGTATTATCTAGGAAAATGTCTACAGTCACCTTCTGAGGCCTGGGCCCTGGACAGGGGCGTCACCACCATGAATGTAGGAAGTGAATTGTCGGTTTCAAGACTGCCCTTGTTCGATGTATTGTATGCTGGATAATTAGAGGACTCCATGCTTGCAAAGGAAAACCAGCTCTTTATTAAGAGAACCATTTACAGAGATGCTGCAAATGCAGCTGGTGTTCTAGCCATGTGTACACAGACTGAGTTCCTGGACCCCCCCTCCAAACTCTTTGCTTTTGTAATGGCTGCTCCTCCCTCCAAGTTGCATGCAGGTTTCTACTGTCCTTGGCTGCACTGGGGGAGAAATCATCCCATGCAGCTACTGAATAATGGAACCTTAGACGGCCTTGGTCTGTACATTGGAACGAATCTGGATCTTTGGGTTAAGTTGAGGAAGTGAATTCCAGAGTTGAGTACAGTGAGAACACCCAATCCCCAGCCATTAGCCAACCTTACATTTACATTAAGGGAATGTTAGCTCAAGCACTTAAGAGGATCTCAGTGCAGTTGGGGGGACATGGGGATTATGATTTACTTGGTATTACAGAGACTGACATGTGTCTGGAATATCAGTACAGAAAGACCCAGTTTCTATAATAAAGATTGTGAGGTTAAAAAAGCAAATTGTGTAACGTTATATATGTGCATATCACACACACACACACATGCTGCAATAGAGACAGATTCATTGATTAAAATAAGGAATGTCACAAGAACAGCTATACTGGGTTAGACCAAAGGTCCATCTAGCCCAGTATCCTGTCTTCCAACAGTGGCCAATGCCAGGTGCTTCAGAGGGGATGAACAGAACAGGTAATCATCAAGTGATCCACTCCCAGCTTCTGGCAAACAGAGGCTAGGGACTTCAAGGGTCCAGGATAGAGTTATTTTGGAGATCTTGTCCACCAAGGATCAGAAGATACTGAAGTATTTGTAGAGCAAATGTCAAGAAAAACAAAATTAAAAGAAATAATTAGGAATAATGAAAAGAAATATTAGAATAATGAGAGGGGTTAATTACTGAGTTCTCTCTTTAACAATACATACAACTGTAAAAACTAAAACACAGGGCATACGGTTTATTATCAGAAAAATCTTTAACATTAATAGAGGATAATTTTAGTCCAGAATGTGCAGGAAGCAACAAAGGGCAATACTGCATCTGAAAGCAGGGATAGGATAACAGATTGGAAGATGAGGGAATATATGGGGCTACCTCAAGTTAATTTCTGATCTAAAGGATGACCTTTGGCTGTGTGGGATCTCCCTAGTAATGCACTCGATGGATATAAGCCAAAAATCCATTGTCCCAGAGGCAGAAGTGTTATCCACTGAGCCACAGTGACACTAATGTCCTTCAGTAATGTCTAGAATTTTAAAAGAAGAGAATATCCCTCCTCCAAAGTACACCGCACGACACTCTGTTTCTTAAATGCTTTCTTTTTAATGCACTGCTTCCTAATATTTATTGCCAGTTTCCAAAGACTGCTCTGATTTTTTTTATGTGTTCCTGATTTCTCTGAGGGACAGAGCTGAATTATACAGGAAACCTTGGCTTCCAAAGCTCAGTGCTTAGCTTTTAATGTGCAAATGATGTAAACTGAGTTCAGTGGTGTGTGAGAAATGCTAAGAGGTCATTCAGCTTATGAGATTTAAAAGATATTGTCATTATCTAATGCTTTCTCGCTGTTATCCTTAAGTGAGTAGATTTAGGCTTTGTATGTGGGATGTAGGATTTATGGTATGTTCTTAACTTGTCACCTTTTAATAGCTAAAGTTATTTTAATTTTATATATTTTTAAAATAGAATCTATTAATTTACCCTTTTGTTATTCTTCAAGAAACCATTTTGAGTATGCTCAAACTGTGTGGAGCAAGCAGAATAAGATTTTTTGGCCATGACTCTTATTGTTTCAAAGCTCCCCATGATGCTGCGCCTCTGATCTTGAACTCCCTCTCTTTGCACCACAGCATTTGTGCCTGTCTGGCTCTTGGATCAGTGGGGTGCCAGCGGGCCACAGCTCAGGCTAAAGAGAAGGACACTCCTCCAGCTTGGTGCTGGAGGGGAACCCTCTTTACTTAAAAAGAACAGGAGTACTTGTGGCACCTTAGAGACTAACAAATTTATTAGAGCATAAGCTTTCGTGGACTACAGCCCACTTCTTCGGATGCATAGTCCACGAAAGCTTATGCTCTAATAAATTTGTTAGTCTCTAAGGTGCCACAAGTACTCCTGTTCTTTTTACGGATACAGACTAACACGGCTGCTACTCTGAAACCTCTTTACTTAAAACAAACACGCAATCACCAACACACCATAGCCTGCGTCGAGTCAATTCCAAACCATCTCAAACCAACATTATTGTTTTATCTTAGTCAGCTAACAAATGTAGAACCAAAGGCTTCAGGGTGCTGGGCCAATGGGAGTGGAGCATTCAGTACTAGAGCTCTCTGGAAAATGGAAGTCTCTTTTGAAAATGTTTCCATCCTGAACCAAAACTAAATGTCAAAATTTTTTCATAGGAAGGAATCCTGATAAAAAAGGCTGTTCCAGGAGAATAAAAATAGATTTTTTTTCCCAGCTGCCTTCTTGGAATGCTCTTATCAATGTCACTTTCTAATTGACAAGGATCTTCCATCCTGGCTGCTGAAGAGGCAGAGACCCTGGCCCTCAACCTCCCCTGCTAAGCCTGGGACTGGAGAGGAAGAGAGCAGGGGAGATTGAGAGCCAGAGAGTCAGAGACTCTGGGTGTTCAGCCACAGTAGAAAGTGAAATTGACAAGAGCCTTCCAGGACCGCAGCCAGAGAGCTGTCGCTTTGATTTTTCCCAACAGAAAATCAAAATTTTTCTGTAAACTGAAATTTTCCCATGGAAAATCTTGGTTTTGTAAAAAAAAATTGGCATTTTTCAGCCTGACAAAAACTTCCAGCCAACTCTACTCAGCACCCCAGAGAATTTGGTCTGTAACAGAGTGGCAGTAATCTCCTGTTGGCCTATTTAGCCACAAGGTGACAGAAAATGCTGGAAGCCTGCAGGCAGCGGCACATTCATTACAGCTGACACAATGGGGTGTTGTGGTTTATGAGGGGCCACTATCCCTGTAAGAGAGAGTGGCAGTTCTCTAATAAAGGGGAGAAGGTTTGGGACAGACTGATCTGAAAAAAGGCGCTTAGCAGCAGCAAGGTTGAGAAATATGTTTAGGCTGAGGACTCTTGTAGTATGGTTTGGGAATTACCTTTTCTGTTTGCAGACCAAATCCCCAAAGTGTTGCCTCTTTGACTCTACAAGCATGCGGCTTTTTGTCTGGAGCCAACTGGGTGGTCTGGTAAGGTTTATGTGGCCCTTACTAGAGAAAAGGCAGTGTGAAGAACATTGCATACTTGGATTTTATTGACCCAACTGAAACTGTTCCATGTGGCATTCTCATTGGGAAACATTGGTCACATGGAACTACCACAATACTGATTAAATAGGTTAAAAATTGAACTTAAGGAGCAATTGCTAATGATTCAGTGGAGAGCCAGTGGAAGTTCTCGTGAGGATTCTTTCTGGGCCTCATTCCGGTCAACATTCCCATGAATGACCTGCAGGAATGTGTTTATTATATTGGCCGATGGGACAAAGCTGGGAAGGATTGCAACTAACTTGGAGGGTAGGATTAAAATACAATGTGATTGCAGCAATAGGCTAAAAGTCATAATCTGATATGCAGTAAAAAGAAATGGCAAATGATTCATGTGATGTGGGAAGGAATAGTGTAATTCACAAACACAGAAGGGAGGATTGCCGGCTGGAGATCAGTGCCAGCAACACAGCATAAAAATTATGAGAGTCAATTTATGAGATGCTTTTAAAACAATTACTATGCTGGGTTGATATTAATAAGTACTGATTAATAGGAGGATTGCATGAAAAAATAGGAGAGGATTATTCTGCTCCTCTCAACACCACTAAGATCTTAGTTGGAGTCCTGCATTCGATTTTGGACACCACATTTAAAAAGAAAAGATTAATGGAGAGAGTTGAGCAGAAAACATCTAAAATTTAGGACTCAGATCTGCACTTTGTGGCACTTGTGCAAAAGAGGAAGAAGTAAGGAAGAGAGCGTAGAATGTCTTTCCCCTTGGTAGCCAAAACTCAGAAGGGTGCTAAGAGGTAGGCCCTCCTATGTCCTGGACTTCCCTGCAGATCCATTGTGGTGCCAAGCAGGGCAGGATTTGACCCCTAACCTTTCCTCATAGGTTAGCATGAGCAGATGTCCCGATTTTATAGCGACAGTCCCGATTTTTGGAGCTTTTTCTTACATAGGCATATTTCTTACATATTACCCCCCACCGCCTGTCCCGATTTTTCACACTTGTTTTCTGATCACCCTATCATAGGCTTAGTTTTTAAAAGACGTGGTATGTTCATATTGAAGAAAAACAATACCTGAGTGAGTCATGACAGTTTACAGATAGGATACAGGAAAAGTATGGTAGAGAGAGGATATGGATTTAAAAAATATCACTAGTTAATGAGAATAGCATGTGAATTAATGAGTTTAAAGATGCAGTAGGGAAAACTTGAGGTTTGGATGTCAAAGAAAACATAACAAAAAGAACAGTTATTACGGCGAGTGAATAATGTATAATCTGTCAATGAAATGTAGTCTCACGTTTGTAACTGAATTTTCTGCAGCTGTGCTCTTGCATAGCCACCCTGGAGAGAACTTCTGGCACACATTTTGTGTTTGGAGGAAAATGAATTTCAAGGTCACATGCATAATTAATTGTAGAGGCTGAATTTTAAAGTTGCATGTGTAACTACTTGCTTGATGAATGCTCGCACATTGATCCAGTCATGGAACAGAAATAATATCATGTGATTTCTTCTGGCCAATCAAACTAAACAATGCAGCCTCAATAGCAAAAATGAAACACTTTTGAACAAAATTGAAAAAATAAATAAAATTGAATATTCTTGAACTAAAACTGTTTTAAATTAAATGATATGCTTAGAGCCATTCTGTGCACAAAAACAGAGGGGCAAAGTTCATCTAAATTATTCATTATGACTTATTCACTCTCCTCTAATAGTAAGACTATGAATCAAGCTATCAGTGGGGAGTGTGGAATCACTGTGTGTATACATACCTTAAAGATTGTGAGTTGCTCAAATATTATGGTGATGTGGGCCATACAAGTAACTAAGAGACCATTTTTGTATTGTAAATCATTATGGAAACCCCCCCAGCTATATGATCTGGCTTGCATTCAGGCTTTTTAGCCAGATTACTAAAACCTTGTCTACATTACATAGTTCTGCTGACAAAAGTCAGCTTTTGTCAACAAAATAGTGGAGGTGTACACACTACAATGCTCCTCCACCGACAAAACTCTCCTGCTTTGCCAACAAAATAAAACTACCATGGCAAGAGGCCTCTTTGTGGCAAAGTCAGATCTATGCTGTGTCTGTGTAGAGACTGCACTTGCTTATGTAAATGGCCTCCAGGAGGTGTCCCACAATGCCCATCCTGACCACTCTGGTCGGCAGTTTGAACTCTGCTGCCCTGTAGCCACATACACAGGCATTTGCCCCTCTCCCCTTAAAGTGCTGGGAATTTTTGAAATTCCACTTCCTGTTTGCTTGATGTGGCAAGCTCACATTGCATCTTCCCAGCTGATGATGGTGGCTCCATGCAGCAAACACTCTCCCACTTGGAGTACATCAGAGTTGTTGGATCTGCTGGGTCTGTGAGGAGAGGAGGTGGTGCAGTCCCAGCTCTGCTCCAGCCATAGGAAATTCAATACCTACGGGCAGATTTCTCATGGCATATTGGAAAAGGGCCATGAACACAATAAATATCAATGTTGTGTGAAGATCAAGGAGCTGAGGCAGGCATACCAGAAGGCAAGGGAGTCAAACCATCAGTCTCATGCTGCGCTGAAGGCCTGCCACGTCTACAAGGAGCTTGATGCTCCACTTCCACAGCCAAAACCCCCGTGGATACTTCGATGGGGCTGGAGAGAGCGGCCAGTGGACTCAATCCCAAGGATGAAATGGTGGACAAGGAACTGGAGTTGGAGGATGAGGTGGGACAGGCGATAGGGTCATCAGTACCATGGGGAGCCAGGACCTCTTCTCGACTCCGGAAGGTTCAAGCCAGTCCCAGCACTCCTGCTCTGGTGAGCATGATGCAGGGGAGGGGAGCTCCAATAAGTGCTCATTTTGATTTGATACTGCTCGGTTAATGAGGTAGAGCTGACATTTGCTTTGCTATATGCTAGAAGTGGGTTAAGGGATAGAAATGTACAAGACTAACAGTGTTTGCAACCGGTTCCTATTCCCCATGCAACTACTTAGTGGGGGCCCTGCAGAAAAGTTTGTTAATTCACACCAAGATTTCACAGGAATCTTCCAGAGAGATCTTTAGGAAATTTTCCTGGAGGTGCTCACCAATCCTCTGCCAAAGGTTCCTTGGCAGAGCTGCTTTGTTTCGTCCTCTGCTGTAGGAAACTTTGCTACTCCAATCATCAATGACTTGTGCAGGGACCAAAGCAGTACACCCGGGAGCAGCATACGGACCCGTTCTGCAGCTGCACACATTCAGGAGATGGAACCTTGCATCCTTGTTTGCCCTCAGGAGTAAGATATCAGCTTCAATTACCCATGCCTGTGGAAAATGGTGGCAGAATTTACAACAGTGTCACCAGTCGCTTGCAGTGATCCCCTTAAAAAACACCTAGACCCTTTACCCCCTCTTGGACCTTCCCCTCCCCCCAAGCTGAACTCACCATATTCAGGGAGCTCGCAGAGCTGTGTGCTTGCCAAGTGAGAGTGAGAAAGAGGTGTATTTAACTATTATGATTCAACACTGTGAATGCACTCACAATACTGCCTCTGTTTATTGTTTCTTATGCGTCTGCAGATGTACCCTTGAGGGAAACCCACTACACACCGGCAGAGTGCCTCCATCAGATAAGTCTCTTTTTGCACTGCAGTCAGAACACGTGTGTGCTTGCCTCCCCTTGCAGCCTATGTAGAACTGTGGGCCATGCCCTCCCCAAACTCCACACAGACATTCCTTGCACATTCCCAGCCTATCACAGTGCTCCTTTCACTCCCTCCCTTTGAACAAGTTCTCTAATGACAGCTGGACTTGTACACAGCTATGAGAGCCTCCATTAAGAGCGTGCTCCTCAGTGTCATGTCACTTGCAAGAAAGTTATTGCTGTTTGATAAAAATGTACTCATAGAAAGAAAATGAATCTTTATTTTTCTCCTACACATGGTGGTTGCTGCTGGAATTCATACACAATGGCAATTGGCACATTTGCTGAACTACAAATCATGCTCAGGAAGCAATCATCACAAGGGTCATTCCAGGTGGCAAGTAAACAAAGCCTGGCTGAATGCTTTACATAAAGACATATTACTGGGGCTTGTCAAAGCCTCCCTGATTTGAATAGCCCACCTTTGGACCCCTCTAATAGCCCTGGTATTTGGTAGCTCAAAATCAGCCACTAGCCAATTTGTCTCAACACTCCCTCAACGCTGGGGAAACTTTTGCCCCTTAGCTTCACAAATATTGTGCAGAGCACAGCAGGCTGCTATGACCATGGGAATATTTAGGTCTAACCTGCCATAAAGGCAGCGACAGCGAATCTTTAATCTGCCAAACGCACATTCAACCATCATTCTGTACCTGCTCAGCCTGTTGTTGAAGTGCTCTTTGCTGCTGTCAAGGTTTCCAATGTAAGGCTTCATGAGCCATGTGAGTAAGGGGTAGGCTGAGTCTCCCAGATCACTATGGGCATTTGAACATCTCCCATTGGAATCTTCTGGTCTGGAAAGAAAGTCCCTGCTTGCAGCTTTCTGTACAGGCCAGTGTTCCTGAAAATACACGCATCATGCACCATCCCTGACCACCCTGTGTTGATATCAGTGAAATGACCTTGGTGATCCACAAGTGCCGGTAATACCATACCTTTATATTGATGTACTCCATCACAAGATAGTCTGGGGCCAAAATTGGGATATGTGTGCCATCTATCGCCCCACCGCAGTTAGGGAATCCCATTGACGCAAAGCCATCCACTATTTTGCGCACATTTTCCAGAGTTACCGTCCTTTGTAGCAGGATGCAATTAATGGCCCTGCATACTTGCATGAATGTAACTGCCACAGTGGACTTCCCAGCTCCAAACTGATTGTTTTTTATTGTGTACATTGGCATCATAATCACTCAGAGAGCTTTTATTTATCTATCTGGATTCCATTTTTGGTATTCATACCCCTTATGCGCGTGAGATAGGATTCTTTTGGCCAGTAGTGTCTGTTAGAGCTGTGCCTGCACCCTGGCTGTACACCTCTCCTCCCAGAGGGTATAAAAAGTAGAATGAATCAAAGAGTTCCTCAGTTCCTTCTTACTGCCTGGGGCAGTGAGGCAGAAGCCCTGCAGGGCTCACCTGCAAAAAACATTGTTAGCTAGTGTTAAGTTAGGGGTTAGTTTGTATTTTAGTTAATTGGTTTTATTTTGCCCACTGACATAGAAAAAACTCACACACTCTGTTTTGCTAATTACTAAACTAGAGACTGCTTCCTCATACAGGGGCTCTAGCTGCCCTGGCAGAAGCAAAATTCCCAGAGTTTAAAACTTGCCCTTTTTGTGAAGCTTCTGTGCCACTAAATGATGGGCACTCTAGGTGCCTTTTCTGTTTAGGTGAGAGGCATATCCCTGAGTGCTGCTCCATTTGGGTTCATTTGGAAAATGAGCAGCCAAAGGCCCTGGAAGCCTGCCTGAAATTATTCCTTCATGAGCACTCTACGAAGGTCTGTTCATACATGGAAAGGCAGGACCTAGCTAAGGCTGATTCCTCTTCCTAGCCCTCTTAGTGATCCGTGATTCCACCCTGAGCTCCAGGCCAGTGTTGACTAAGGGTACATCTACACAGCAAATGGAAACCTGTGTCAGGGAGCTCTGAGCCCGAGTCTACAGACTCAGGTCATGCTACAGTGCTAAAAATAGCTTTGTAGGCATCCAGGCTTGGGCTGGAGGTAGGGTGACCAGATGTCCCGATTTTATAGGGACAGTCCCGATATTTGGGGCTTTTTCTTATGTAGGCTCCTATTACCCTCCCCCCCATCCCAATTTTTCACACTTGCTGTCTGGTCGCCCTAGCTGGAGGTCAGGCCCTGAAGCCTAGGGATGGGGCACAGGCTTAAGAGCCCGAGTCACAACATCCAAATAGCTTGGTTATAGTGCTGTAGTGAGAGGCCAGATCTGTTGCCCCAGGCTCTGAGACTCACTGCCACAGGCTGAGTAGATGTACCCCTAAGAGACACCAGTCGTTCACTTCAATCTCAATAGGGACTCCTTTCCTGCTCACCCTTCTTCCCAGCCATAGGGCTCACAGAAGGAATCCATTGGGACTACAGGGCCTGCTCTCTCAGTAGGAAAAGGCATGGATCTCAGAGAACAGGCCCCTTGGCATTCTCCTCTGTGTCTACCAGTCCAGTATTTAGATGCCTATAATTTTGGCCCTATGGGGCACTATGGAGTATGTGACCCTATTCCCACAAGCTGGCAGCTACTGACCTCACCTCCAGGGCTAGGTCCCCCTCTCCCATGAGGCAATATAGACCTCCCAGCCAGGTCAATTAGTGCATGAAGGTGAATGAAGAACAAGCAAATGGGGAGAACAATTAATCCTGGCTGCAATTTCCTCATCCTGCCCTGATGAGGCAGTGGACTCTTCCAGGTCTTCCCCAGTTGATGGAAAAAATGTGAGTCATATGAAACATTTTGGACATTATTTGGAAGTGACATTTCAAAACAAAATGACAATTAATGTTAATTTGAATCAACATTTAGTTTTCAAAATGTAATTAAAAACAAAATGTAGATTAGAATTTTTTTCAGGGTTTTCTTTTCCTTAGCAGAAACTATTTTCCTAATTTAACCAAACTTTGCAAATAGGCCCCACCCAAAATGCATTTTTTGGTGAATTTTCCATTTCATTTTCCAAAATAAAATTCACCCAACTCTAGTAGCCATTACATTAGCTTGAAGGATAGGGGAGATTCTGTCCCTCACAGCTAGTCCCCTGTGTACATTGTGTCATAAAGACAGGGTCTTTGTGCCTCATTCCAAATCTCTGCCCAAAGTGGTTTCAGAATTCCATGTGAATCAATTCATTCATCTCCCAGTATTCAACTTCCCTGGGGGAAATTAAACTTCATAAACTGGATGTAGTACAGACATTTTATTATCTTAACAGAGCAATACCATTCACAAGCACAACCAGATTGTTTGTGAGTTTTGTAAAGAGGATTAAAGATCAGGCAATAGCCTCACAGAGATTATTGAAATGGGATTCCAGCTGCATAACAACACATTATGAGTTAGCCAGGTTAGATCTAGCCACATTAGACCTCAGGAGGCCTCTGCTGCCTGTCTATAGAACGTCGCTATTTCTGAAATATGTAGGGCAGCTACATGGAGATTAGTCACACTTTACAAGACACTGTTCCTTAGTAGAGGCTTCCAGATCAAAGGTCTGTTGTTTGGGCAGCCTAACAATCCTTGTTTAAGTAAGACTTCTACCTCCCAGACTGGCCATAGTAGTTTTGCCAGCCAGGGGGAATATAAGGATACAAAGGACTAGAACCAGGGTCTGCAGAGCTCTGGATAACCAATACTGCCACCTAGCAACCATGGCAGAACCACAGTCTATGCACAGTAAACCCTTGGGGACAAAGTATCACAGGAAGTGTCACCACTGGAAGACCCAATTGGCAGCACCCCCTGTGATCTGATTGGTCCAGGAGCACTATTTAAGCCTGGAGAGAGTCCCAGGAAGCAGTCTGTGGAACCTCAGTGGTACCTGGCCTGCTGCTATAACAGATCCTGCTCTTCTTCCCAGCTTCGAACTCTGGATCTGATTACTGGCTTGCCTCCTGATTCCTGACTAGACTCTTGATTCCTGATGCTGGCTACAACCTTAAGCCTCACTCCTTGTTTCTGATTCTGACCCCTCGCTTGACTCCTGCTCCAACCATCAGGCCCTACTCCTTCTCTGACCATAAGGCCTGACTCCTGGTCCTACCTGGTAGGCCATAAGAACTTAAGAATGACCATACTGGGTCAGACCAATGATCCAGTATCCTGTCTTCCAACAGTGGCTGATGCCAGATGCTTCAGAGGGAATGAACAGAACAGGACAATTTATCAAATGATACATCCCCCTTTGTCGAGTCCCAGCTTCTGGCAATCAGAGATTTAGGGTCACCCAGGGCATGGGGTTGCATCCCTGACCATCTTGGCTAATATCCATTGATGGACCTGTCCTCCATGAACTTATCTAATTCTTTTTTGAACCCAGTTATACTTTTGGCCTTCACAACATCCTCTGGTGATGATTGTGCATTGTGTGAGGCAGACTTCTCAATGTCTTATGACATGGAAAACATTTTCAGTGCTTTGCTCCCTTCTCCCTCTGCCTCCCACCCCCGCCGCCCCATGGGCTGAGCAAAAACCAAAAACACAGCCAATCAATTAGTGGAGGAACAAATAAAGAATAAAGGCTGGCCAATCAGAGCAGAAAAAAAATGGCTGGCCAATCACAGCACAGCAAAAAAATAGGCACAGAGCATTGCAGTTCAGTGCCCTCTAGAAGCTGATGCCCACAATGACCTGCCTTACTCACCTTTCCCCTAGAACTGGCTCTGCCCCCCTCCATGCAAACAAATAGCTGCTCGTTAGTAACCAAGAGGGGGATCCATATGGACCAAAACTGGAAGAAGAGAGACTGGTTACTTACCTTACAGTAACTGTGATTCTTCAAGATGTTTTGTCCACATGGATCTACTACTATGGACTCCTACTCTTCTGATATTCTGTATTGGTGAAGCGAGTGAGGAACAGTTGGGTCTCCTCTGGATGGGGAGGGTATGAGGACGTATGGAGCACAGATGTGGCCTCAATGGGCATTGATGACCAAAACAATCCAATCTGTCATGCATGGGGTACGTGTGCATCAAGAGTGGACTCTGTGTGGACAAAACATCTTGAAGAATCACAGTTATTGCAAGGTAAGTAACCGTTCTTTCAGCAGGCCACATTAGGCCCACAGTTACACTTGTTCAACTGCAGTGTCCTGACTGGAAAATACTAACCAATTTTGTTGCTGATGCTCAAGATGGATCAGAATCCACAGCTTCCTCAGTGTTTACTTTGTTGGCTCTGTAGGTGTAGCAGGGGTGAAAAATGATTTTAAAAGATTATTTTCTGCATTGAAATTGGCAGCTGAGACTGAAAATATACAGGACTGGATTGGCTCTTTGCAACCCATCCCAAGTAAGCAGCAGCATGTAGTTGGACTGACCCAGAAGCCGAACAATGACTGAACTATAACTGAAAGTAACAATTTGATCCCTGCTTTTCTCTTGTTCCAAGGTAGAAATAAGCTTTGGTGCAGCTTAGGCCTTATCTACACTACCGGGTAAGTCAACCTAAGTTACACTACTCCAGCTACATGAATAACGTTACTGGAGTCGACGTAGCTTAGGTCGACTTACCCCAGTGTTTTCACTGAGCTGCATCAATGGAAGATGCTCTGTCATCAACTTACCTTACTTTTCTCGGGGAGCTGTAATACCGGAGTCGACTACAGAGTGTTCTGCCGTCGATTTAGCGGGTCTTCACTAAACCCACTAAATCGACACACGCTGCATCGATTGCAGCAGCGTCGATATCCCCAGTAGTGAAGACAAGACCTTACTTCCCCTTCCAAGCCAGTAGCTGCATTCCTGACCCTGTGCTGCTACCATGAAAAAAACATGCCTCCTTCCTCTCCTCCTATATGAGTACAGCTAGGAACATAATCTACCTTACAGGGACTATGTATCTTGATTAAAAATTCCCTAGTTCATTTTCTCAATGCTCTAGGGAACTTGTTGTGCATGATACCAGGTTCCATACAGTCAGTGTGCGGCATGCTAGTGTACTGAAGGTTTATACCCCAGCTTGCAGTGCACTAACTTTCTGTCTAGACAAGCCTAAAGGTTGTTTTCTCCTTGGGTAGTAACTCCTCAGAGTAAAACTGTGCAGTAAGTGTAAGAGAGAATTCTCTGCACCATTTATATTTCCTGGAAAAGGTATCACTACTAGTCTATCATCCTTTAGCCACAAGGCTTCAGGGTCTTATGGTTACCCAACCTGTCAGTTAACTACAACTTCTTGAGTATGAAAAAGAGGACTCAAAGCGGTGTGTAAGAAGTACATTTGGGGTTTGAGGAAAAACGTAAAAACATTTAAAGGCTTTTCAGAGCTGTTGTTCCAGCTCTTCCAAATAAGATCAAACTTGATTTCCTCAAACTTGCCCAGCTTACCTGTCATGTTCAGGCAAATTCATTACTTTTAGTGTGAACTTGCATTTTCAGCAAGATGACTGTGGCCACAGCTAATCGTGTTGCATGCTGGGTGAAATAACTAATGTGACTGATGCAGCTTGACATGATATGTCACAAGCTGTGATGCAACAGCTGGAAACTTGAAAAGAAATATAAATAATAAATATGCACTGAGGTTTTCGAAAATCCTAAGGTAACCTTAAGGTATTATTTTTTAGCTTTGATTTATGTTTTTTCCCCAGCTGTAGAGGCTGTGAGAGAATTCCTTTTATATTTACTGCTCTCTTTCTACCATAGAGAACTACTTATTATGCTGAACAGTGTTAACCTGAGTAGAACTGGCTGAATAATATTCTCTGAATAATTGATTCCATGAATCTTGTAATATTTCCCAAACTACTCAATATTTTTGTTTCGTTATTTTCTTCTTATTACAGAGCTTGATGAATAATTTACAAATAAATTGGCAAAATAATTTATTCCTCACATTGTGATGGGTTCCCCCTGGGTACCTCCTGGAATTGGGGTACCAGTGAGCTCTGTGACCCACCAGCCCTCGCTCCCTCTCTCAGTGTGCTGCTGTGTCAAGCTGCAGACCCACTCCTTGTCCTACACTTCCACCAGCATTCACACAGGTAAGGATACACCCAGCTGCAGTTACATGCAGGCTCTCTAACTACCCACTGCTCGAACCAACAGTAGAAAGGCTAAAGCCAAGGTAACTTTCAGCTTTGCGGGCATGTACCCTCTCTGGAGCATAAACCCAAAATTATACTCTCTTGTGCTGCACAGGGAACTGTACAGCATAAGCTCATAGAGTCCTTCCCCCTCCCCCAAATGTGGGGAGGAATATGCAACAGCCTTTGCCCCTTTGGCTACGATTTCCCACGCACTTCACTCCAACTCACTGGTTTAGATAAAGCAAAACAAGTTTATTAACTACAAAAGATAAATTTTAAGTGATTATAGGTGATAGCAAACAGATCAAAGCAGATTACCTAGTAAATAAACAAAAACGCAAAATAAGTCTAAGATACTAGAAAGATCGGATATGAATTAGCAAATTCTCACCCTGGCTGATGATACAGGCAGGCTGCAGATTCTTAAGGGACAAGCTGCACTTGCTTTACAGCTTGGAATCCCCAGGTCTTTCATACTTAGGCTACAAATCCCTGTAGCCTGGGTCCAGCACATCACCCAGTCTTTGTTCCTCAGGTGTTTCCAGGAGTCGTCTGTGTGGGGAGTGATGAACAACAGATGATGTCACTCCCTGCCTTATATGGCTTTAGCATGCAGTGGGAATCCTTTGTTTCAAAACTTTGTTCCCAGACTGGTTTGTGGAAAAATACTGACATCCCAAGATGGAGTGCAAAGACATGTGGTCTGGTCACATGCCCTTGCAGTGTTATAGCAGCCATTGCTTACAGGCTGGCCAAAATGCCCACAGGAGGTTTAAGCTATTCCACTGTCCATTGTCTTTGCTGATGGGTTATCAGCCCCATCTGGCTTCTTCACTGTTGTACCTGAAAGGCTGGCTGTTGGTGTTTTCCACAGTAAGCCCATTTGAAATACAGATCCCTAGTCAATATTCATAACTTCAAATACAAAAATGATACATGAATACAATCATACATGCATACAATCATATTCAGCAAATCATAACTTTTCCAATGACACCTCACATGATCCGTCTCGTACAAAATGTTATAATAATATCACTGTGAAGAATATGGGATGCAGTGTCACACACATCATTGTCATTTTTAAATAATTACTGAATAACTAATATATCTCTTTATTCATCCATCTCTAGTCCAGAGACCATCACCCTATCAATGGGTAAACCCTGTCTTCCTGTCTATGACCATAGAAAATCTGCTTATGGCATACCATGTGCTCTTCTGCTACAGAAGCAGTGGCCAGGTCTGGTGGACCAAGCAGGTGGCATCAACACAGCTGACACAACACAGCTCAACTCTGCAGTGGCTTCCTGTGCCATAGATCCCCATCCACCTCTCATGGCAAAACCATATTATAGGCATTCAGGCTACTGTAGCCACTGCTCCATGACCAAGTCAGGGGAGTGTTCCTTCCCATCCATCTTCTTAAAGCACAGACCAGGGGCCAAGATTTCAAAAGTAACCAATCATTTTGAGTGTCCTACCTGAAACACTATAAAGGGGCCTAATTTTCAGACAGAGGATGCTCAGCACTTTCTGAAAATCAGGCCTGTTTAAAATGTCTCTCAAGTTGGACATGTAAAATCACTCATTACTTTTTCAAATCTTGGCCCAGTTACTTAGAGAAGGAAGGATGGTCTAGTGGTGAGAGTGCTAGCTTGGTGCTTGGGAGACCAAGATTCAGTTCCTTGATCTGCCACAGACTTCCTATGTGATCTTGGGCAATTTGCTTAGTCTCTCTATGCCTCAGTTCACTATCTGTAAAATGCGTATTTCCCTAATGTAAAAGTATTTCCCTACTGTGACGGAATGCACCCCCCTATTCATACCCTACACACTATTGTAATAATCTCTGAACAAAATATACCTTGTAAGGTATCATTTGAACTTAAATGTTACTAATCATATTAGTAACTTGGTGGTCAGTAATATGGTGAAATGTGGGTAGCAACATTATATATACAATTAGGAACATAAGCTGAAATCTTGACTGAGGTGCAACAAATCTAATATATCTGGAATGTCCAGGAGAGGGCTGGATGGTGCAGAACACACCCTTTTGAAGGGAAAATCTGTGTTGGAGTCACCCTGCATATAGTATCCAAGGCTGCTGGAAGCCAGAGTGTAGCGGGTGTTTGCTAACAGGCGGCTGAGGTCAGAATTACTGCACCGGGGCTGTGGCTATACACAGACTCTCAGGGCGTGACCTGCCTGCTGTTCTGCTGTTTGTGAGGAGGCCAAGTTGGGAGCCACAGCAGAAAAGCATTGTGAAACACCCCAAGTTACAGGGCAGGTGGTGACACAGCTCTTCATTGGTCTGGAATGTACCCCAGAGTGTCCTACCTGCTTTGTAGGATTTGTGAGGATAAATAGAATCATAGAAATGTAGAGCAGGAAGGGACCTCAAAGAAGTCATCTAGTCCAGCCCCCTATGTAGAGACAGGACCAAGTAAACCTAGACCATCCGTGACATGTCTATCCAACCTGTTCTTAAAAACCTCCAAAGATGAGGATTCAAAAATCTCCCTTGGAAGCCTACTCCAGAGTTTAACAGTCCTTTTAGTTAGCACATTTTTCTAATTTCTAACCTAAATCTCCCTTGCTGTAGATTAAACTGATTCCTTCTTGTCCTACCTTCAGTGGACATGGAGAACAATTGATCACAGTCCTCTTTAGAACAACACTTAACATATTTGCAGAATTTTATAAGGACCCCCCTCAGTCGTCTTTTCTTGAGACTAAACATACCCAGTTTTTTTAACTTGTCCTCATAGGTCAGGTTTTCTAAACTTTTTTTTTTCCATTTTTGTTGCTTTCCTCTGGGCTCACTCCAATGTCCACATCTTTCCTAAAGTGTGGAACCCAGAAGTGGACATTGTATCCCAGCTGAGGCCTCCCCAGGGCCAAGTAGAGTGGAACAATTACCTCCCATGTCTTACATCTGAAACTCCTGATAACACACCCTACAATGGAATATTAACCTTCTGTATTTAACGGTGTGTTTGCTATGATAGAAAGCAAGCGGAGGTCTATATATACCAAATCCCAAACCTTGTATAAAACTGATTAGGAATAATTTTGGAGAAGTTCTATGTTCAGTCTTATTCAGAAGGGCAGACTAATGATCACAGTGGTCCCTTCTGGCCTGGAATCTATGAATATTTGACAGTGTCAGGGTCATGTTAACAGAGAAAGAGAAACAGTGAAAGCATTTGAAATGCAAAATTTTAAGTTAGGCATTCATTTTGACATCTTTTGTTCCCTTTCCCTTTAGCTGTAGAGAGTCTTTAGAAGGAAAAAAAAACTCTATTTGACTGTCATTGAGATGGTGTTAAAGATGGCAATTATTGCCCTGTTTTGGGAAAAAGAGAAAATATTAGCTGAGATGAGCTGGAGCTGTTGGTGGTGGTGCTGCTATTGCTGTTAAAGTCCAATCCTATTTCCTAGAAGACAAAACAAGACACACACAAAAAAGAAAAGAAAAGAACAGCAAAGATAGAAAATGCAGTTTCTGTCTTTGGTTTTGACTCTCATGTGCAGCCTCACTGCTGGAGAAACATAGGCATGGGACTTGGTCTTACTTCTCTGAGATCTGGCAAACTCCTACCAACACCAGGCTGTTTAGGGCATTGCTTTTAGTTGCTAACAGGCTCACATGAATGTTGCAAAATCTTCAGTAGTGGCCAGCTAAGCCAGACTCCTATTAGACAGAAGGCAAAAGGAGAAAGATAGGAAAGAAAAGATACAAGGTAGGGAAAGGAAAGGACACACAAGAGTGGGGGTTGTGAAACAGTTTTACATCCCAGTTGGGACTGGAATTTAGCCGGCACCCGTGGAGGTGGCGATGTCATCTGCGTCCTCCTCCCTGACCCAGTCTAGTCAGAACATCTCAGGATCAGGACCATGAAGGCACAATGGTGTCACACTGGATGCTGGGGCCTCAAGAGACAGTGGATATGACAGTCAAGATATTGAAGCTCACTCCTTCCCCTTCTCTTGTCTTTCAGTCAGCCAGGATTTGCATCTGTCCATCCATATGTTCTCTCAAAGGTCTTTCCTTTTAAGGACCCCCAAAAGGGGGAGGGGTGGAATAGCTCATCCTCTCATTATTTTGTCTACCCACTAGGCCTAATTTCCCACACACCAATTTTGGTTCACTGATTTCTGGTACTACACATCTTTTGTTTACCAGTGTGATGTTTGGGGGTTCAACCGAGGGTTGTTTCCGTGCCTACCCTGCAACTCTGGTGCCTT
This sequence comes from Malaclemys terrapin pileata, assembly GCF_027887155.1. Classification (NCBI taxonomy): domain Eukaryota; kingdom Metazoa; phylum Chordata; order Testudines; family Emydidae; genus Malaclemys; species Malaclemys terrapin. The sequence goes on from NC_071505.1 coordinate 318,731,166, forward strand.
CCATACTACGCTGCTATTGCTCCCAGCCCTGATCCTAATAGCCAGCTTACAAGCATGCAGGTCACACCCTGGCTTCCACTGCCCAGTTACTTGTTGCAGGGTGACACCAACATTCCCCGGTCCCAAATGTTCCCTGAACCATCTCCCTGCAGTGTCCAGCCCTCTCCTGGAACAGTCACAGAAGTTATTAAGTTCATTGCTCCTTTAAAGCGACAGTACACTACAGCTCATTAATTTAACTGGGATTTCACTTTCTTATTTCAATCACAGCACTGAATGGGTTTATAATACAAGTAAACAAGTTTATTTAACAAAAGGACATATGATTAAATCAGGGATCCTCAACCTTTTTCTTTCTGATGTTCCCCCCAATACGCTATAAAAACTCCATGGCCCACCTGTGCCACAATAACTGGTTTTCTGTATATTGAAGCCAGGGCTGGTGTGAGGGGGTTAGCAAGCAGTAATTGCTCATGTCCTCACACCACAGGGACCCCCACAAAGCTACCATGCTCAGGCTTCAGCTTTAGCCCCGGGGGGGCAGGGCTCAGGGAATGGAACTTAGGCTTTCTGCCCCGAGCCCCACGAGTCTAACGTTGGCCCTGCTTGATGGACTCTCTTAAACCTGCTCACGGCCTCCCAGGGGTCCCCATATCCCTGATTGAGAACCACTAGGTTAAGTGATACCAAGTATAAGGAGTAAAGAGAGGAAGGGTTACAAGTGAACAAAAATTAAAGTATGCTTCTAAGATTAAAATTTCATTTTAGCAAATTATAATCTTTGCCTAAGCAGGTTTCTCACTGAAACTCAGTTTCCAGAGACTTCAACACCCTTAGTTGAAGAATCCAATGTTCTATGATTTCAAGAGCTCTGACCCCTTCAATCCCTCAACTGATGGATACCAAAATGGATTTATGTTTCTGCTTATATCTCCCAACATTTATTGACCCGGTTACAAGAGGCAGGAAGGCTTCCTGCTGATCTTCCCTTCCTGTTGACTTCCTATCCTCCTGCTGATTTGTATGTAAATGGAACATCCATTGTTTTGATTCCATAATGCTTAATTTACACTGGAGACAGATGGCTGTCTTTTCTCCTGTCTGGGAGAAAACCTGTTTCTCCCTCTGTTTGGTCACAGACTTTAAAGCTTTCAGAAAAGACCTCACTTGATACACTTTTATAATATGGTAATATTGTATACAATCAGTTGGTCCAATTGCTTATCATTTGAGGTTCAGAGGATCCCCATCATTAAAGCCCAGTAAACCTTTGAAATGTATTCTTTGAAAAATAAATCATGACAAAGTTTCTCTGTCCTACTGGGGTGTAAACACCATGCTGTCTTCCTCAAGTTAATTGACTTTGCTTCAAGAGGCAGAAAGGCTCCCTGTGGGGGGCGGGGATCTACATCCTCCATCGAGATTGTTAAGTATTCATCTTTCCCAACGTGCTCTCTTGATGGCTTTGATAACCTTGCATGAAAATTTGCTTTTCATTGTCTTTGGCCACACCTTGTCTAATTTATGTTGGAGACACATTCAAGCAGGTGGAACCACATTCCATTGTCTGGAACAGGTTTGGTTTAGGCTCTGTTTGCCAAATACATTTTAAAAACACATTTGCAGCCCATATTTATAAAATCCTTTGTGGGTTACGATACATACATCATGCAATGATTTTCGGGCACAGCCATATTACCAGTTTATATATGATACTTAAATGACAGCTTTTAGGTACAGATTATGACAACAGTGTGTTAGGTATAGTGAATATTTCAGGCCTGGCAAGAGTTGCAAACACAGAGGGGCCTCTGTGTCACAACTAGGCATGATATTAATGTAGTTTTTGAATTCTATCAGTAGGCCATTTTTGTTTAGACTAATTTAGTCTTTTTGTCTAATTTTTGCACCTTTCACCATCAACATTTAGTGTTATAGGTTTTTGTGACTTTCTGTGAACTTTCACTCACTTGTGACAACGGAGTTCCTAATTAGGGTGCATGGGTAGGCCTAATTACAACAGTGCACAATCTTTTTAAGGCAGGGTTTTTTTTTTTTTCAAATCTCACTAAATATTGGGGTTTCAGTGGTCTTATTGTTTTTTCCAAACCAGTTTGTCCAGGATCAATAGCACTTTGTTTTGTAAACACAATTGACTCACTTCTGTTTTAAAAGAAAAATCTTCTGCTGCAAGACTTCCTGGTCCAAAATTTACCTCATGAGAGTTCTTATGCTTTTGTTAATGAAATTCAGCAGCAAAAGTAACTGAAACCAAAGCATGTTTCTCAGACAAATGGTTGCAGTGCAAAAGCAAAGTAAGGTTATTGTAGACATTTTTGTGACATGCCAAAGAAGCATTGGAAGGCAAAGGCACACTTAAATAATGAGCACTAAGGTGTAGAAGTGGAATTATTACAGAGAATAAATAGAGCCATATGTACATGAAGACTGAAGCATATGTGCTCATGTGTTAAAACTGTAATGTAATTTGCAAAATGGATATGGTGAGAATGAATATGCTGAGAAACCTCTCCAGGCATACAAGTTTCATGTGAATTCATTTGTGCAACTTCTTAAACCTTGGATGGCAGCTGAACAACATGAATGTTTGAGGATTCTACTAATAAATTACTCTACAATGTGTAATTTTGTCATTGCTGACCAGCAGATGTGCTGTCTGTGCAAAATAAGATTTCACACTTTGGGTTATAAATATTGGATATTGAAAGTACCCAATTCACAAAACTGTTATGCATCATTTATGCTGGTTTGGTATGGAGTGCAACTAGGAAGAATGAGAAGTGCTTATATGTGCAAATACACAGTCTTTAGATTCGTCAAGGCCTCACTTCCCTCTATTCAAAAATGTCTATTTTCCATTATGCACCCAGGGACTGAGTGAGTCAAAAAGGGTGCAGAGTCAGCTGAACGGTGATATCAGGTCAAACAGACTGAATATGCCTATTCATAAACAAGACAGTTTTATGCAGAAACTTCATTGACATCCACGTCCAGAAGCTGGCCCACTCCATCCTATTTGCTTGTGTGATATGTGTAATGGCATGAATTTTATACATTGGCATAAACAACAATTAAAACACAGTGGGTCATAGTTCCCTTTCTGATAGAGATTTCTTCAAATGGGAAGGGGTGGGTCATGGGTTATAAATAATACATAAGCCTGAGATCATGATAAGATAAGGAAGGTCCCCTGGATTTCCACTTCCTACTCTTCCCCTCCCAGCACCCTAGCAATGGCAGCACAGCTCATCAGGTTGCTATTGTTGCCAAACTGGTATGAATTCAGAAAATGCTGTTGCCAGCCCCCCTCCAGAGTCTCACAGAGCCATGAAGTAAGAGTTTCTTACAATACTTTGACATCCTAAAGTGCGTTACCCCAAAGGGAGAACATAAGTCATTCACCACTCTGCCTTGCCATGTCGTCTTCAGTAGCTTGGATCAAAGTTCCCAGGTAGCAGCCATGGAAGGAAGAGGCAGCTACATGGTAAGGAGGTGGGGGACATACCCTATAGTCACACTGCCCTCCACACAGCTACCACCAATCCTTCCCAACATTTGGCTCCTCTCTTCCTCCATACCATCTAGCCCTCTATGCACAAATCTATCTATTAACTCACTCTTTCTTTGTTTAACTTCAGGAACAAAATGGAACTGTGTTCTCTCTCATCCAGGACATTTTGAAAGACTCACTTTTAAAAATTTCCCCATTTGCAAAAAATAAGAGGAAAAATTGCAGGATGATTTCCTATCTCTGGGAGAAGGAAGTGCTGGACGCTAGGAGCAGCTAGAATGTATCTGATACAGTGTGGTCACTTTGACTTTGCATTAGTCATGCAGTAAAATTCAGCTGATGTAAGTAGTTGTGCATGTCTAATTCTGTTGTCTGAGCAAGAGAGTTTCCAGGCACTTGTGTATAACTTTCTGCTCATTCTTCATTTAAACCCAGTACATGTCAAAAGAAGGGCTGCCCAGATCAGCTGAATGAACAAGAGATCATTTTTTAGCCTCCTAAAACTTTCTCATATAGTTTAAGGCCAGAAGTGACCACCAGATGATCTAATCTGACTTTTTGTCAGGTCACTAACCATCCAGTTATCCCTGTACTGAACCCAAGAACCTCTAGCGTCATATTTATGCCTCCAACACACATCTCAATCCCAATATAAGGGATTGAAGCCATCATTGTGACTCATGGAAGCAAATTTGGGTTTCCATCATGCAGGGCTCCCTGGAGTCTTAACTTTCCACCTGTTCTGAAGTTCCAGTGAAGTCAATGGAGCTATGCTAATTTACACCAGCTGAGAAGCTCGTCCTGAGTTCTTAGTTAAAAACAAAGAAGAGCCACACAGCAAATTCCTGCATAAGCAGGCAGAATTTTAAGGCTTTAAACTCTATGTGCAGCAGTTTTAGTAGGATAAAGGTCAGAAACTAAAGCAGTGGCATGAAATAACAACACAGCTATTGCAAAATATCTTACAAGATTTACCACAGACACCAGCCATAGCTCATTTATCTCACTGAGGAAAAACAAAAGTTATCCCTGTGCCTAACCTTTCATGGAAAATTTCATGAGAATACCCATGACATCAATGCAGTTACTGTCAGTCTCCACTGCACAATGGGTTTATATATGCTGTATTTGTCTTCCCTTCTGCAGTGCTTGAGCACAGAGATAGAATTTAAGGTCAGAAAGGACCACCAGTTCATTCAGTCTGACCTCCTGTAGCTCACAGGCCACCAACACTACCCTGCCACCTCCACACCAAACCAACAACCAGAATTATAACAAATATCACACCCCTCAGGAGACTGAACTATTGTGCACCCTAGGAAGAAAATGGGAGGAACCGAGAAGCACCAAGCAGAATTGATTAAGAGAGAGATATCCAGATGATCCTAGCAAATGACCAGCACTGCAGAGGAAGGTGAAAGAACCCCAAGGTTCCTGCCAATCTGACCTGGGAGAAAATATTTTCCCGGTGAGCAGGACCGGCAGTGATTTCCCTACACCTTACCCCATGATTGTTTCCAACACCGCCCCCCAGTTTTGTGAACTAGTTACATGGCAATTTAGTGACTGTTTGGAAATTTGAATTGAAATTTAAACATTAAGACACACTTTAAAAGCATATACAGTGTATGATAAAATATCTGAAAAAGTATAATAGATTTGAAAAGTATGAACATAGACTAGCTTCCTTATACAGCTGTTGTTTTTATGACCATGTTAGTGCATTCATTTCGGTGATGTTGGCCAGCCTAATAATTTCAAATGATGATTTGTAAGGGAAGTCTAAATGAGTTCTCCCTGACAGCTAGTGATGAGCTGGGGCTGGGGGGAAAGGCTTCAGGACCAGATTGTATTTACATTCACACCTAATCAACCTAGGTGTCCAGGAAACAGAGCTGTGTTGCCCAAGTGATAGATTTTGGCTGGGGTTGGGTTACAAATCACTTGAATGCGGTGGGGCGGGGGGGGGGGATTAAATGTTCTTATTGTATGAGTAAAGGGCATTAGAACTGTACTTAGCCTGTGCTGATTGAGGGCATCAAGAGAGAGTGTGGGGACCTGTCCCGCTCCACTGTTTAAAGACAGAGCTGATTAGGCTCCATAGATAGTCTTTTTTTCTGTTAAGTGACCACTGCAGCTGAAATCACTGATAATCAGTTCTAAGTGCTTAGTTGTGCTGTGGGGACAGTGTTTCTGTGGAAGAGACAGTCAAGACTGCACTAGCAGCGAGGTTCCCCCTCAGAGAGCTCAGCTGAAATCACTGAGAGCTGGGTGGAACCTCAAGAGACCAACTTGCAGAGGTCACAGTGGCAGGTGGCAGCAGAAGGTAACTGCGCAGGGCCATTGGCAACAGAGTGGTGCAGTGAACGGTGGCACAACAAACAGCAGTGGCCAGAGCGAACAGTGAGCAGCTGGAGGAACGAGCAAGGTGCCTTCTTGCCCCCCACCTGGGAGGTGAACTCATGTGAAAGCACCTCTGAACTCTGAGTCTCTACTGACCAAGGACAACACAGGTGAGTGGGGTGCAGTGGAGGGAAAAGTGAGGGGCACGTTAAATAAACATTTGTTTGTTGGACTATATTTTAGTGACTTTGCTCCAGAATGCTAGATTTGTGACTGGGAATGGAAACTTATATATAATGATTCCCAACATTCTGTTTGCTTTTTCGATTGCTGCTGCACATTGAGTGGATGTTTTCAGAGAACTATCCCCAATGACTCCAAGATCTCTTTCGTGAGTGTTAACAGCTAATTCAGACTCCATCATTTTGTATGTATAGTTGAGATTGTTTTCTAATGTGCATTACTTCGCATTTATCAACACTGAATTTCATCTGCCATTTTGTTGCCCAGTCACCCAGTTTTGTGAGATCCCTTTGTAACTCTTTGCAGTCTGCCTGGGACTTAACTATCTTGAACAGTTTTGTATCATCTGCAAATTTTGCCACCTCACTGTTTAGCCATTTTTCCAGATCATTTATGAATATGTTGAACAGTAATGGTCCCAGTACTGACCCCTCAGGGATACCACTATTTATCTCTCTCCATTCTGAAAACTGATAATTTATTCCTACCCTTTGTTTCCCATCTTTTAACCAGTTACTGATCCATGAGAGGACTTCCCTCTTATCCCATGAGGACTTACTTTTCAAAAGTCAATTTAAATTAAATACATTTTTTTTTATTTATATTTTTTTAGAAATCTAGACCTGTTATGTGTTTTGGTGTAACTTGCATTATCCTTATGTTAAATTTGCATTATCCTAACAAAACATTTACTTTATTCATATCTCTTTTATATGTTGCAGGTCAAAGTGAAAATGAAAAGACAAAAAACAATACAATAATTTTTCCACTCAAAGGCCTCAAAAACTAACCAAGGTGAAGAACACATCAAGAACCAAGAATATATCAACATGTCATCTGAAGGTTCAAGTGGTATATCTACATCCGACCAGCCCGAAGCACAAATACCGCTACCTACTGAAGAAACAGTGTCTCCAAAACCTAAAGGCAGTTCCCGATGTTTATCGGTCAAAGTGTTCCCATTTATTGAAGTTACAAAAGATGGCTACTGGTGCACCTCTTGCAAAAAAGCTTATGAAGGAGGAAAGCTTCCCAATGCTATAACTGGTAAAAGTGGAGGAGCTTGGTTTGTCAAACCGATCAGCAAAGTCAATGCTGACAAACTACGTGAAAAGGCTGCAAAACACCAGGCCTCTGGAGTGTAGCAACATGCAGAAAGCCTTATAAGCCCACTTTCAAAATCAATTTTAGAAGTACTTAATGAGGCTGTTACGAATGCTGGAGACACAACACAGTTCATGCGAACAAACATGGCTGTGGCATCCTACTTTCTATTTAAGCAAGAGATACCACATACTACAAACTGGAGGCCAATGTTAAGTGCATTGTCACTTGTTCATCCTGAAGTTGAACACTGGTTCTGAACAAGACCAGCAAATGCTCACTATCTTTCTGCAAGAAACTGAACTGACTGGCTAGAAGCCTGCGGTGCAACAGTGAAAGACTCAACAGTTGAAAAAAGGGAAGAACTCTCTCACCACATTCAAAAATTTGCTTACATGGCTGATGACTGCACCGATGCAAATGGACATCAAGTATTAAGTCATTGTGTACGTTATCTTGATATCAGGGGTAGGCCAGTAGATGCATTTCTAGATGTTCAAGTTATAGAAGACACACAGCTGCATCTGTGACAACCCACATCTTAGAAGAGTTAAATGCTTGTCAATTGGACCCCAAACAGATGGCTGCTTGTGCATTTGATGGAGCTGCAAACTTCTCTGGAAGACATGGTGGAGTACAAGCTTTGCTCAGAGAAAAGTGTAACCCTAATCTCTCCTATACACACCGCAGAGGCCATCTACTCCAACTAGCACTAGTACGAGCTGCAGAATCTTCAAAAGACATTAAAAAAGCTATAAATTTAATGTCTTCATTATATTCATTTTTCAGCAAGAGTCCAAAAAGACTGAATATCTTGGAAAATATAGAAGATACACGGGGACTGAAGTTCAAATTAGTCCAACCTGGGAAAACCCACTGGCTTTCTCATGAGCGATCCTTGGTTGTTGTCTTAAAATTACTCCAGCCGTTATTACTGGCTTTGGAAAGTATCTACCAAGATGGGCTGGATCTAAGTAGTGAGGTTGGTGGATTACTTTTGCTACTACGTTCAGAGAAGACTATTGCCATTCTCTCTTGTAAGTCTACTGTTGAAACCACTTGGGTCATTAAACAATGCCATACAGGCATCTGCTACAACAGTAGTAGATCTTTGTCCAGCAATAAAAACTACATTTGGATCAATCAGAGATCTATTCATTGAAAAAGTACTGGAAGAAGCAAAGACTTCAGTCCAGAAGTTGACTAATGAAGGCATTTATATTGAATCCTTAAGTGAAGGAGTGTTTGTTAAGACAACTGAAAAAGTACAGACTTGATTCTTTAAAATCTACAACAGCGACTTCTAGATTCTACTCAACCTCTACATAGGTTTTACAGATACCTGTCCTATAAAATACCAACAGTTGAGTGGAGTGAGGCACTACCAGCAATGGGGCTGCCATGTGATTAGGACAGAATAGAGAATTTAAACACAGAGTGGAATATCTTACGACGAATGAATGAAGATTTGACTTCAACTTCTTTTTTATCATCACTAGTGGCTCAACCCAATCTTTGTGTTCTGTTTCCTGGGATGAAAGAAGTAGGAATTCATCTCTTGCTACTACCAGTCACAACAGCTACAGTTGAGAGTTCTTTTTCATCATTGAATAGAATTTTGTGTTCTGAAAGAAGTCACCTTCTGCCTGATCATGTGAATGAACTAATGAGCATATCAACTGAAAGAATGGAAGTACCGGATACATGAGAAGCCATCAAAGATGAACTCATTGCATTCAAGAAGTTCATTAACAGAGTTGTGCAAAATTATAACAAGAAACCAAGAAGGATGTAGATGTAGTGCTTCATAGAAGGTTTGAGTAGCCAACTTTAATTTGTGTGATGATTTTAAAACATGAGTTAAATCTAATAAAATGGTCATGAAACATTTTTCAGTTTTTACTATGGTGCCATACAGCCCACCTTCACCCTCACAGTCTCACCCCTCATCGGCCCTAACACCCCCCCCCGTAAATTTGAACCCCTCCCCCCCCCCATTTCAATTCCTGGGGAAGCCACTGAGGGCCGGCTCCAGGTTTGCTGCCACCCCAAGCGTTGGGGGGGAAAAAAAGCCAACTGGCGGTACTTCAGCGGCAACTCAAGCATGCCGCTCCATTCTTCAGCGGCAGTTCAGCGGCGGGTCCTGCACTCCCTCTCTTCCTCTTCGGCGGCAGCTCAAAGAGGAAGAGAGGGACTGAGGGACCTGCCGCCGAATTTCCGCCAAAGACCCGGAGGTGCCACCCCGATACTGGACGGAGTGCCGCCCCTTTTTATTGGCCGCCCCAAGCACCTGCTTCCTTAGCTGGTGCCTGGAGCTGGCCCTGTTGGTGAATCCCTAAGCATGTTAGCGAGACCCGTCAGCCAAGCAACTGCAAGATAAAATTCTCAGTACCACTTCAGAGCAGCGGCCCACCCCACATATTGTGCTCATCTGTCATATCACTCATTAAACTTGACTATTGCTGTTGATACCTGTATGTGCATTAATGAGTGAACTGATTATAATTTACTTAGTTTAACATGTCAAATACCACCATATCACAAGTCTTTGAGCCAGGCTTAATTAACTGCATAATTAGATAAGATAAATAACATATAAAGTACTGTGGAATTATATAGTCATCATTGGCAATACATGATAAAGTTAGTGAGTGTCAGAGAATGAAAGACATTTCAAAATGTTATGAAAGGAGGGTAAAGAAAGGAAAATGTATAGAGCGATAAAAAGCGGTTCATTGACAAGATTGTCAATAGTAGGAATGGTGCTTTCAGTTGGCAGAAACCGCAAAGTAAGACACCCATCAGCCATCCCATCAGCAATGGCAACTAGCAAGGCTATAGAAAGGGACTGAGAAGATAGGCGTTGGGTAAGCAAAGGGAGCTGGGAGGGACGTCCAGAGAAAGAGGAAGTCCCTGTGGCTGGCAGGCTCTTTCTTTCCACTCCGCATTACTCTCGGGCATTCTACACACAAAGAAGAAGCGATGATGCCTTAACAAGGATATAAAGGTACAGGACTGGAAAGAGGACTTCGAGGGATGAAGGGCTTCCCTTCAACAGGCTGCCTCTTTTTAAGTACTTCATAAATTGAGGCTTGAAGTGGGTATTCTGTAAACGGATTAAGTAAAAGCCATAGGGGAAGTCAACACCACAGTGCTACTTTGAAGCAGCTGCATCAATGCCGCTGTAGCACATCTGGTGAAAATGCGCTATGCCAATGGAAGAGTGGCCTCCCATAGGCATAATTACTCCAAGTGGAGGCTATGTCAGTGGGAGAGCATCTCCTGACAATATAGCACTGGTGTGGACAGCGGGAAACTTGCGTCGCTCGGAGGGGGGTGAGGAGGACTTTTTCACATCCCTGAGCAACATAAGTTAGATCGACTTAAGCAGTAGTGTAGACCTGCCCTGACATAGTTCATGGAAAGGACTTGTCTTATGCACAGTACACACTCAGAAGAATACCTTTCACATGAAAAGGCCATTGTGTATTTGGGGAAGTGAATAAGAGCAAAAACAACAAGCACCTTGACTCCTTGTTGTTTTTGTAGATACAGACTAACACGGCTACCCCCTGATACTTGAATAAGAGCAGACACACTACTCAGTCCTGTTTATTACTTCCTAGTGCCTCCCTGTGGTACTGAATAATAAGCGCGTACCTGGATATAATTTAGAGAAATATAACGTGAGACCTTTACAGCCTCTTGCTGCCTCAGAAGCATAGTAAGGGACATATAATTTATCTGTTCCTGTCAAGGGAGTTTCTTTGATTTTCTATCTGCATCTGAAGTCGTAGGAGATTGCATTACACCATAAAACCATATATTTCACTGTGTCTGACTAAATTGCTGAACATCATGGCCCTAATCCTACACAGGCCATAGACCTAATGGACTATTCATGGTGTGTAAAGTTAAGAGCATGGGGAGATCTTTGCAGGATTGGGGCCAGATGATCTAAATCAGTGGTGGGCAACCTGCGGCCCATCAGGGTAATACGCTGGCGGGCCACAAGACAATTTGTTTACATTGACCATCTGCAAGGATGGCCGCCCGCAGCTCCCAGTGGCCGTGGTTCGCCATTCCCGGCCAATGGGAGTTGCGGGAAGCGGCGCGGGTGCAGACGGTCAATGTAAACAAACTGTCTTGCGGCCCGCCACCGGATTACCCAGATGGCCTGCGGGTGGCAGGTTGCCCACCATTGGTCTAAACTATGTGTTACCATCAGAAATAAGATTCTGGAAATGCTTCTGAGCAAAGCACATGCAGTCTCAAAAAAAATGTGAAGTTTCTTTTAAGAGTGACACCAAAAGCGTCATCCCTCTGCCTGAGCTACCTCTGTATGTAAGTCATTCTCCTTTCAAAGTGAATTCAGTTCAGTGAGCAGAGCAGCATAAGATTTGTGTCACCTAAATGAAAATGGGTTAGGGAGGCATAACCTTTTCCTCCATGTTAGTCCAGGGATTGTTGCCCAGAACATAGTTCCTGACTCCTGTGCAGTGCAGAGGTTTTAAGTTCCTGAATCAAAATGTTGGTTTATTATGGAGGTTGATATTGGCTCAAAGTATGAACTCTATTCATTTGCTGAATAAAGACCTTAATGAATAAAGATCTTCTTAAACTGAAATTACAAATATATAAGCCTTTTGTTTATGAACATTAAGATGATTTTCTGTCTGCTTGATTCTTGCATGTTGTGATAATGAAGGGGAGAGGGTAGCTCCCTTTTATGGACCCCGCCAGCCAGTTAGCTATAAAATCCCTTTTAGTAGCTGTTCTCTACTTGCTTTACCTGAAAAGGGTAATGCATAGATAAAAAGAATTGAGTGGGCACCTGGCCAAAAGAGCCAATGGGAAGGCTAGAACTTTTTAAAATTGAAAAGACTCCCCTTTTGTCTGTCTGTTGTTGTTCTCCCAGGGAGAGGCAGACAGGGCAGCAGCTATGCAGTAAGAAGCTTGGGCCAGGTATGAAAAATTCATCCATATTATACCTAGAAACTACTAATTTAAAACCCCAGATATGTAAGTAGATCAGGGAATGTCTAGGAAGACATGATTACGTTTATCTCTTTTTCATTTCTTTATGGCTTGTGGACTCCTCTGTGCTAACCCCAGGTGCTTTTGTTTTGCTTGTAACCATTAAGCTGGGCCTCAAGTAACTATTCTTGATGCTCAAGCCTTGTATTTGCTCTTTTTAAATCTAGCAATAGCCTGAGTTTCCAGACGTATTTTCTTTCTTTTTGTTTTTAATACAATTTACCTTTTTAAAGAACAGAATTGGATTTTTGTGTCCTAAGAGGTTTGTCCATATGTTGTTTAATTAGCTGGTGGCAACAACTGATTTCCTTTGTTTTTCTTTCTCAGCTCTTCCCCGGAGGGGGTGTGAAAGGGCTTGAGAGTACCTCACAGGAAGGAATTCCCAAGTGCGCCTTCGTGGGTCGTCAAAGGGGTTTTGCACTTGGGTGATGGCAGTATCTACCCATCCAAGGTCAGAGAAAAGCTGTAACCTTGGGAGTTTAATACAAGCCTGGAGTGGCCAGTATTAATTTTTAGAATCCTTGTGGGTCCCCACCTTCTGCACTCAAAGTGCTAGAATGGGGAATCAGTCTTGACACGTGTAAATATTGTATTTATATATAATCTGATAATATGCTGATATGGACCTAACATTTGCTTTATTCCTTTCTAACAGGTGCTTAGCATATGCCATAGTTCCACATAATAAGGTCAGTGCTGAAATCAGGCAGTAACCACATTAATATTTTTCCTATGAATTGAGGCCATAGCCTCAAAAGAAATTATATATTTTAGTATGCAGGGCTATTTGGTATGGCCAGTGGAAAGTTTTATGTATTCATCCACAAAAGCTGGAAGTTGATTTTCTACGTGAACTCCCAAGGTTGCTCAGTGATTGTAAACTATTGCAGAAAGATAATTTCCATTCTACTTCCAAGGCTTTCAGTAAAGGAGAAAATTGACTTTGACCTTGCCTTACCCCTCCCCCACTTTCTGAGAAAGTTGTGTTTTTTTTTTTCTCTCTCGACGTATATTCACTAATCCATCTCCTTTGGATATACACACTCAGACACACATAGTACAAGGGAGATGGATTAGTGCAGGGGTCTCAAACACGTGGGCCGCATGCAGCCCATGGAATTATTTGCTGTGGCCCGCCAAGCTCCCCGCGTCTCCCCTCACTCCCCCCCTGGATTTATTTCCTGCAGCTGCCAAGCTCCCCTCACCCGCCGCCCCCTGTCCCCTCAGCGTGCCATGTCCCAACTCCTCTGCCTACCTCCAGGCTCTTCCTACCGTCAAACAGCTGTTTGGCGGTGCTTAACACTTTCCAGGAAGGAGGGGAGAGGAGCGGGAAGCCGCGGCCTCAGGGGAGGATGCGGAGAAGAGGCGGGATGGGACGGGGATTTGGGGACGGGGTTGGAATAGGGGCAGGGAGGGGCAGGGTTGGGGACTTTGGGGAAGGGGTTGGAATCGGGGCAGGGAAGGGGTGGGAAGAGGTGGGGCAGGGGCAGGGCCTCATGGAAGGGGTGGGGTGGGGCGGGGCCAGGGGCAGCAGGGCGGGGCTTCTGTACCTTTATATGAAAAGATGTCAGTGATGCGGCCCTCGGGCCAATGTACTACTCCTCATGTGGCCCTTGTGGTGATTTGAGTTTGAGATAACTGGATTAGTGTGAAGAGAATAGGTGAGATTGTCAAAGGTGCATAATGAATAAATGTATCACATGGCTCTACAACTTATCACACGACTATCATCGCCATATGTGTGGGTATATATATATATATATACATATATATGTGTGTGTTTGTGTGTATATATATACATTACAGTTGATATTTAATGATTTGTGTGTGTTTACATGTGCTAGCTTAATCTTCTCTTTGCATATTTTCCATATATACATACATAAAATAGTGATTACACACCTACCCCTCCATATATATATATATGGAGGTGTGTGTAATATATAATATATATGGTGTGTGTAATCATATATATATACCTGGGGGGGGTGTAATCACTATTTTATGTATATATTCTAAAACTACTGTAATGCAAAGCCAAAGTCAGGAAATCCAAATGGTAAGGTAAAATAGATTTATTTTATGTGGGAAATGTGTTTTTCCCACTCATATCACTCAGAAATAGCTGGATCATATTTCGTTCACGCTTTCCCCTAAAAAAAATTCGGAGCTGAGTGAAGGTATGTTTCAGCTCAATGGGAATATTTTGTTTTTGGATCATAAAATCCACCTCACAGGTTCTCTCGATATTTCTGTGACTTTGGAAATCCTGCATGGCTTTAGTAGTGCTTGAGTCATTAATAAATCATGATGACACTTCTTGATAAAATGGAAGATGATATATTGAAGACAAAGTAATTGTCATACTGTCCTGCAATGGCTCAAGAGATTGAGTATCAACCTCAGGGCAGACCATTAGGAAACAGGGCACAGACCCTCACGTTGGTGGGAAGTTCTATACATAGATTTCACCAACCAGTTATTGAGTGTAAAACTCCTCAGGCACTACAAGAGCCTTAATATAGGGTCACAGACACTCCCCTTGGGTAGTCCAAATTGTCTTGCCACCCGGATAAACTTACTTGTGTGATAGATGGTCCCTTACACCACATAGCCCAGCAATATTCAGGTTACTTCCAGACCCAAAGGACCAGTCACTTACACCATGTCAGTTGGAGTTTAGATCTCACACCAAAGCCAGTGCTTGTAGCCAATCCTCTAATAAACTATCTCAAGTTTTATTATATAGGAAAAGGAAACAAGAGAGTTATTTACAAGGTTAAAGGAGGTAAACATATATACACCCAAATGAGTTCCAATCTTAAGTTTCAAAAAGTAATAGAAACTTCTATAATAAGCAAGCTTTATATGTTATTTAGGGCTAACGCAGGCTAAGCATTGGGGATCTTTTCTTATGTCTAGTAATCCTGGCCCCCCAGAGTTCAATCAGCATAAAGATACAGTTCTTCCTTGTTAGTGGTTTTTATTCCCTTCTGCTTAGAGCTGCAAACTCAGCTGATGGGAAGAATTGATATGCAAGACACATCTTTGTGGGAGGGGGATGAGGAGTAAACAAAGTCTTTTGTCCTCTTTAATGTTCCACTCTAGTCCATCCAGAGTCAATGGGCCTTCCTCTTGGAGCAGGAGGTAACACCTTTTGTTGGAGACCAGCATTTCACACTAATTAATGTCTCTCTCCTGTCTTTTGATTTACACAGGTGCAACAGCTTACAATGCAAAGGCTTAAATATTACTTTACAATATGGGATACAGATGTTATAAGTGAGATTAATGCATGCCACAATTCATAAGCATTCAATAAAATCTAAACACATCCTTTTAATTCTAATACCTATTTTAATGGTATTAGCACACAGGTGAGCCAGACTGACTTCAGCTAAGTATTGGTCAGTATTCAGTTGAGGCCTGGGGACCTTGTCATGAGCTGGGACCTGGTCTGCCAGCGTCACAGGAACTACTCACATAAGGAGTGTAGAACTGGGCCCATAATTTTGTTTGAAAATTAGATCAAGCAGTCATGCTTTGACCTCCCACTAAGTAGGTCATATCGGTCAGGCTGAGTCAATATAAATCCTCTTTTCTTAACTATTTTCTTCTTTAATCTTTCTTATATTCACCCTAGTCACTAGGCAAACACTTAGTTTTTTGTCAGCTTCTTCACACACACAAATACAGATGCACCCAAACAAGAAGCCAACAACATAGCTATTAAATAGTCAAGCTGTTTCTTCAGTCGGGGAGAAAGAGACACTCTTATTGTTAATTTTATTTTGAAATATTCAGAAGGCAGTGGGAGTTAGATGCCTAAATACCATTCAGGATCTTGGAGATGATGGTGATGATGATGATGATGATAGCCATATCAGTGTCTAGAAAAACAGAGGGACAATTTCAAATGAATCTGTGTGACTTACGAGCACAAGACCCCCAAGTTAATAGGACTTGTGGTCCTAAGTTACTGAAATGCTTTTAACCCCCCCGCCTCCCGATAAGGCAATCTAGTTTAACGTTACATTTGAAATGTTACTATGTTTCCTTTTTTTTTTTTACTTTATAATGAAAAAAATTCTATTTTGTGTATTAAAGAAATCAGAAACCTGTGCTAAAATAATGAGTCTATTAATAAAAAGAGAATGTGTGTAATAAATACACTATTTCCTGTAATAATCATTCAGTCATTTAGACAACCCTAATCCTAACTCTATCTATCTATCTCATTTAAATGATGACTCGATCAAGGTTACTTTTCAATGATAAAGGACTGAAATCCATCTTAATTTATTATTAATAAGAATATAACAAATTAATTTACTTGTTCAGTAAAATTAGTTCTCATAAAGCAAATTTGCAATTAATGCAATTCTCTAAAAATTCACTTTTACATGAATCAGTTCCCTCTTGTCTTCCTTTATATTTTTTTATTAATAATATTCTATTACCACCAAGTGTTTTAAAATTCTGTTCTGCATACTAGCATGTACATGTCAGCCATTCATTCTGCACTTGATAGCAAATCGTTCAAGTGAGTATACACCATCAAAATCCTGGGCAATTTGAATGCAAATTAAATCAATACAATATCTTGGAAGAATTTGCCCTTGGAAACAGTAAAAGTTCAGCAGCTGTTCAGAAGCCTATTTTTTAGTTTGAAGCAGTACCCTGTAGGGCTGCTATAGTTAAGACTATGTCAGCTTTTCCATTCTAAACCTCATTTTCAAAGGGATGAGAACTTGGCTGTAAAAGCTCCCTCCAGGTCAACCTGGCATTCCTTGCTTGACAACACTGCCATGTGTGCACTATCATGGAAGGAAAAGGAAAAGGAAAGCTCAAATCACACAGTCTTGCATACATCTGCCCCCCTCCTAAAAATCTGAACTCCCTGTTATTTATTATTATTATTTATATTGCTGTAGCATGTAGGAGCCCCAGTCATGGACCAAGACCCTATTGTGCTAGGTGCTGCACAAAGGCGGAATATAAGGATGGTCCTCTTACTAGCTTACAGTCTAGTCAGTGGAAATTTTCCCAGTGCACTGACTGCAAGATTTAGCCCCAAGCAAGGATGGACCAAGATCAGCATGTTGTAAAAAGGTGGAGACCTTGGAGAGAGAAGAAGGTAGCATGCCAGAGAAAAATTGGGGGTGGGGAGCATGTCTTAAAAGAGGTAGGAAGGAAAGATGCTACGTTTGTATCTCTTGTCACTGAGCACTATGATTTTCAAAGGTCTT
The DNA here is from genome assembly GCF_027887155.1 of Malaclemys terrapin pileata. Lineage (NCBI taxonomy): Eukaryota > Metazoa > Chordata > Testudines > Emydidae > Malaclemys > Malaclemys terrapin. Next base: position 318,748,674 of record NC_071505.1, read on the forward strand.
TAGTTGCCTAAAGATGTAGCTGGGCATCTTTTGGAAAGTGCTTGTGTGCCTAACTCCCATTAAAATTACATAGCTGTTACTGCATCATAGCCTGGCCCTGCCCCCACAGGCAGTGTGATTGAGGCAGGGGGCATTTCCTAGCCAGGTCAGACTCAGCACTGGGTCAGGAGCAGACCTACAGACCTTCTGTGGTTTGGTTTGGTTTTGTAACCTTGTCTATCTGCCACTCTGGCAAGGTTCTCTCCACACCCCTCTTCTGCACTGAGGCATCTGTCTTCCTCCCTTCTCCCCACTGGTCCATTTCCCCTTCCTAGTTACACTCACTCCTCTACAGTTCCCACCAGCTCTACCTGCTCCTCTCCCCCTCTCCATCCCAATCTTCCCACTCAAAGCTAGATCCTACATCCGCCTCCTCTTCCCCATCTCAGGTATCATTTGTCCCAAACCTGGCCCTCCCTCCATCCCCTCCATCTTCCACCCCGCTGGTGCCACCATTCCTAACCTCATGCCCACCCTCCTCCCTCCACCCCCTTCCCTTCTCTTACTGTCTCTGGAGCACCCACTCCATCTCTAAAGAGATATTAACCATCAACAACCTTTTCATATCTCACTGCCTCCAGCTCCTGGCTCTCACAGAGCCCTGGATTCCATCATCTGACACAGCCTCTGCAGCGGCCGTGGTTTATGAGGTCTCTCCTTCTCTCACACTCGCTGCTCTGACCCAGACCTTAGTGGGGGTGTTGGGCTTCAACTCTCCCATTCCTGCCATTTCCAACCCCTCCTTCCTCCCTCTTCCCAGTCTTTCTCCTCTTTTGAACAGCACTGCATCTGACTCCTCTCTCCTCTCCCACTCCACATTGCTGCCTTCTACTGTCCACTCAACTCTACACCATCAGATTTCCTCTCTAATTTCATTTAGGGGCCAGCAGACCTAGTAAGCAAACTATGGCTAAATGGTTTCCAAAGTCCAAGGGATGGGGAGGGCTTTTGAAACAATCTGTGGGCCTGGAAGCCAAGTTACAATCTGTAATTCTCCAGGATTCTGCCTAACCAAACTGAGCATGCACTTTACTTCCTGTACAATCTCACTGAACTCATCTTGGCCTGAATCCTGGGCCTGATTCACCACTCCAGTGCTTGTGCTGCTGGGTCAGCAATGGAATTAATGCACCGGTACATCAGGCCAACTATATCTAGTTGAAACTACAGGAGAATTGGGATTGGAGGCGGAACAGACAAACTATTAAGAATTACATTTCTGAGCCCTGATTCTGATCTGATTTACACTAGTTTCACACCAGCATAACTCTAAGGACTCAGCAGAGTCACTCCTGATTTACATTTGTGTCAGTGAGATCAGACTTAGGCCCTTTGTTTTCAATTTAGTTACTATCGTTGGTTTCATTATTGTATTTGTTATGATTAATCTTATTGTTTGAGGTATTGTTTGACATTATCATTGTTGTTACTTATTATTGGTTTTACGGTAGCACCTAGGAATCTCCTTGGAGAACCTCCATTGTGCTTGGCACTGTACAAACAATAACAGAGAAGACAGCTCCTGCCCCAGCAGCTTACAGGCTAGGTGTCAGACAGAGGTAATAGCAATGCCAGGACAAACAGACAAAGTGAAGGTGGGTGGGAAGTTGAGACAACAAAATGAACAGAGTTTAGAAGGAAAAGTCAAGTCCCATCTGGCCTCTTGCCTTACCCATGCCTTCAAATCATTAGTTTGTGGCATAACTATAATCTTCCAACACAAAGCCTGAAAGAACAGCTTCTTAGTCATTATTTTATTTTACACTTTTTTGAAAATTAGATTTGCACAGGGGTTAAGTTGATTGATCAGAAACCAACTTTTCTCTTGTTGTGCACAGGCAACTCCTGCGGGAAGGGGGCAGATTTCTCCCAGGGTTTATATTTTTATTTGTATTTCATTTTTTTGTGGGGAGTAGTTTCAAACACCCCCCCAGACTATCAACAGTTATGCATCGCCTTTGCTGTTATGCATTTTAATTTATTTATCAATTTAACATTTTTCAAAGCTACATAAAAAGTCTTACATGTGGTAATCAATTCAGAAAATAAAAAGGAGAAAACAACTCAACCATGATAAATTAAAGGAAAATTACTCTATCTAAACTTCCCCAAATCTATCCATATAGAAATAAATTCAGTCATGGTGCTGCAAGGGAGATATATGACAAAATTCTACTGAGATATTTTTCACACATCAAAAAGCAATTCAAAGCCACATGGGCCCAATTCTAATTCACACAATAGCCACTGAATGCCACTGTGGCAGTGATAAGGGGCTTTAAAGTGGGCATACATTACATTTACATTCAATTTAAGATTTGTTTACACTGCCAGAATGGTGTAAAGAAGCAAGAGGCCATGTCTTCACTACAAAACATAGATGTGTTTTTACATCAAGGTAAAAAGTACCTGTGCCTTCTCTCCACTAGGATTTGACATTGAGGTCCCTAACTCATGATGGCTCTCTCAATGTAAAAACACTCCTCTGTTAGCAATGTGGACGTAGAGTTAGTGTAAAAGAGAATTAGGTTCAATGTACTTATTTTACTACATTTTAACGATGCTTTTCTTTTTTATTCAAAATTGTTGACCATGGGTATAACAGAAGAGGACAGTTACTCTATACAGTAGTTTTGTTTAGTGAATCCTCTTCTGTTTACTCTTATCGCCCCAATTCCAGAAAGCAGTTATGCCTGTGCTTAAATTTGAGCATGTGAATAAGAGCTATCCTGAACAAGGAAGTTTTCCTGAACTAGGGACGGTAACAGGAGGACCTTAATTTTCATACCACTTAGTCATGGTGAGATGAGGATGGACATAGACCTCCCAGTATGCCAAAGCAGCGCTTGATACACCTGAGGGAGGTGGGGCATACATCACTTGTCTGTCTGCCCTTAGAGGTAGGCTGCTCATACTTGTGTGGTGAATAATGGCTCTCACGTGGATCACTGGAGCTCAAAGAACTCCGGTCGTGTCTCCTCCCAACCCTGACAGGTCCTCTCTCCACCCCAGGCCTGCCATCTGCCACCCCTGGAATGTTCCCTATGCTGTGGAAACCATATACCAAAGACACCTGCATTTCACAGGTACAAAGCAAAGGGATGAACCAGACTCCAAGTATAAGGGAAAGGGAACTGGGCATTGCTACCAGCATAGGCAGTGACTCCATGGGTGCTCCAGGACTGCTTTAGAATAAGCATAAAATATCACTGCTTTAAAATAAGCATATTTTGGACTGTAGTTTGTCTGCTAACTGTTCACCACAGTTATTGCTTTGACTATTCACTTTCACAACTAGCTACTTGCTGTGTGTGATTGGTCAGATGTATTGTTTCTGTTCCCTGACTAGATTACTCCTAGATCCAAAGAGGTTTCAAGCTGGTTCCCATGATTATTTCTGGTGTGGATGCCACGTGAAGACATAGTCACACAAATCTCACTGTCTAAATATTCACACAATAGTTCACAACTATTTCTTTGGATTTTCTTGTCAAGGAAATTGGTCATGCACTAATGTTAAGTGAATAAAGGGATCATGAATATCATTGCAGTGATAATTTTGTAGCATTCCTCCAGCTTTACTCCTAGTTATATGTCCCTGGATCACAGTGAACAATTTATCTCCTTCCCTGGAACTTATGCTCTTCAGATAATACTTGTAGACAGTTATTAAAGGCAGCTTAATTGTAATTTAGCCAAGCGATAAGTATTAAGTTCTTTTAATCTTTCCTCATAAATCATTTGCTCTGGCCCTTTAATCATTTACGTTGCTTTCTCTGAATCGTCTCTAATGTGTCTTCAACTTTTGGGTACTGAGGCACCCACAGCTGTGCCTTATATTATAGGTGAATTCTTACCAGTACCATATAGAAAAAAGGACAATCACCACACCAAGTGCGATTGCCCTTGCTTTCTTCAGTCTGTACTGGAGCAATAAGCCATTAAACTGTGCTCTCTACCAAGTAGTGCGGGTTAATTATAACAACATTGTTGGGTCAGGAATTGGGATTTTGCAACACTAAACATTAACACAGAGTCCTAGCAATACAACACTAGTCATAGTGCAAGGGCAAGTCATGCCTGACCAACCTGATTGCCTTCTATGATGAGATAGCTGGCTCTGTGGATATGGGGAAAGTGGTGGACATGATATATCTTGACTTTAGCAAAACTTTTGATACAGTCTCCCACAGTATTCTTCCCAGCAAGTTAAAGAAGTATGGATTGGATGAATGCACTATAAGGTGGATAGAAAGCTGGCTAGATTGTCAATGGGTCATGATCAATGGCTCGATGTCTAGTTGGCAGCTGGTATCAAGCAGAGTACCCCAGGGATCAGTCCTGGGATGGTTTTGTTCAACATCTTCATTAATGATCTGGATGATGGGATGGATTGCACACTCACAAGTTCGTAGGTGACACTAAGCTGGGGGGAGAGGTAGATACGTTGGAGGGTAGGGCTGGGGTTCAGAGTGACCTACACAAATTGGAGGATTGGGCCAAAAGAAATCTGATGAGGTTCAGCAAGGACACATGCAGAGTTCTGCACTTAGGATGGAAGAATCCCATGCACCGCTACAGGCTGGGGACCAACTGGCTAAGCAGCAGTTCTGCAGAAAAGGACCTGGGGATTACAGTGGACAAGTAACTGGATATGAGTCAACAGTGTGCCTTTGATGTCAAGGAGGCTAACGGCATATTGGGCTGCATTAGTAGGAGCATTGCCAGCAGATCGAGGGAAGTGACTATTCCCCTCTATGCGGCACTGGTGAGGCCACATCTGGAGTATTTCATCCAGTTTTGAGCCCCCCACTACAGAAAGGATGTGGACAAATTGGAGAGAGTCCAGCGGAGGGCAACGAAAATGATTAGGGGGCTGGGGCACATGACTTATGAGGAGAGGCTGAGGGAACTGGGCTTGTTTAGTCTGCAGAAGAGAAGAGTGAGGGGGGATTTGATAGCAGCCTTCAACTACCTGAAGGGGGGTTCCAAAGAGGATGGAGCTCAGCTGTTCTCAATGGTGGCAGATGACAGAACAAGGAGCAATGGTCCCAAGTTATAGTGGGGGAGGTCTAGGCTGGATATTAGGAAAAACTATTTCAGTAGGAGGATGGTAAACCACTGGAAAGGGTTACCTAGGGAGGTGAATCTCCATCCTTAGAGCTTGACAAAGCCCTGGCTGGGATGATTTAGTTGGGGTTGGTCCTGCTTTGATAAGGGGGTTGGACTAGATGACATCCTGAGATCTCTTCCAACCCTAATCTTCTATGATTCTATGATAAGCTTTGCAAAGTCCCAACTACCAATCCAAAAGGGTTAATTGTACTAGGACTGCATAGTCTTCTCCTATTTACTAGAAAGAATCAAGTCTTATTCTCAGAAAATACTTTGTCAGAACATACTGAACAAAATTAAATGACTGTTTAAACTCTTCTCCCATCTTTGCTTTTCTAAATTTTGACAGGCTATTCTTTATTCACAGAGATTGCATTAATGCAACATGACAACTCTAGTCATGGTGAGGATAAGTTGGTTTTAACAGCCGAGTGTTGAGCAAGTCAGGGGAGAAAAACCTTAGCCCATAATTTAGGGAGATAGAATTCTTTGCTGTAATAGCAACCCTGGAACACTTCACACCTTAAATTTAAACAAATGCATGCCACTTTTGTCATAGAAAATTACAGCCTTGGTTGATTTATCTCTCAGCTTGAGCCTTCTGGATGTTTGCCAACACACTTCTTGAGATCTTAAGAATTTGATGTTTTAGTGGTACATAATCCTGGCATCTGGTATCTTGCAAACCATTTCCTCTCACACTAACACAAAGAGATGTTCTTCTCTCCATGGCAGCACCATTGTAGTAGAACAAACTGTCTGTTTCTCTTTGTTTTAAAGAAAAATCTTTATAATTTTTCTTATCATTTTTCTCAAGAATCATTAATCCACTTGGCAGTGTTTACAACACAGAGCAATACATGATCCCTGCCTCCTGTGTATTATACTCTAGATGAATGACCAAAATGATACCTACCTTAGCTGCCCTGGATGCTTGTAGGAAGGGGGAGCACTTCAGAGAACCTGTCTCCTTTATAATATCTCTCACTATCAAGGTGTCCTGCCAGCGGATTGTTAAATCGGTCTGCAGCCTGACTAATGGGCCAGTCCAATTCATATTGCTGCACCCTGTAAATGAAAAAAAAAAAGAGAGAGAAAGAGGTTTTTTCATTGTTTCAGTTTTTAAATACTTGGGAGGTGCTCTGCTGGGGGCTAAGTACCTTGATTATCATAATATGCTTATCATAGAACACTGCCATTTTTTCTCAATACTCAAATAAGGGAAATTCTAGTTTAGGAAGGTTAACATTGGTTTGATGCTGGAAAATTTTATGAAAACAGGCCTGTTGCCTTGTGCACCAGGCTTGGGAAGGGATTTCCAGTTATAAAGGTAGCTCAGAAGAAAGCACGAAAATAGGAGTGGGAGAAGGATAGCGACTAGGTGTTGAGACAGAAGGGAATGGGGAGTAGAAAGCAGAGGAGTAGGCAAAGTGGAGTTGTACAAGGTATCAAAGGGGAGGACAAGCTGTTTGAACTTGGCGTGAAAGACAGAAGGAGGCCAGTGAAAGGATTTCAATCCAATCTTTATTTTAATGAGTTCTTGATTGAGCAACTTTCACAGCCATTAAATCACACCATCCTCCCTCTCAGAACAAAACAACAATGAAAGAAAAGTCACCAAGTTGCTACGGCACTCAGATACCATGGAGAAGGAGATCTTATAAATAGAGGGCTGACATAAGAAATGGGTGGTATTTCTTTTTTATTCTCTTTTCCTTTTATTTTAGTGCAGGTAAGATTTTGTCCTAGTTGTAAGGCTTTCATGATATTGGCCAACTTCCATTAAATCATTGGCATATCAATAACATCATCAGATGTTTCATAGAGATAATAAAATTCCTCTGCCATCAGAGATGTCACTCCCATTTTACAGTTTACATATTTTCTTGTACTCTACTGCTACTGAGTTAGTTATTGTTGATATCCTTTGGGGTTCAATGGGAAGTGATTTAATCTTTCACGATCTCCATTTTATTCACTTTGCTGGAATAAGACCAGTGATATCCTTACATTGCTGCAAGTATGAGCTAACACTTCCTAGCAAAGTAAAATTAAATACTTTATTTAAGTGAGTAAACTAGTAATAACAACTTCTTCTTTCTAGTAATTTATCAGATGTTTTCTAACACATTGTAGAGACTTACAAACCACTCATTAAATGTATTCCATTTTGTAAGTTATTTATAGCAAGTAGCTCTAACAAACATTCACTTATAAACGAAGCATAACCTGACAAAATATAATCTACTCCTTGTCAAAGAAATGCCGATCTGGCCAAATATATACCTTAAAGGCCAGATTATTAAACCTGGTCTCCCTTTTGTCCATGGCTTGTGGTTTGTAATAATTGTGGATGCAGTTTTCCACCTTGCATGCACTACTCCCTCTGCTCCTCTTCCTTCGCCCTGGTTCTTTAGCTGCTCTTACAATTTGTCCCCACCCTTTTCTGACAAGTGCCTCTGTCCCCACTCAGCCTTTCCCCCCCGACAAGTCCCTGCCTGCCATTCACATGGGGGGAAGAGGATGGAAAAGAGTGAGCAGTGGGCAGAGGGCGGGGTGGGGGCAGAGAGGAGTGAGGGGAAAGGGCACAGAGGAGCAAGCAGCTGGCAGGGCCTCAGGAGGAAGAGGCCAAGTGGGGGCAGGGCCATGGTCCGGGCTCCAGGACCCCTTCTGAGTGTGAGCCCAGCACCACAGTGCCATTAGCACCATTGTAAACCCAGTACTGCAGCAACTGGAAGAAGGAGGAGGAAGAGAAGCCAAGGTCAGAAGTAGCAATGGCCTAAGAGGGAGCTCATTTTCCCAATGACAGTGACAATAATGGTGGAACCCATGTTCCAACCCTGCTCCGCCCCCTCCTCTAGGCCTCCCTGCCCGCAGCTGGCCGACTCCCTCCTCTCCTCCACCCCCTTCCCCCGTGGCCCTCACTACTTGTGCTCTCTGCCCCTTCCCCAAGCTAAGTGCTCCCCCCGCCCAACTTGAACAAGAACAAAAACTTGGGAGAGCATTCACTGCCTCCAGGTACCCCTAATTGCCACCTGCTGATTACCAGGAGGAGGGACACGGTGAGCGGTGGGGACCTCACAGGTGTGGGGGTGGAGGACAGGAGGTACTCAGCCAGGGATGGGCAGTGGGAGCCTGGCGGAAGGGGCAGAGCAGGGACAGGAAGAAGCAAAGCGCAGGTGGGCCCATCACGGCCCAGGCATCCACGCTCTGAAAGGCAGCAGGTCGGTGGCTGTGCTGCAGGGGACGCTTAGTCTCCCCGGCCTATTATACCCACCGCCTGTGATAATAAAATCGTGAATAATGTATTTAGGTACTACATGAAGGCAGTGTTCTCTCCTTGGGGCTTGTCTACACTGGCAAGTTTTGTCACCAAAAACAGTTTTTGGTGACCAAACAATGATAGCGTACACACTGCAAGGTCACTTTTTTCGGAAAAAAATGCCTAGAAACCTCCATTTCTGCAAGAGACTTTTGTCTTTTCCCCTCCCTTTATTGTTGACAAACAGCCACTGTAGACACCACACGTTTTTTTTATTATTATTATTTTATTGGCCTCCAGAAAGTATCCCATAATTCCCATGCTGCCGCTCTGGTCAGCGGTTTGAACTCTGCTGCCCTTCAGCCAACCTGCCCCCCCCCCGCGCCCCCCCCCGCAAGCCCTGGGACTTTTAAATCTCATTTACTGTTTGCTGGCTTCCCAGAGGAGCTTCCCAGGTGGCTTCTCAGGTGAGTATGGCTGGTTATCGCACCAAACGCGCTCCCGCTTGGACCACTGCTGAGTTGTTGGATCTGATCAGTATATGGGGAGAGGAGTCTGTTCAGTCGCAGCTGCGAGTGACCCGTAGGAATCGGGACACATATGGGCCAATGTCTTGAGGCTTGTGTGAAAAGGGCTATGATTGGGACACGCAGCAGTGCAGAGCAAAGATAAAGGAGCTGAGGCAGGCGTACCATAAGACGCAGGAGGCAAACCATCACTCTGGTGGTGCACGTAAGACCTGACGCTTCTATAAGGAGCTGAATGCTATCCTCGGTGGTGACTCCAGCTCCATCGCCGATTGCCCCATGGATACTTTGCATGCAGCTGAAAGAGGGGGTAACCCGGAGGATGAAATTGTGGATGAAGAAGTCAAGCTAGAAAAGGATGTGGTGCTCCCAGACGGGTCGCCCGGTGGGGCAGGCAGTCAGGACTTTTCTCCACTCCAGAAGTGCTAAACGGGGAGCAGGAAGCAGATGAGATTCCAGATAAGTTGCTGTGGCTTGTGTAGGGAATTGAAAAGTGGGAGGCAGGTAGTGTTTTATGTGAGCTGGACATTGCCCTGTATAGCTAATCTGCATGGCCAACAGGGTGTCGATGGACATCCAGACCTGCAGGGAATCCTCCAGAGAGAGGCTCTGGAAAATTTTCAAAAGGTACTTGTTAATCCTCTGCCACAGATTCCCAGGGATTGCAGCCTTGTTAGTTCCCCCATTGTAGGAAACTGTAGGAAATTGTAGGAAACTGTCCCATGCCATTTAGCAATCACTGGAGCTGGGACCAAAGCAGCACATAGCTGAGCTGCATGTAGACCAGGGTGAAAGCCGCAAGCATTCAGCAACTGAGCCCTGGTTTCTCTGGTCACCCTCAGCAGCAAGATGTCAGGCAGCAGGTTGGCCGCCTGTGAAAAAGTGTGGGATAATTTTAGAATGAGTTCCCTGCAAAGCTGCCCTGCAAACCGTGACTTTTTTGTCCGTACGCACAACTGCCTTCCCCCCACTCCCGAAACTCACCATGATTGGGGTGCTCACGGAGCTGTGTGCCTGCCTAGAGTCTCAGAAAGAAAGTGATTTCTACTAGCAAAATGCCCTTTTTACTAAAATGTTTCAATCATTTGCTGGAATGTAACAATCCCTCTTCTGTTCAGCACAGACCATCACGGACCCCTGCGGACCGGCTGCAGCGGATAAGAAAAAACCCTAGGCGCAGCAAAGAAGACATGTTCTGCGAGGTTATACAGTGTGATGAGAGACAGACCAGAGTGCTGGGAAGCCAAAAGGCAGGACAGAAAAGAGAATGCTGCTTTTGCTAGGCAAGCAATGGAGTGGATGATAAAAGTTATGGCGGATCAGACACAGATGCTCAAGTCTTTGATACAGCTGCAGACTGAGCAAATCTGAGTTCGAGCACCACTGCAGCAGATGCACAATTATTTGCCAAGCCCCCTCTATGCCCACATATTCCTTTTCACTTCACAGCACTCCTGTTTCCTCATCACTCCACCCACTCTCACAGCTTGCACAATGATAGCTGGAGCTGCACACAGTTGTGAGGTTTTACCCTTTTTAACAATAAATAAAGGCTAAGGTATTTAATAGTACAGCGTTTTTATTCTGTGTACTACAAAAGTGTATAGCAATCAATTCACTCTCAGGAACAGGCTTCTAAAGCATTGTGTTGGCCAGATCTTGGGCCCCAAAATTGTACATGGATGCAATAGGGAAGCAACTCCAAAGCAGACATGTTACTACTCCTCATTGTCAAAGTGGTTCCTCAAAGCCTCTCTGATGTTAATAGCAGCCCTCTGGGTTCCTCTGACAGCCCTAGCATCTGGCTGTTCAAACTGTGCAGCCAAGCGCTCTGCCTCAGTGCTCCACACCTGAACAAACATTTCACCTTTAGATTCACACAGATTATGCAAAGTGCAGCACGCGACTATGACCATGGGAATATTATCCTCAGTAAGGTCTAGCGGGCTTTCAAACAGCCAAAGGCAGATTCGACTACCATGCGGCACCTGCTCAGCCTGTTGTTAAAACGCTCCTTGCTGCTGTCCAGGTGCCCTGTGTAAGGTTTCATGAGCCAGGGCTGTAGGGGGTAAGCCGGGTCTCCCAGGATCACTATGGGCATTTCCACATCCCCCACTCTGAACTTGTGGTCTGGAAAGAAAGTCCCCACCTGCAGCTTTCTGTACAGGCCACTGTTCCTGAAGATGCATGCGTCATGCATCTTTCCAGACCAGCCTGCATTGATGTCCTTGAAATGCCCCCAGTGATCCACAAGCGCCTGCAACATGCATGCAACCATGGAGAAGTATCCCTTCCTACTGATGTATTCAGAGGCAATTTGGTCTGGCACTAAAATTGGAATTTGCATGCCATCAATCACGTTGCCACAGTTAGGGAAACCCATCTCTGCAAAGCCATCCGCTATTTCATGCACATGTCCCAGAGTCACAGTCCTATGAGCAGGATGCGATTTATTGCCCTGCACACGTGGAGTAATACAGCCCCAACAGTGGATTTACCTACTCCAAATGGATTTGTGACTGACCGGTAGCAGTCTGGATTCACCAGCTTCCAAACAGCAATTGCAACACGCTTCTCTACTGGAAGGGCGGCTCTCATTCTGGTGTCCTTGCACCGCAGGTCGGGGGACAGCTCAACACATAGCTCCATGAAGGTTGCTTTAAGCATCCTAAAGTTCTGTACCCACTGGTTGTCATCCCACACCTGCATGACAATGTGATCCCACCAATCAGTGCTCGTTTCCCTAGCCCAAAAGGGACGGTCTACCGTATGCAGCTGCTCTGTGAATGCACAAGATGCTGCTGTCCATATTACACTCAGGTGCCTGCGATTCATCCTCTGCTAACTTTGCGAGCAACACTGCGAGTAACTGTGCTGCCATGCGTGATGTCCTCAAAATAGCTAACAGCGCATAGGAGAGAAGTGTGGGATCCATCCTCTCTCACTGCAGATGCTGGCGCGCACTACAAAAGAATGACAGTTGGAAAAACAGCACGAAAGGAAGCCAGAGACCTTTGGAGGGGTGGGAGACAAAGCAGTGCATGACGGTACATTTTTCACATCCCAGGATGCGCCACGCTCCGTTTCCGCACTCCCACAACACCTACCAACGGATGGTGCTGCCAGGCACTGTGGGATACAGACCCACAGTCCACTGCTCTCACTGTCGACAAAGGTGCCCCGAATGTGGACATGATCTGTCGACAGAAGGAGCAAATGTAGACACGCTTTGGCGACTTTGCTTTTGTCGATTTTTCCTTGGCGACATTAGTTTCATCGAAAAAACTTGCCAGTCTAGACAAGCCCTTGATCTCTGGGCAAACCTCACAGTGACATTAGTGGGAGATCTTCTGTGGATTGAGGGAAACATGAAGGCCAGAATTTATATCCCAGCCTGCAGACTATAAGTAAACATGAAATTCATGTTGATGAGTTTGATATGCCTGACCTATACTCTGGTTCTGATTTACTCCATATGTTACACCACTGTAACTCCATTAATTTCAATACCACTATCCTGATTTACTCCAGTCTGACAGCTGAATCAAGCTCCATTTCTACAAACTTCTTAATACTGGTTCAGTATTGCCAACCTCATGCTATCTCATCTATTTTTGGTATCGATTATTTTACAATCTCCAGCAGATTGCGTTTATTCATCCTACTATTCATAAACTACAATAGGCTTCTCACAATAACACTATTGTTTTCAAAATGGGAAAATGATTTTTAAATCTGGCCTCTCTCTAATGCCCTTCTCTTGCAGTCAGAGCTCACACACAGACATTATTGAATCTAACCCTGTTATCAGTTTAAACTTAGTTACACCTGGGTAAGTAAAAAAGAAAAATGTCTTTAGTGTGAAAAATGAATGTTATACACTATGTCTGGTTCTGGGCATCTTGGTTAACTTGGTTCTCAGGGTTTACACTGCAAAATCACATTTTTATTTAAGCTATTTTATTTATTTTTGCCAATGTTTAGCCTGTGTTTTTCAAAAGAAACTCTAGAATCGCTATCAATAGGAGATGAAATATCCATGTATGTGCTTTCTAGGATTATTTATGCAAGAGGGTGTGAAGGCCTGCCTACAGATAAAAAGATAGCACTAGCAAGCTCATCTTTTAGCTTCAGAATAATCTGATTTATCAGTAGTCACATAAAAAATATTTAAGAGGAACTTATACTACTATAACTTGATTACATCCAGTTGCATCCTCCCTATCCCTGCTCCCACTATCAGCCTGGATCCCACTACTTCAGACACCAAATTAATCATGACTCATGACGGTATTTGCAGAAATCATACGATTACTTTAGTGCAGATTTATTCAAGAAATGAATCCCTCATTAAAAATGTATACGGCTCTAAAAATATGACAGACAACATTGCTAACAATTTTATGCGGGATGTCAGTTTGATATGGCATGAAATGCCCTTATAAAAGAAGATTCACTGCTGATTGGTTTAAGACACCTTTTTACCACCTGGTTTGTGAACAGTGCGGTATGTGATGCTGGTGTACAGTGCCCTTGCAGCTTTTCCTTCTATTAGTCATTGCTTGATTTGAAATAGTGTGGCAGCAATAACTCTGCAATGCAGAAAAATAACAGTCAAATGGGAGTAATCTATATTGCACGTACAATGTGCTAAAGTGATGTGAACTCATCTCTTTTAGTGGTGTACTAAACTTTTGGAGCAAACATGGAAATGTGAAGATGACTGGGGTTTGACATATCACACAGGTCCATTAGCTGCTGATTATTTATCTGTCCTTGGTTTCCTTGTTAGGGTTTTTTTTTTTTTCCTTGTTAGGTCCAGATGTCTTTGTGAATCCTTTCATTTGATATTTGGAGTGGGAAATATTTTACCGTCATGCAGTGCAGCCTGGATTTTGCAGAGAGTTTATTGTAGCATGACAGACAGCCTTTTATTTTGCAGTGATTCATTCACACTCAGTCCAGGTCATTAGTGTCAGTAAGTTAATACCGCTTGACAGCTGAACAAAGGCCTGTGAGAAATGAGTTGGTGGTCTCAGTCCAGTTACTAGAAGACAGCCATCCTCATCAGAAGACTACATCCCATTTGGCACTAATGCTAGCCCTTGTTGGCAATCTCAGCAGAAGGGCCAAGGACTAGAATGGCAAAAGACTAAATTATACCCCTGGAGATGGTCTTTTCAGGTCAGAGATCAAACATGTACAGCACGGTCCATAGCATCTTGTTTCTATGGATTAGCAGCAGTTTTCATTTTCCATGGAAGTCAGCTCCGCTCCTTTTTCAGCCTTTCCCCTCACATACTATTGCAACATCCAACTGAACCCCTTCCTCCCGCTGTTCTAAGTATTGGCCATGTACTGTCTTATCCTTCATTGTGAAATTAACAGAAGATGCCTGAAGCTGGCAGCCCTGGACTATGCCACTTCAAATGGTAAGTGGGGTAGTTATATAAAAACGCCCTAAAGAGGGCCAAAATGTAAAATACTACATGAATGATGGTTTATTATTATTGAGATACTTGTTGTTAAATGTCTGTGTAGATGTTTGACATGCTCAATTCCATCTTCCTTTTTACTGAAAATCCTCCACGTAGGTAATAGCAGATGGAACATTAAAAAATGTGTCCATATATTCATATGCTCTTATCATGTGGTTATGGACTCCACCTGGATTCAGGAGACCTGGGTTCTCTTCCAGACTCTGCTGTTAACCCCCCAGTGTGACCTTGAAAAAGTCACAAAATCTTCAAAAGTGGTCTCAGATTTTGGATACCTAACTTGAAATCCCTAGCCCTGGATTTTCAGAAGTGTTGACCACTTGCAGCTGCCATTGACTTCAATTGTAGATGTGAACACTCAGTAATTTGGAAAATCAGGCTCAAGTTATCTCACATTGAAAATTTGGCCTTCAATCTCATTATGTCTCTTTTGCCCCACCTTGTATTATGCAATTCTAAGTATTGCATGCGATTAGTATTGTTGCAACTAGATAGATTTGACGATAAAGCACAGCGTTAAAATACAATAAAAGCAGATTGAGAGAGAACACCTTCTTTTGGTTATGTGTGGTTTGATCCATTTCCCAATGAAATCAATAAAGGCTTGGTCATTGTTTTCACTGGGTACAGAATCAGGATCTGTACAAATCCTGGTGTGTAAAATACTATTCACATTACAGTCTTTGCCATGGAAATCACTTTTGTCTGCAAGTAGCAGCTGGAAAGACTTCGGTTTCAGAGCATCATGTGCAAGCACTCCCACAACAGAGTCTGCACCTGTTGGTGTCATTTCAATGCCTTGAAATCATTTGCAGCTGGAGCCACTATATATACCTTTAAATGTGAAGTCAGGGGTACACTGCATTTCTGATTCCTATGTAACCTTTGCTCACTGGCAAATTGTGACACTACAACCAGCTTCTGAAAGGTTGGTTTAGCCTAACCACATTACAGTAATAGGCAGATGGATGGGATTTTTCTTTTTTTTTACAAGAGCTTCTAAAATGCCCTACACACAGAGGGAAGGAACATGGGATTGTTTGCATGATACCGGTATTTTTAAACAGAACATCGAGGAGCAGGATGGTGACACTTTTAGAAAGCAAATGAGGAAATGAACTCCAGTCTCATGCTTCTAAGCAGATCACCTTTAGTGATTAGAAAGAACATCATCCCACTTCCCTTGCCTATATACTGTGTAACCTCCACTTCGAGTTTGTCAGCTCCTGAAGTGCCAAACTGAGCCTGAAGTGGCACCTACCAAAAGGACTACAACAGAGAGGGCTATCAGAGCCCTCAGATCTCGTTTCTCCACATGTTTGGAGTCAGATGGGACAGAAGGAAGTAGAAACCCCAGCTGAGGCCAACAGGGAGGCTCCTGCATTGGGTGATCTGAATGCGTAGACCACTGGACTATTGACAAGCCAGGGCCATACAGGCTTCATTGAGGGAACAGCCTGACTCAGACACAGAGAGTTTTTGGTTTGGAAGCTGGGAGAGAGACATCTCAATTCAGGGAGTCCTTGCCAAACTTTTTCTGCCTCCAAAGGGAGTTTTTGCACAGTGGGGAGACTTCAGCTGCATAGGCCAGGCAGTTCCAGCACTGCAGTGACCAGCCTTCAGCATAGAGAGATCCAACCCAGTGCTGGATACTGAAAGCCTGCTGAGACCCCCGCAGGAGGGTTCCAGAGCAGGGAACAGTGAGCCTGGTCGGAGTCAGTAGAGGATCCTGCCTCACTCAGGGGTGAAGGAGTAAAGCAAGGTGACTTTTATTTAAGCCAGCCAACGTCATAGACGCCACTGGAGCCACTGGTTTCCGTTACTTCCTGAACCATGTTTCCATTGCTTTCTTGCTGGGTTTCTAGCTCTGACGGCATTGTTTGTTGTACTGCCTGTCTAGAATCAGCTCTGTGTGGCTCAAAAGCTTGTCTCTCTCACCAACAGAAATTGGTCTGATAAAAGATATTGCCTCACCCACCTTGTCTCCCAGAGTCAGCTCAGACATTAATTGAAAGCTCTGTTTAAATCCCTGGAGGAAGAAGTGGGTGATTTCCCTCCCTTGGGAGTAGAGGGTGTAGAGATGGGAGGCAATTTTATGTGTGGGCTATCTGGGGTGGGGGAAGTAGAGCTTCTCCCCCTCCTGACTGAAGAGGGGAAGAGATCTAGAGGAAACTGGGGGTTGGGACGTTTAATGGTGGATAAAGACAGGACTTCAGTCTTCAGGCTGTGAATCTGGCACATCTCGCAAGCACTAAAATAGACACAAAGAATTTCTGATGTTACTTGAATGCTCCTTTTCAGTAGAACTGCTTTGTCCTAGAAACTCTATCACTGTATCATATGAAAGGCCGGATGTTCAGCTTTAAAAATAATGTAACCATGAGTATCAAGGGGAAGTAATGCAGGCAAAGGGAGAGCTTTGAACTTATCAAAGGGATTCTTACAAAGAGCTTTTACAAATTCTTATAAAGTTTATCATTAACAAATTTAGTGTAGGCTTAAAGCTTTTTTAACCCTTACAATGTGTACATCCTCAGCTAGATTTACTATTTTTAATTACTTTAATGTATTTATAAGGCACTTTTAGAAATCTTTCTTTAACACTTTTTCTGGGAAATTGCCCAGTGTTTTGCATACAAAAGTTGAAGCCTAAGAATGCTTTTTTTTTTTTGGTCTCGGAATACCTTTGAAAAACTGGTTCAGACACTTTTTTGTTGGAAGAAACTGAAAACAATGGCACTGGATACTCTCTCCTCCCCTTGTCTTTGCAAACAATTTTAATGTAGTTTAATATAAATGAACATCTTTTGATACACTTTTTCCTAGTATTATTTTTGCACAGCTGAGATGCTAGCTATTGTGTAGAGATGTGGCTATTGCATAGAGCTGAGTGAATAATTCTTATCAAATTATTTATTTTGATGGATTTAGACTTTTCTTGCATTCACAAATTGTCTATGAGCAGTTGGATTTTCTCAAATATATTGATTATTTGAAATTATTCCACAAGCATTTCTGGAAATAATTTTTGGTCGGTAGGATAGTGTAAGAACAGCTGGTTGTATTTGATAGCTAATTTGGATTGGACAGTTAGGTTTCATGATATTATTTCTGTTTCCACACTGGATGAAAACAATACTTAAAATACTGGTGTTTGAATTGTAAAATGTCTTGCTGGGAATATTCTCTACTGTTAATTTAGGGCTACTGTAGCAGGTTGAGCTGGTATTTAAAGGCTGAGGACCTGCACTTCTGTTACTGGGTCTTGGCACTTTTTGAAAAGGCATTCTGGGAAGAAGGGAGGAGTCTGTAGTCCCAGAGAGAGGTTGGGAATTGTAGACTGAAAGCAATACATGCTGGGGGAAGGATTAGATGTGTAAGAATTCCCTTCTTGTTCATTGTGAAGAAAACTCTGGGGAAAGAAGCCAGACCTGTTGCTGAGCCCTGGGCCAGAACCACAGTGGGGCTTCCTGCAGAGAGGGCGCCTAGAGAGGACTAAGCTGTGCTGAAATACCTGGAGGAAGGGCTGGGGAGCAGACCCAAGAGGCCAGTGTAAGAAGTAGCCCTGGGAGGAGAAATGAAGGAGGGACAGTTCAGTTTGGAGCAGACAGTTGCCTAAATATTTTGGTCCCACGGCTAATTCCATAGTAGATGGGCACAGATGCCCCTATGGCACTGAGGAGCTGCTTAGAAGTGGTGTAGTTAAAACCTGCAGCCAAGGGGTGAAGGTTGCACAGGTCCTAAAAAGAGGCCAATGGCCCAAGGAGAGTCCAAGGCTTGTTAAATTGAAGGTTTGTTTTGTATTTTGTCTTTCCTTTATGCTGGAAGGAAAGGACATAATTGCTTGGCTGTAGTGGTAAACTAACCTGACGGCAAAGAGGAAAAACTCAGGCAGCTGATTCACAGATAGTAGACTGGGTAACATTGGCAGACTACTGTGACATATTGAGAGCTGACTCATCCCTGAGTAAGTGGAGGCATATTGCTATGCTGCCCCAGGAAAGAACATTGGCTCAGAATCCCTGGTGTTGCCGTACTCATGGAGGGCAGTGTTGGACTATGCGCCACGACAGGTAGGACCTTGCTTGGTCATGAAAGGCCGGGGGAGGTCTTAGTGCCCTGTGGTAGATGAGCAAGACGAGGGTCCGATCTAGCTCTTATTCTGCACTATTTCTACAAACATCCCTGCCACGGAATTCATTTCACCAACAAAAACATAGGCAAAGGAAATCAGTTTTTTCATTTGAGTGAATATTTATGGAAAGTGTTTGAGATAGTCAACCAGCTCTGCTACTGTACATGTACAGTATCAGCTCTCCCTAATGTTTTATAAAAGGCTGTATCCTAGCAATCATAACAGAACACTAGAGTTACTGCTGGGTTTTTTTTATATTTAGATTACAGTAGTACCCAAAATGTGCTGTGTGTTTTTTCTACTACAGAGGAAGGCACAGTCCCTGCTCTGGAAAGCATAAACTTTACATGTAACAACGTTACTGCCAACCACAGTGTAAGTCAGTGTCAGAGGATTATTCTTATTACGTTTTCAGTCCTTTTTTTGTTCATTTGCTTGTAGCCCCTCACTTCCCTGGTGATATGCCTGTAAAGATTAGAAAAGAAGGATGGTCTAGTGGTTGGGTCACAAGCCTGAGAGTTGTAAAACTCAAGTTCAATTCCCTGCTGTCTCAGAAGCTTCTGTATGACCTTGAGTGAGTCTTTCTGTGTCTCTGTTCCCCATCTGCCCAATGGGAATAAGAGTATTTCCACACCTCACAGGGATGTCATGATAATAAATGTATTAAAGCCTGTGTGATGATTGGACAGTACAGTGTTAGGGGGCCATATGAGTACTTTATATAGAAGATTCAGGTATTTCTGTGTACAATTAGAGGGTGCCTATGGTCTGCAAATGTTAGCATAGCGATTTGTCAATACAGATATTTGGCAGCTGTTAGAAAGTCTCTTTGTGCTGCTATTACATATGGACCAGGGCAGGGGTGTCCCCTGGGGAGGAGTTGGAGAAGGGCCCTGGTAGTTGTGCCCTGTAACCTGCAGTTGATTCATGGCTTGCTGGGGCCATAATTAGCTAGGTGTAGATTAAAGGAGTGAAGGCTTAGAGCTGGGTGTACCCACTTTCAGTAAAGATTGTTGTTTTACTATTAGACAGCAGTTTTTGTGGAAAGCTTGCTTCCAGTTTTCTATATTGTGCATCCCTCATACCATAGTGTGCTGGAGGAGATTTTTGCAGGGCTGAATTGACCAAATAATCAGCAAGGAAGGCAGAGACAAATTCACTGGGTGCTGAGTTTGGGGCATGGAGTTGGGACTCAACCTGAGGAACAAACATGGCAGAGGGTCCCTGAAAACAGAGCTCCCAGGGTGGGGGTGGTGAAAAGGAAGTCTTGTCAAGTGGCTAGGGCAGTAGCCTAGAACTTGAGACCTAAATTCTAGTCCCTGCTGTGCTACAGATTTGCTGTGTGACCTTGAGCGGTTGCTTAGCCTCTCTGTGTCTCAGATCCCCATGTGAAAAATGGGGATGGATAGCCACTCTCTCCCTCACAATGGCATCGAAGACAAATACATTAAAGATCATGAGGATTTGGATTTAGAAACTTCAAACCTCTGAATTGTGGATGATTTGGAGAGGGACTTTGCAAGCACAGAATATTACTGTGTTATACTCTTTACTTGTTCTAAGTACATTGCTCCAAATTCCTCCTGGCTATAGCTCTGTTGACTGCAGTGGAATTACAGTAGGAATGCATTTAGCCCATTGCAACAGAACCAGTGAACCAAGCTTGAAACAAACATGCTTATAGACAGTGAGCAATCCATTGTTGTCAAGGGATTTGATGTATGAGTTATTTGTTTCTTGATACGGGATGACCTCAGTTACCTGATAATGGTGGGCCTTGCCTTCTTAATAGAGCTGGTGAAACATAGGTAAAGACACTGGAATACGTAGCCTGCATTAACACTGGACAAACCAGATAAACTTGTACAAATACAGGATAGGGCCATTATCTGCTGTAGCCTTCCATTATGATAGAAGTGGTTACTCAGATATTTTCTTTATTTTCTCTTTCTATTGAGTTATTAACACCGCCACATGAAGACTTTGTCTATGTGGTGTCCGATTATTTTTTTTAATATACACTACTTGCAATCCTGAAGAATTACAAGCCTGTGAAAGATGGAGAGATAACAGGCTACTTGCAAAGGAAAAGAGAAACCTAAGCCTGTGCAAAAATGGAGCAGTGTTTGGCATTTGAGAGAGCCAGTTGCTGAGGGGGGCTGCAAAAGCCAAGATAGCTGGAAGTATAGCTGGCCATGCTGTCGCTGATATCCTGGGAGTTATTACAGGTGCGCACACGTCCTCTGTCTTGTGCATGTGCACGCTCTGTATGTGTGTAAAACTATGAAAGAGGACAGTATGTTATTGACTGAAAAAATGGCCCGCTGTGTTGAAGGAAGGAGTAGACTTTCCCTCCAAATACCCTTCTCCCAATCCCATTGTTTGCCCTGTTGTGCTACCCCTGTTGCACTGCAAATTGGGAAAATATTTTTTTTTTAATTGTAGATGAAAAGGAAATCAGGAAAGAGGTATAAGTTAGACACCTTGTGGAATACAAACAGATTACAGATAGATAGTGGAAGGGACATCAGTGTACGACCTGGTTTCTGAATGTGAAATAGTGTTCATGAGGCAATTGGACAGTGATTCCAAGAACCCATGTTCACTACAGCTCCCACCAGATAGCAATGCCAAGGAGATCACCATAACTCATAGCTATTAACCATGCGGAAAAGATTGCATCTCTCCTGACTTCCCCACAGCAATCCATGGCTTCCTTTATGGTGTCCTGACCAGGCCCGCTGATGTGGGGGCAAAAAGGGGACAATTGCCCAGGGGCCTGGGTGATTTAAAAGGGTCTGGGGTGCCACCGCCGCTGCTGCAGTAGTGGAAGCCAGGAGCCCGTGTATTTTTAAATCACCCAGGTAGGCCACAGGGCTCCTAGACACACATGGGGTGGTACCAGCGGCAGCGAAGGCAGTTGGGTAGGCATGTGGAAGCCCTGGCCATGCCGGAAGAGCACACCCAGCAGCCGCTCACTGGGCACCGGCCAGAACAGGCGCAGCACCGCCCAAATGTCAGGCAGATCTTTCTAGGGGGCCCATTGACTATTCTGCCCTGGGGCTCAGAATTGCTGTCAGCAGTCCTGGTCCTAACACCATACCCTATCATTCCCAGATAAATAAGGAGAACTCATGAGTTAAATAAATGAAACAGATAAGTAGATAGCATAGTCTGCTAGTCTTGTAGGTTTCATGAAAGAAGTAGGCAGGATTCAATTGTGGCAAGGGTAAATTCTCCAGCTCCAATAAGGACCATGGAAGACCTCAAGAGCCATGGAATAGATACCATTCCACTGCATGGGGAGGGGCAGGGTTCACAGAGACTACGCACATGTTCTGGCATAGCACTGCATTTATGTGCTATGTAATGGTTATAGAGGAGCTGCTTGGAAGGGTGCTCTTGGTCTTGAACTTGGGTTGTGGGAATGACTCCCTAAGTAATTCCCCTGAGCATAACCTGTGTGTTCAGGCAGTGTACAAGATCGTTGTCCCTATGATTTGTCCACAAGATATTGTCCTAGGGGAGCTAAAAGGCTACATACAAACTCAAAGGAGATAATGGCATTGTATGACCATGCCTGTGAAGCTGAAGTGGCATCATTTCATCAGTAGGCCAAGATGGGTGCACCTAACTTTATTCACAATTTTCTCATGCTATGTTTTCTGCATTGAAAGAATACCATCTCTTCACACAAAAGGCAAGTAAAGTGTTTATTAAAGTCTCCCCAGAGAATATCCATTTTCCTTCAGACACTGAGTATGTTTATGTGTGTTTTATTTTTGTAAGAAGATACACACTTTAACTAAATAGCTAATGTGCAGTCTAGGGGTAATTTGGTTCCCCTCTGTGGGGCTTATGATCCATGCTTGGGAGACCTGACCTGGGTAGAGGCACCAAGTTAATCATGTCATGTTTAACATGACTTGACTACGCCTCTTCTAACATGTCTGTTTATCAAGATCTCATGGGCCCCATTCACCACTGGGTCATTCCAGTTTTACACTGGCATGAATCTATTGATTCCAGTGGAGTTACACCAGCACGTATTGGAGGGATAAAGTAGTGAATCAGGTCTCATATTTTTATATGGCTGAAACTCCCCTTTTTCTAGCTTGATTTTGATACATTATGGCCCCGATCCTGCAAAGACTGACTCCTGTGGTTAAAATTAAAGTCTTGCATTAAGTTGTTACATCAGACACAGATTACACAAAGCCTAGATGCTATGGGATCTCAGACTTCCACCCAAAGAGCCATTGGACCCCAGCCCAAAGCATCACATCTAAATAATGTTATTTCTAACACCCTAGACACTGGATATCAGCTAAAGTCCTGGCATGGGACTTGGGCATGACACTTCCTATGAGGGGTAGAGACATAGCAAAAGAATCTGATACATTCCACTCCTGTGCTAATGTTACTTTGTCACAGGTTATAGCTGTGATTCTATAAAAGTCAAATTATGGGAACCCTCCCCCCAAAGGTTTTTTAAAAATCTAAAGAATTCAGTAAATATTGGGTTAATTCCAAACTGGTAAAATATTAATAACAAAGATATATAATGCTGTATTATTTCAAGCCAAGATTGCATCTCAGCAATATTAACCTTTAAAAATACCAAGATTGAAAATTCCAAATCTAATGCAGTAATTGAGTATTGATGCTAACCGTTTGATAGGTTTGGAGGACAAAAGTATATTATGTCAGGACTTTTGATGAACATTTTTTCCTTTTCATTTCAGCAAGCACATCACAGATTTCCAACTAATCCTGTGGTTTATAATCAGTATTGCTGAAGCATTTATTTGAGGAACTGAGCCACTCTGTAGCCATAGAGAATTTCAAGTTGAAACATTATGGTCATAAAAATGTCACTAATATGACATAGTGCCCCTCTCTGCTAGCTATACTTTTGCAGGAAAACAATTTACTGTAAGTAGCACTTGTTCATCTTGGTAAAATACATTCTTATCAAAACCATTTAATATGCATGAATTGACATTTAAAAAATAAAAATATCCTTAAATTCCAACACAGTCATAACCAACATCAGTTTGTCTAGTCTTGTCAATGCCCAACCCCCACCCTCCAGAATGTGGTAGGGGTAGAAGATAGCTCAGTATTTGTAGACAGCCCTCTTGCTTCTAGGAAACACTTTCTTGTTTAGGATGAGAGCCTCTGGGCTCAGGACTAGACCCTGCATTGTCTCTCCCGGAGAAGCTATCTCCCCTGGGGAGCGGAAAAGAACTTTGGTTTTCAACCTCCCTCCCCCACAGGAGGTATAATAGGAAAGGACAGTGTGATTTCCTACCCCAGCTTCTACGGAGACCCATATTGCCACCCCAATGTTCAAAAATCAGGTCTGAGGCTGCCCTAAATCTGCAGCTTGGCTTTAAAAGTATGAGATTTTTATACCTGTGGGGTTCTTTTTATTTTCCTTACAGTTTCTGAGACCCTACAGCTGACATTTTCAAACTTCCTCTTCAACCATGAAGAGAAACTTTTTTTATTCCCATGAAAGCTGATTTCCACATAATCACCTGACTCCTGGAGCTAGGACTGAAGAAATATCATGAGCCTTGTGATAGTTGGTAAGATTACAAGACCTGGCAACACTGGTAGCTTCACAAGTAGCAGATGTTGCTAAGTGGGGAAGAGTTAGAGAGCTTTGCACAGGCTTTGCAGCTACTTGTCTCTCCTTCTTTATAACAGTAACAGTGGAAAGTCAAGGTCCACACCTAGCAGCCAGAGAATCTAGGTGAAAAAAAACAGCTATTGCTGCCTCAGAGCTTAAAAGAGGCTCTGTAGTTCATTTCTTTCCTTTCTTCTAACAGCAGAGTGTTAATGTCACAGACAATCTGACCTTTTAAGATGAGACAGGCTCAACCCTCCCTGTGACCTGGCAACTATCCCCCAGCTGAATGTTATATGGAGACTTAATTATAATGACTGACCACAGCTGTGGGGAGGAGCAGAGCATACATAAAACAGAGCGGAACACTCAGTGAAGGATCTAGGAAAGTAGCAGAAGGGAGTTCTCCCTCTTTGGAAAGGGTTTGGGAGAGGCAGCTTGAAGAAAACCACAGGGATGAGCCTGTAGTGAGCCTTGGAAAAGAGGGTGAGACACAGACCTCAGGGGTCAGTAACCTAGCACAGAGAAGTAGTTGGGAGGACCTAGGGAGAAGCCAGAGGCATGAAAATCAGAGATAAGGCTATGTTAAGCACAAGCTGCAGGAAGGTGGCCCAGGGAAATCACAGTGCATATGAAGGAGCAGACCTAGCTGCTTAATGCAGGGTCCCTGGGTCAGAACAGAGGATGGGCCTGGTTTTCCAAGGAAAGGAACAGAATTCCAGAGGAAGGGATGTACAAGCATGATATAAAGACAATTGAGCCCATGGTCTGACTGAAAACTGAGCCTAGAGAATGGGCCAAGGAATAGCCCAAGACAGAGCAGAAAGATCTTTTGTGCTGGGTTTTTTATTTTTAACTTATACTTTTTATAGACTAGAAGGAGTCTAGACTAGCTGTGACTTAACTGAAAGGCTAAGCCATAGGCAAAAAACAGGCCTTTGTAGGATCCAAGTGGCAAGGACCAACAAGTGCTAGAAAGAACCTCTGCAAGCCATGCTGCAACACCAGTGGGTGCTGCAGGTAGGTGCAACATGCAATTACTCAAGAATCATTAGCATTATTAACCACTAGGACTGGTTGACATTTTTGGAAATTTTGACCAAAGATGTTCTCAAAATTTCAAATTTTCTGAGACTTTTTTACTAAGATCTTTTCCCCTGTGTATTTGACTTGCTCAAAGAGCATTTTTGAGCATTTTGGGTCTACGTGTTTAAAAGCAGGCACCCAAAATGTGAGGGTCTCCAAAGCTAATGGGCAGTTGTGAAATTAAGTCTTAATAGCTTTCAATAACTTTTCCACAGACTCCAGATTTTCATTTTAAAAAGTTTCCAGTCCTTGGCTCTGGAAAGAGCTGTCACAAAGTAAATCACACTGTTACTTACAAAAAAAAAAAATACAAATAGCATAATCTGATAATTCAAACACAACAGTGAAATTGTAAATTATTTTATGCCAAAATCACCTACTGTGTTGGTGTCAAAGGCTTGTTGGATGGATTCCTGCTTAGACTGCAATATTAGTAAGCAAAGACAATATTAGAAAATGACTCATTTAGAATCAAGGCATTTTACATAGGAAATGCCATATGGAAGCAGACCCACGCACCTTCTATCTTTAATTGACTTAAACCACGAAGCATGAGGTTTAATATCTCTTCCAAAATTGTTGTTAGCATAACTAGTGTAACTCTAGATGTTGTTCGCTTGTCCAGTCCCTTTTCCAATTATGTTAAAATCTTGTCCTTAATGATGTCCTGTAGCAATGAGTTCCATAGTCTGTCCATGTTTGCTACTTTTTAAAAAAAGCATAAAGTATTTCCTCTTATCAGTTTTGAATTTGTCATCCTCTAATTTCATTGAATGATCCGTTGTTCTTGTCTCAACACAAGGAGAACAGAAGCCCCTGATCTACCTTCTCTATACCCTTCATTTTATGTTTAAAATTGTCTCATTTACAATGGTATAATTCTGTAGCAGCTCCATAAAAGTCAATTGAGGTTGGCGTTTCATCAATATAGATCCAGTGTGAGAAGTGAATCTGGCCCTTCAGGACAGAGGATTTCCTTATTCTTCCAAATAGGACTTTCCCTTCATGCTGGCTAGGGAGGAAAAAGATTGGAATTTTTACCACTGGAAATGTCCTTTATTTCCCACCTGCCCTCATTTGTAGCAATCACAATAGAAGATGAAGACCTGGATCTTTGCACTGATCTGCTGCTGCATGCTGGTGTTTGTATCATTTGGCAAAAGTCTGCTTTGATTCAGTCAGAAGTTCTAAGCCTTACGGTTAATGGGAGTTTTTCCTATTGACTTCAGTGGATGTAGGACTCTGTTTCCAGTCTCTTATAAACCTGTGGGTGTGGTAGACTGAATCTTTCTAGACTCAGGTTTGGATCCTTCACCTTGCTGGCTTACATGAAGATTTCTATAGATTCTGAGATGACTATTGCCTGGGAGAGTGCCTGCTTATGCTGTTTCAAGAGGACAGGGATGTCACGGAGACTTGACTGAGGTCTGTAGTTGTGAATAGATATGCCAGTGACCAGCACAATGGCAACCAAAAGACAAAAAATATCTTTAACTTTAAAAAAGTTTTTTCCTTTTTTATCTACAGTCTTCCACTGGTCTAGGTCATGACCATGAACATTCACAGTCTGAAGCATTAACCTTCTTGTTGACTAGGAAACTTTGCAGAGCATATTGCTCCAGTTTTTTAAAACCAGGACAAGCTTCTGTCAATGGCTTCCACTGCGTAAAGGAAGATGGGAATAGTGTTCACTTTAATATGTATATAGCCAAAATTAAGTCAGTGTTCACACACGGGATACTGTGCCAGCAAATGCATAGTACTTCTTGGCTTTTACTGCTCCTGCTAAGACAGCTAACTATTGGTATAAAGGTGATAGGATTTTCAAAGCTGCTAAATTATTCTGATCCTTCTGAAGCAGATACTGTCTGGCATGAAGAAGTTCAGAACTGGTGAATCTGAACAGACTGACATAACTGAGCAGAATTCACAGTTTAGAGCCTTGATTAAGAGCTTAAGATAAAAGGAGAGATTTATACTGAAATAGAATCTTACAACAGAGAGGTTTAATTTATTCTGCCATGTGGTAAGCAAAAAGGCGTGTAAAAGATGGGTAGATGAAATATTGAGCTATGTCAAACTGTTTTGTGGCCAGAGACTAACAGAATTATCTCTGCAGTGCGTGCATAAGTAAAAGGGATTCTGATGTCAAACTGTTAACCAAAATTGAAATTTCACAATTCTTTTAGTAATGGTAGGGAACTGAGGTTAGTAGAGTAACTTTCTCAAGTGATGCAATCTTACATTTATTGCGATATAGAATCATAGAGTGGTAGGACTGGAAGGGATGCCAAGAGGCCATCTAGTCCAGTCCCCTGCTCTCACAGTAGGACTAAGTATTATCTAGACCATCCCTGACAGGTGTTTGGAGATTTTTAAGAGCGGGTTAGACAATGATGGAGATTCCACAACTTCCCTGGGCAATTTATTCCAGTGCTTAACCACTCTGATAGGAAGTTTTTTCCTAATGTCCAACCTAAACAGCCTTTGCTGAAATTTAAGAACTCCACCAGAGAGGTCCTTTGGGGCCATCTGCCTGTCCCAAGTCAGGATAAAGGAGGAGGGTTGGGCGTGGGGCTAGCAACTCCACCCCGTAAAAAATCAACCTGCTATAGAAACGCCAACAATAGAGATAACAGAGACTTTTAGCCTGGAAAAAGAAGGGTCTTCGACTCGAAGACGCATGACGCTGGGTGGTGAAAGTCGTGAGGAAGCCACTAAGCTGATTACCCTTCTTGCAACCAGGAGGATTACCATTGGTACATGGAACGTGAGGACCATGTACGAGTCAAGAAAGATGGCACAGGTCGCAGCAGAGATGAGGAGCAACAACTTGACCCTACTAGGCATTAGCGAGACAAGATGGACGCAAGCTGGACAAAGACGACTGTTGACAGGAGAGCTGTTGTTGTATTCCGGACATGAAGAGAGTGACGCACCCCACACACAGGGAGTAGGCTTCATGTTGTCCAAGCAGGCACAGAGGGCACTGATTGGTTGGGAGGCACATGGTTCCAGGATCATCACAGCATCCTTCAGAACTAAAATGAAGAGGATTAAGATGAATGTTGTACAGTGCTATGCTCCAACCAATGACAGTGAAGAGGGGGACAAAGACTATTTTTACAATAGACTTCAGAAAATATTAGAGATTCTCCCAGACAAAGACATTACCATCCTTATGGGAGATTTTAATGCCAAAATTGGACCTGACAACACAGGATATGAACAAGTCATGGGGACCCACGCTCTGGGAGAGATGAGTGAGAATGGAGAGAGATTTGTGGATCTGTGTGCACTTAACAACTTGGTCATAGGAGGTAGCATCTTTCCTCACAAGCGGATCCACAAGAGTACCTGGGTATCGCCAGCAGGCATGATAGAAAACCAGATCGATCATGTCTGTATTAGCAAGAAGTTCAGAAGATCTTTGCAGGACGTTAGAGTTAGAAGAGGAGCAGACGTAGCGTCCGACCATCACTTAGTGGTGGCCAGATTGAAGCTGAAGCTGAAGAAGAACTGGATAGACGCGTCAGATAGAAGAGTGAAGTTCAACGTTAGCCTTTTGAAGGATCATAAGATCAAGGAAGATTTTGGACTGATGCTGAAGAATAAGTTTTCAGTACTACAGGATCGGTCTGAGGAAGAGGAAGACAGTGTATCCAACAGATGGCAGAAAGTGAGAGAGACACTTAGGTCAGCATGCCAGGAAGTGCTTGGAATTAAGAAATATCAGCAGAAAGAGTGGATCACAGCAGAGACCTTGACTAAGATAGAAGATAGAAAGAAGAAGGCAGTAGTTAATAACAGCAGGACTAGAGCAGCAAAGGCTAAAGCGCAAAAAGAGTATGCTGAAGCCCATAGAGCAGTGAAGAGGAATATTAGGAAGGATAAGAGAGATTATGTGGATGGACTGGCAGCAGAAGTGGAGCAGGCAGCATACAACGGTAATATGAAACAGCTGTATGACATCACCAAGCGACTGTCTGGAAAGTTCAGCAAACCAGAGCGTCCCGTCAAAGACAAGCAGGGAAAGTCTATAACAGAAATAGAACAACAGATGAATAGATGGGCGGAGCACTTTGAGGAACTCCTGAATAGACCAGCACCATTAAATCCACCAGACATTGACCCAGCCAACGAAGACCTTCCAATCAATTGTGATAGACCAACCAGAGATGAGATCAGAAAAGCCATCTCTATGATGAAGAATAGGAAGGCGGCTGGACCTGACGATATTCCAGCAGAGGCCCTGAAAGTAGATCTGGATGTTTCAGTGGAAATGCTGTACCCCCTCTTTGAGAAGATATGGGAAGAAGAAGTGATTCCAGCAGACTGGAAAGAGGGATATCTTATTAAAATCCCCAAGAAAGGAGACCTCAGCAATTGTGCCAACTACAGAGGAATCATACTTCTGTCGGTGCCAGGGAAGGTCTTCAACCGAGTTCTCTTAGAGAGAATGAAGGATGCCGTTGACCCACAGCTACGAGATGAGCAAGCAGGTTTCCGGCAAAATAGATCATGCACGGACCAGATAGCAACGCTTCGCATCATAGTCGAGCAGTCTATGAAGTGGAACTCCTCATTGTACATCAACTTTGTTGACTATGAAAAAGCATTCGATAGCGTGGATCGAGAGACTCTCTGGAAGCTCCTTCGGCACTATGGCATCCCAGCAAAGGTGGTCAACCTGATTAAGAACTTATATGATGGCATACAATGTAGAGTGATCCATGGAGGGCAGCTTACAAACAGCTTCCAGGTGCGAACCGGAGTCAGACAAGGATGCTTGTTGTCACCATTTCTCTTTCTCCTTCTCATTGATTGGATTATGAAGACATCCACTTATGAGCGTAGGAACGGAATCCAGTGGACGTTGTGGACCCAGCTTGATGACCTGGATTTTGCCGATGACCTTGCACTCCTTTCGCATCGCAAACAGCAGATGCAAGAGAAGACCAACGTAGTGGCAGCCATGTCATCACAGGTTGGCCTCAACATCCACAAGGACAAGACCAAGATCCTCAAGATTAACTCCATCAGTAATGACCCAGTCACACTGAATGGAATCCCTCTGGAAGAAGTGCAGTCCTTCACCTACCTAGGCAGTATCATCGACCAACAGGGTGGCACGGACGCAGACATCAAAGCAAGGATTGGTAAGGCAAGAGCAGCTTTCTTACAGCTCAAGAACATCTGGAGCTCTAGAGAGCTGTCTTTGGCAACAAAGATTAGACTGTTCAATTCCAACGTGAAATCAGTCTTATTGTATGGAGCTGAAACCTGGAGGATAATTAAAACAACCACCAGGAGGATCCAGACCTTCATAAATAGTTGCCTTAGAAGGATTCTCCAGATCCGCTGGCCAGACACCATCAGCAACATCTACCTCTTGGAGAGGACCCATCAACTTCCAGCAGAGGAAGAAATTAGAAGGAGAAGGTGGGGTTGGATAGGACACACACTACGCAAGCAGCCAACCAACATCACTAGACAGGCATTGCGGTGGAACCCCCAAGGCAAGCGGAAAAGAGGCCGTCCAAGAAACACCTGGCGACGCGACCTTCGGGCTGATAGCAAAAAAATGGGCTATACCTGGAACCAGCTAGAGCAAATGGCCCAGGATAAAGGACTCTGGAGATCTGTGGTTGGCGGCCCATACCCCGACTGGGGTGACGGGCACGAGTGAGTGAAATTTAAGCCCATTGATGCTTGTCCTATCCTCAAAGGTTAAGGAGAGAGATTTTTCTTCCTCTTCCTTGTAACAGCCTTTTATGTACTTGAAAACTGTTATGTCCCCTCTCAGTCTTCTCTTCTCCATACTAAACAAACCCATTTTTTCATTCTTCCCTCATAGGTCATATGTGTGTGGGGGGGTTTTTTTAGACCTTTAATCATTTTTGTTGCTCTTATCTGAACTTTCTCCAATTTGTCCACATCTAGCCTAAAATGTGGCACCCAGAACTGGACACATTACTCTGGTTGAGGCCTAATCAGCACGGAGCAGAGCAGAAGAATTACTACTTGTCTTGTTTACAACACTCCTGCTAATACATCCCAGAATTATGTTTGCTTTTTTTGCAAGTGTCATGCTGTTGACTCATATTAAACTTGAAATCCACTATGCCCCCTAGAATCCTTTCCGCAGTACTCCTTCCTAGGCAGTCATTTCCCATTTTGTATGTGTGCAACTGATTGTTCCTTCCTAAGTGGAATACTTGGCATTTGTATTTATTGAATTTCATCCTATTTACTTGAGACCATTTCTATAGTTTGTCCAAATTGTTTTGAATTTTAGTCCTGTCCTCCAAAACACTTGCAACCCCTCCCAGCTTGGTATCATCTGCAAACTTTATAAGTGTACTCTCTATGCCATTATCTATATCATTGATGAAGATACTGAACTGAATCCTGCAGGACCCCAGTTGATATGCCTTTCCAGTTTGACTGTAAACCACTGATAACTACTACTCTCTGGGAACAGTTTTCCAGCCACTTATGCACCCACCTTACAGTAGCACCATCTAGGTTGTATTTCCCTAGTTTCTTTATGAGAGTCATGCGAGACAGTATCAAAAGCCTTACTAAAGTCAAGATATACCACGTGTACCACTCTCCTTCCCCCATCCACAAGACTTGTTACCCTGTCAAAGAAAGCTACCAAGTTGGTTTGACATGATTTTTTTTTTCTTGACAAATCCATGCTGACTGTTACTTATCACCTTATCATCTTCTAGGTGTTTGCAAATTGATCGCTTAATTATTTGCTCCATTATCTTTCTGGGTATTGAATATAAGATGACTGTTCTGTAATTCCCTGGGTTTTCCTTATTTCCCATTTTATAGATTAGCCCTATATTTGCCCTTTTCCAGTCCTCTGGAATCTCTCCTGTCTTCCATGACTTTTTGAAAATAATTGCTAATAGCTCAGATATCTCCTTAGTCAGCTCCTTGAGTATTCTAGGATGTATTTCATCAGAACCTGGTGACTTGAAAACATCTAACTTGTCTAAGCAATTTTTAACTATTTTTATTCCTATTTTAGCCTCTGATCCTACCTCATTTCTACTGGTGTTCACTGTTAGATGTCCAATAGCTATTAATCTTTTTGGTGAAAACTGAAACAAAAAAAGTCATTTAGCACTTCTGCCATTTTCACATTTTCTGTTATTGTCTATATAGATCTACATTTCTTTAGCTTAAAGCAATTTTTCAGGGAGACCTTTCATATCCACTATCAAAAGTAGTACACGTTTATCTACACACTCCCTTTTTCCAGAGTTATTGGAGACATAACTTCCCAGGAAATAAAGATAGGCAAAGA
This sequence comes from Malaclemys terrapin pileata, assembly GCF_027887155.1. NCBI lineage: Eukaryota > Metazoa > Chordata > Testudines > Emydidae > Malaclemys > Malaclemys terrapin. The sequence goes on from NC_071505.1 coordinate 318,781,295, forward strand.
TGATAGCTTCACAGCATTGTTACTGTATTAAGGTATTTGGCACCTTAATTTAGATGTCCTCTCTAGATAGACATGTCCTAAAGCTGAACAGTACAAATATTAAGGCCATATATATTCTGGGTAAAAAAAATCCAGCTTCTCCATGTTTGAAAAAATCATAGCATTATGAAACATATGTGCATTTAAACAAATTCATGATACAGTTTGTAAAAATGCTACACAGTGATGCTAAAAGAACCACAGTATGGAAAGATTGCAACAGGACAAACTTGCTGTCTTGGCTCTTGAAATCCAATGAAATAGTCCAGAGTTCTCCAAATTCTTCACATTTGAGCCCTACTTCAGAAAAATAAAACCACACATGTTCCCATTCCCACCTTCAATTCCACCATGTGATTGAAGGGCCTAACCATTTTCATTTATATATCTACCATGCACCCTCAGTAGATAGACACTACACCCCTCCAAGGGGATGTGACCCACATTTTGTGAAATGTTGGTGAAGATTTTCCTATTATGATACTACTACTTCTTTCTTAAATGTTTGCATAAGCATCCCAATAGTTGATACTTTCAGATGTCACCATTATTATCATTAGCCTCAGTATTAGTACCCATTTAAATGAATAGGACAGTTTATACCTCAGAGGTGTTATTTCAGGCTGTCTGAAAACTCAGGCTGACATCACTACATTAGGTATGCACACTCCATGTTTTGACTATTGTCTTCACAATTCTACCAGCTAGAGATTTGGGGCTTGTCTGTACAGAGTGTTAGAGCACAGCAAGCTGGGATGTAAACCAGCACTACTGTCAGCAGTAGATCAAGGTGCACTAGGGAACTCTTAGTGCCTGTGTAACAGGGGACTTGGAAGGCTGGGTGGCCTGGTGATTGGAGCACTCGATTTTGGCCCCCTGCTTGCTCAATGTGCCTCAGCCTTCAAGGCTGGGAGGGGAACACAGGCCCTCCCAATCCACCAGTTTCCAGCCCAAAATCCTGTGTAAGTCAACCCCTGGGCAGGGGACCTCCCAGCAGGAAGTCTACATTCACTGCTCTGGGCTACTTCCTACCACGGTCCCTTCAGTTTGGGGTGCCTATAGTCCAAGTTGCAGTCTCTAATAGTGCCCCCTCGTGGACCCTGGGCAGGGCAGATGTATGTTTGGCGGGGTCAGAGCTCCACAAGGTCTCAGTGTTTCAGTCACCTGGCCTTAGGCCAGGTGCTCCTAAGCCTCTTCCTCTGTCTGCCAGCAGTACGGAAGCTAGCACACTACAAATATCAGTGTGGAGGTTGAAGCTATGGTGGAGACTAAGGTTAACCACATGAGCCGAGGCCAATGGGACAGGTGCGCTTGAGATCATGAGCTATTGCTGGAGTCACAGTGCCCACGCTGCTATTCTTACAACACTAGCTCAATCCCTGCTAGCACAAGTCTGTCTACCCACTCTGGGAGGCTTCTCCCAGCTGCAGTGTAGATGTACCCTATGGGATTTAAGAAGATGCTTAGAGTTAAGTACCTGCTTAAATGTTTTTCAAAACAAGGAAGGGATCACTCGCACTTAATGTTAAGTCTGTTCTCAGTCTGTTTCCCATCTACTTCAGAGGTGTTTGAGGATCAATTTAGTAATATATTTAGTGGGTTATGGTCAAAAGGGCCCCATAAGAACCTCAACAGCTACTTTTCTCTAAGCAAAAGTAAGAGCGATCACTTTCTCTTCCCCACTAATTGTCTTCTCCTTTTATTTTGGTATTGTTGCTGTAGTGCTACTGTGGACTCCCATTTTCTCCTCACAAGTCAGTTTCCACCAAGCTCTAGGTTGCATCCTCTCTGTCAGCTGCCACAACACTTCAGAGAAGGTGCTGTAGACAAGGCATCTCTTCTGAATTCCCCCAGCAATTGGCAAAGTGAGCCTTGAGGCCCTATAGCACTAGTACATGTTAGGAAAGCAGATAAGCACTTTGAATGGGTAATCTGATTACTCATCTGTGATGGGGTGTCTACCCCATGCATGTAAACAAAGGGTTAACAGGTGTCTGAGAGATGAGTCCTATCTTGGTGCCTGGAGGGTGTGTTGGGCAGGATATCAGACCTAACTGGGGAGGAGCAGGGCCTTTCATACAAGAAGGAAATGGAAAGCTAAATGGGAGGCCCAGGAGAGGGGCCCAGGACAGAGAAGACCAGGAGAGAGGAGATAGGAAGTTCCCTCTCTCTGGGAAGGCCCTAGGAAAGGCAGACTGAAGAAGGCCACAGGGATGTCCTGAATCTCTGTGGTAGGTACTGAGAAGGGGACAAGGTACAGAGAGGAATTCCTAAGGGGTTGGTGTTCGAGCAAAGAAAGAAGCAGCTAGGAGAGGCTGCTATGCGCACAGTTGCGTAGGGAAGCAGGAAAGGTGCTCAGAGGTAGGAAGTGGCCCAGGAAATAGCAACATGTCTGAAGGAGCAGAGCTAGCTGCTCAGTACAGGGTCCCTGGGCCAGAGCCTGGAGCAGAGGGTGGGCCTGGGTTCCCCTATCAGCCCTGAGGAAGGGATGAACAAGCCTGACATGGGAACTATTAAGCCCAGGGTGGGGGGTGGAAAACTGAGCCTAAAGGGCAGGCCAAGTAATAATTGAAGAAGGAGCATAAGAAGCTCTTGTGCTGGGAAAATTTTTGGTCCTTTAGTTGTACTTTTATTCCAGAAGGGGTGTAACTAAAACATGACCTGGCCAAGGGGCTGAGTCATGAGAAGAGAGGCCACCAGAGGACCAGAGTGACTGCTGGGAAGAGGTGTTAGAGCAGAAAGAGCCACTATGCTCAGCTACAAGGGGGGAGTGCCAGCAGAGTCATCCCTGGTTTTACCTCTGCTCCTGCAGGATTCCTAGGGGTGGCTAAGCCATCAGAGGTTGCAGAAGCTGTGATGGTGGAATGCAACTACAATCTCCCCTCTGCAAAGCAAGAAAAATGGAAAGCCAGAGAAGGGGCATGGACCAGAACAGATAGGAAATAAATCCTATCGATGGCATTCATTATTTTGCGGACTCTTCTGACTGGATTTCATACTTGTGAAAAAATGTTCTTCTCTTCCACGGGGAGGAAACTGTTCATATTTTTCTGTGTACTGATATCCTTCTTAAATGTTGGGTCAGATCTCCAGCTGGTGTAAACCTCCATAGCCCTATGGAAATCAGTGAAGAAGAACTGATTTATACCAGCTGAGAAACTGCATTGAGTTAAATGAAGCTATGGTGATTGACACCAGCTAGGGTTCTGACCCACTCTCATTAGGATTTTACTTGTATCGATCAGGTCAGATTTGCTAATCTATAGTCTCTTAGTGTTTCTTCTAATGGCTGAATATTGCCCTTTATCACTAGTGGCAGTTCAGCATGTGAACTCAGAGTAGTATATTGCCTTTGGATTTGAATTATGTTTATTTCCCACCAGTCCATCATCATCTCCTCTCACTAATGAGCTATTACAAATCTGTATTTAGAGGATCACTAATCTTTGAAGATGCTAATGTGTAACTCATCTAGCAGTAATGCCCCAGTGACAAAAGAGGGAATTTCATAGTAGAGAACATTTTAAAAAGAAATGTATGTGCCAAGAGAAATGTGCTCGGTGAGGATATTTGGGTTCTCTTGTTGTTTCAGATATTTATGTTGGAATAAAAACCTACACCCTAATCCAATTTTTCCTATTGCTACTCAGACCCTACGCCACCAGCACTCCCAGCTATCTCCATGACACCACTGATTTCCTGAGATAACTACAGTGCATTGGTGACCTTTCAGAAAACACCATCCTAGCCACCACGGATGTAGAGGCTCTCTACACAAACATCCCACACACAGATGGAATACAAGCTGTCAGGAACAGTATACCTGATGATGCCACAGTGCAACTGGTTGCTGAGCTCTGTGCCTTTATCCTCACACACAATTATTTCAAATTTGATGACAATATATACCTCCAGACCAGTGGCACCGCTATGGGCACCTGCATGGACCCACAATATACCAACATTTTTATGGCTGACCTGGAACAACGCTTCCTCAGCTCTCGTCCACTCATGCCCCTTCTCTACCTATGCTACATTGATGACATTTTCATCATCTGGACCCATGGGAAGGAGACTCCAGAAGAATTCCACCATGATTTCAACAGCTTCCACCCCACCATCAACCTCAGCCTGGACCAATCTACACAGGAGGTCCACTTCCTAGACACCACGGTGCAAATAAGTGACAGTCACGTTAACACCACCCTATACCGAAAACCCACCGACCGCTATGCCTACCTTCATGTCTCAAGCTTCCATCTCGGACACACCACACGATCCATTGTCTACAGCCAAGCACTGAGATACAACCGTATCTGCTTCAACCCCTCAGACAGAGACCAACACCTACAAAATCTTCACCAAGCATTCTCAAAACTACGATACCCGCATGAGGAAATAAGGAAACAGATCACCAGAGCCAGACGTGTACCCAGAAGCCTCCTACTGCAAGATAAGTCCAAGAAAGAAACCAACAGAACTCCACTGGCCACCACATACAGTCCCCAGCTAAAACCTCTCCAACATATCATCAGTGATCTACAACCCATCCTGGACAACGATCCCTCACTTTCACAGGCCTTGGGTGGCAGACCAGTCCTCGCCCACAGACAACCTGCCAACCTGAAGCATATTCTCACCAGTAACTACACACTGCACCACAGTAACTCTAACTCAGGAACCAATCCATGCAACAAACGTCTATGCCAACTCTGCCCACATATCTACACCAGCGACACCATCACAGGACCTAACCAGATCAGCCACACCATCACCAGTTCCTTCACCTGCATGTCCACCAATGTAATATACGCCATCATGTGCCAGCAATGCCCCTCTGCTATGTACATCGGCCAAACTGGACAATCCCTATGTAAAAGGATAAACGGACACAAATCAGATATTAGGAATGGCAATATACAAAAACCTGTAGGAGAACACTTCAACCTCCCTGGATACACAATAGCAGATTTAAAGGTAGCCATCCTGCAGCAAAAAAACTTCAGGACCAGACTTCAAAGAGAAACTGCTGAGCTTCAGTTCATCTGCAAATTTGACACCATCAGCTCAGGATTAAACAAAGACTGTGAATGGCTAGCCAACTACAAAAGCAGTTTCTCCTCCCTTGGTGTTCACACCTCAACTGCTAGAAGAGGGCCTCATCCTCCCTGATTGAACTAACCTCATTATCTCTAGCCTGACTCACTCTTGCTTGCATATTTATACCTGCCTCTGGAAATTTCCACTACATGCATCCAAAGAAGTGGGTATTCACCCACAAAAGTTCATGCTCCTATATGTCTGTTAGTCTATAAGGTGCCACCGGAGTCTTTGCTGCTTTTACAGATCCAGACTTACACGGCTACCCCTCTGATACATGGAAATGATTATGATCTTAAAAATCCGCATCACTGTGTGGTCAAACAGAAGGAGGAGAGAAGCAAATAGTATAATTGTGAACTCATTGCTATGCCCCTTGTGGTAGCAGATTACTTTTCCTCGTGTGGCTGGCCAATGTAATTGATCAGGGCATAAGGTAAGACCTTCTGTAGGATTAAGTGTGCCCTATTTTGATTTTTGTGTAGGCTGATTCCATAGTGATTTAAGCAACATTGTAAAAAGCCACTCTTGATCTGACAGTAGTATCCCCACTAGGGAATTGAACTGGTTTATCCCAATCAATTTCTAAACTGATGATGATGAATCAGTGCTCAAACTGTGGCAGCCACAGTAGGAGCTTCCCAATGCAGTGGGCTCTCTAGTGCCACAGAAGGTCTGTAGTGGCTCCTATGTCATAGCCAGCACATGGACCATGGCCAGGGGACAGTGGCATGGCTGAACATCTCTGCACCTGCTGGTTAAAATAGATTGAAATCCAGCCAGGGAAGGTGGTGGGGAGCACCACAAGCCAAAGAGAAGTAGAGCTATGGTTTCCCTACCTCCTCTTTACTTTAACCCCTGCCTATGCCCCAGAGATTCCTAACTGCTATAGTGGCCCCTTAGGATTAGTGGTAGCTCATGTAGTCAAGAGCAGCCTCTAGGTTGCTCTGACTTGCACCTGGGGACAATATTAGCTCAGAAAAGCCCTAGAATTGGGAGAATCCAGCAGTGCTTGATAACAATCTTTGAGTTACACTAAGCACTCGTTGGTGGCTGCTTAGGATCTGTCCCACTATTTTTTTAAAATCTGGTTCTTTTTGTGCTAGCCCAAGCTTGTAAAGTTTATAGAAATTGGCCACTCGGTATCTAAGTGGGTTCAAGAAACCAAATCAGCCAGCAACTTGTATTTTAGAGGATGTGAAAAAACAGACAGGTTCACAGTTTACCAATAAACATCTTTGCCCTGACTCCACAGTAACCTGTCAGCACTGTTGCTATGTAGTAAGTGAGGATGACAGGCTGGTATCTGCCTTGCATGCTCCTGGAAACCTGCTCAAACACTACTTTCCTCCTGGTACCACAAAATCTACCTTGAGAACAGAGGTGAGCTCTCCATGGAGCTGTGAAACGTTGTGAATCTCTTTCTGTGACATTTGGGAAAAAATTGAAAAATGACAGGTTTCAGAGTACCAGCCATGTTAGTTCAGACAGTTTGATAAAAAGTGTGAGAATACTTACAAGGGGAGATAGATTCAATGTTTGTAATGGCTCAGCCATTCCCAGTCCTTATTCAATCCTGAGTTGATTGTATCTAGTTTGCATATCAATTCCAGCTCAGCAGTCTCTCGTTGGAGTCTGTTTTTGAAGTTTTTCTGTTGTAAAATAGCCACCCGCAGGTCTGTCATAGAATGACCAGACAGGTTAAAGTGTTCTCCCACTGGTTTTTGAGTATTATGATTCCTGATGTCAGATTTGTGTCCATTATCAAACTGTCTGTACTGGGCTAGCTTGATTATCACTTCAAAAGTTTTTTTCTCTTACTTAATTGGCCTCTCAGAGTTGGGTAGACAACTCCCACCTGTTCATGCTCTCTGTATGTGTGTATATATATCTCCTCAATATATGTTTCACTCTATATGCATCCGAAGAAGTGGGCTGTAGTCCACGAAAGCTTACGCTCTAATAAATTTGTTAGTCTCTAAGGTGCCACAAGTACTCCTGTTCTTTTTATTGAAAAATGAGCTAATCTCCCTCTGCATTAGCTGACATACAATTCTGTGGACTCTGAAGGCCCATACGTAACAGAAGTATTTCATTTATTTCCTTATATTGCCATTCTGATTGGGTCACGCACACTGTAGAAAAAGATCCTGCCTGGGAAGGAAGACGGTGGCTGTTGGAATTTACTGTAGCCGTTAAAAGTCAGGTCAGGTGAGTAATTCATAACAAATTATTTTTTCCATTGATTTAGTCTCCTTCCTATTCATGAATTGTGCATTAACAGATCAGTTTACTCAATGTTGAGGTCATGAATCAAAGTTCTTTGCCAAATCATTTTCACAATAATCTGTTGTGAACAGTTCATTGCGAATGTTCAACATTAAAGGTGTTCATATATTATGTTTTAGTTCCATGATTGTACGAGCATAACTCGTAGAATTGTTGCAAACATTCGTCATTACAAATTTTCTTTCCCTCGGGATTAGTTTATGGCCAAATCATGGGCTGGCTTGTGCATCTCTGCTGGGGCTCAAGGCACCCCCTTATGATGCTGTATGGGCTCATACTGTGGGTAACTGTTCAGGGCTGGGATTGAGTAGCCTCCACAGGGCTGCTGTTGTGTCCCTCCCACCCCCGTTCTCCCTCTGGCATATGTGAGCAGGAGAGAGAAGAGAATGGGAGGACTGGATGATCAAGGACCTGGAAGAAGTAACATGGAGAGAGATTGAAAAGATTGGGATTGTTTACCTCAGAGAAGATATGAACAGAGGACATGGTAAAGGTATATTAATAATGAATGGGAAAGAGAAGGTAGATCAGGGGTCTCTGTTGCCCCTTTCACATAGGTAGACCTGGGCAATTTATTTTTTTAAAGAATAGTTTGTTTGCTCAGAAATGCAGTTTCAGTTGACTCAAAACTGTGTTTCCTGTTGAGTTTGCCAAATCATTTTGACCAAACTCAAAGTTTGAGACATTTTTGGTAATGTAGACATTTTTGTTTTGACCCAGCTTGAAACATTTTGTTTTGATTTTAGGCATTTTGACAAAAACCAAGGAGGACTAAATCCACAAAAGGGAGGAGAACCTCCCTTATAATCTTCAACCCAGTAGTTGAGGTACTCTCCTGGGATATTGAAGACCCAGGTTCAATTCTCTGCTCTGCTTAACAAGGCAAAGGGATTTGAACTTGACTGTTCCACGCACATGTCCTAGCCATTGATCTATGAGGCTTTCTCCACTTCTCCTCTTGAAACTGTTCCACTTTGTATAAGTATTTAACTAGTCATTGGAGCAGGGACTTGAAGTTGGGTCTCCTTTATATCCTGCATACGTTCCTTAACCTCCAGGCTATGAATTATTTTTGCTTGCTTTTCCTGGCCCAATGGCTATTCTCTGTTGCCATGAATGACAACAGATCGCCATTGGCAATTCTTGAGTTCCTATGAGAATATTTCCATCACTCCTCCGCCCAGGAAGTTAAAAACCAGGAGAGAGATTAGGTGCGTATACGTGGCAAGCAGAAACCTGCAGCAGTGTGTCTCAGAGCCTGGATCTTCAGACGTGGGCTCCCAAGGCTCATGTTATGGTGCTAAAAACACCTGTGTAGATACTCTGTCTCAGGCGCAGTCTAAAGCTCAGGGAGATGGATTTCAGAGCCTGAGCTCCAGTATGAGCTCAAACGACTACACAGCTGTTTTTAACACCATAGTGTGAGCCTAAGTCTGTATACTCAGGCTCTGAGACTTGCTGCAGTAGGTTTCTGCTTGCTGTGTAGATGTACTCTGAGAGTTGCTGTCTCCTTCTTGGTCTGCTTCTGTGGCAGTACAATAATACACTCTCGCTCATGGTTCACAGCAAAATCCCAATTAAGCTCTTAAAATTCATCATTTTTGCAAAAATTTCTTCTAGTAAACTTGTTTCTGCACATGTCCTAGCAAGCAAACACTACATGTGTGTACAAAGTAATTCACTAACAAATTCAAATTAATATTCATGGTTGATATTTTGCAGCATTCACCCAGCTCTACTGACTAAGTAACATTTGCTGCTAAACTGCTCGAGTGGACCTTTGCCAGTTGCCCAAAACAACCCAAGACTGAGCATATGCCAATACATTTTTGCATTTGTTTTAAGGGGAAGAACACATTCTTTACAAGCATGGTTCTTTTGTTTGTGGATATCTACATGAAGGGTGGCAAGCAGGGAATTTAGGCATAACATTTCTCTTACACTCAAGTCCCATTATTGGTATCTTTCAACAAATTTCTGATTTAGAATCATTTCATGCTGTGCTATAGATTATATATTTTTAAAAGATTTAAAGATTGGATCTCCAAGGCATTCCGAGTCCGAGGAAAACCCTTTAAGCTTTGATCATCATCAGTGCTGTTATGCTGTGGCTGATTCTCTGGCTTATTATTCTTATTACTCTGTGTCTACATCTTGCATCAGCACTTTATTTGACACACACTATTATATTTAAATGTTATTGGACAAACTTAACCTCATTTTGAGGTTCACTTGAATTCTGGTTAGCAGTGAAGTTTGCATGCATGCTTATCCAGATTTATCCAGCTCCCATTGACTTCAGTGGGGCAGGATTTCACCGTGGGTATCGGTGGTGGTTTTTTGTTGTTGTTTGTTTTTTTTTAAGCAATGTGGCTGTTGATTCATACAGCGCAATATTGGCTTGTATAAACAGGAGCACCCGCTATAAAATGAATACAGGAATTATTCTGGACTGTTAGGCCTTAGTTGCAATGCTGTGTTCACTTCTAGGCCTTGCCATTCACAAAAAAGAGAGACCAAGTGTAGAGAATTTAGCAAACAAAGAGAATGATACAAGGGTTGGGGAAAAAAGAGGCCTATTGAAAAAGGATAAGTGAACTGGGCATATTAAGTCTCAAGTGCAGACAAATATTGCAATTTCATAATAGCTTATTATGCAACCCCCTAAACAGATGACATAAAGAAGAGACAGGTATCACTTATCTTTAGGGAGGATAAATCTGAAGCTGAGAAAAAATAGATTAAATATTAAGAACCTCTGTAACTATAAGAACAGCTTTCACTGGAAAAAAAGACACCAGGAGAGGCTTTCACTTGCACCACTGGAGATATTCCAGGCCCAACACTAAACTCTCATCTTAGAATTGGTTTAGTTACTTCTAAACCATCCCTATCAGGTGGAAGGAATAGCTGACTCTCCAGAGGGCATCTCTAAGCCATGGTTGCACATAGCTTATTGACTTGTTGAAGGATGATATAATGGTAGATATTTTAATAGATGGTTATTTATCATGTATTAACTGTTTTATAAGATACTTTATAAATGGAACCTTAATATCAGTCTAACCATTAAATGTTACTCAGTAACAAGTAAGGGAATATGTGCTAACGGGGAACAAGCACCTGGCACATTGATTATGAAAAGGATCTAGAGACTACTGTGGAAAAATCTTTGAAACCATTAGCTTCATCCCTGCACCTGTGGACTCAGCTGGATGGGGGAGGCACTCTTTGGAAGGTCAGGCAATGTTACCTTCACCCCAGGGATTCTACCAGGGAAAGGCCAGCTTTAAAACCCAGTCAGATTCCAGAGGAGCACCTTGATGGGTCCTGTGGTTCCTACCTGCTTCCTGGCAGGCCTATCCCACTTTCTGGGCTGCACCAGCCCAGATTCAGATCACCTACTTGTGCTACTGTGCCCTCATTTGTAGCGCAGAAGAATCCAGAACACAATGAGTGAAATTGGACTCTCAATTGTTTTTCCTAGACAGAAAGGTGTGGTGAAGGAGCAGTGAGACATGATTCAAAACTGTGTAAAAAGGGTAGAATCCTTATACCTTTTCACTGTTCATATGGTTTGTTTTGTGGTGTTTGTAAGGTCTTTGGGCAAGATTTTTACTGTGTTCCTCAGAGGCGGGGTGAGGGGAGGCAGGGAATTGCTGTGACACATGGTCTCTATCTTCAGTTGTACTGTCTTGAGCACATCTGCCATACTACTGGCAAACACTATTCAGCGTGTGATCTCAAGTCAATCCGTCCTAAAGTAAAACAAAGGGATTCTCTTTCCAATGGGTGTAATAGCAATATTGCGTAGGTCTTGTATAGTGCTTTTCATGAGTAGATCTCAAAACACTTTACAAAGGGGATCTGTGCCATTATTCCCAGCTTATGAAGGGGGGGGAACTGAAGTGAGTACCTCAGGTCACCCAGCTAGCTTAGCTGGGAATAGAACTCAGCTCTCCTGGGTCCCTGGTCTGTGTGCTAGTCACTAAGCCATGCTGCCTCTTTATAGTGATATGTAGACTAATAATATCATGCTTGTTAGAGATGGCTTCTTGGCCACCCACTCCCCTGGAAGTGTAGTTGGGGAAGGGGGGCACTTTACTTTTTGCTGACAGCTAACTGGACATCTGAATGTGTTTGGTTTCATTCAAGGGAAACTAGGATCTTTCTTTGATGTGTGTCAGGCTCCAATACTTCACAGCTCCACAGACAATTTTACTTTCCTTTGCCTTAACATGTCACATTAAATGTATGTAGAAGAGGTGTTTCTGACTGTTTTCAGTTTCTAGTCCAGTTAAAAGCAATGTGTGGTTTCTGCACCTCCGAAGCTTACCCAAGGTCCAGATGCTACTAAATCAGGGCTTCTTTGGTGATGGGCCCAATCCTGGCCCCAGAGGTTTTCCACTGATTTCTATAGGATCAGGAGCAGGTTCCTGTTGTAATGCAGAAGCCAATTATATTGTTCAGTATGTTGGACCTATAGTTTTTCCTAAGACTTGCACTCTGTGTGGAAAATATATACAAAAGGATTCTGAAAAGATTACTTAAACTATACTGGACCATCCCATTCCAAGTATGAGCCTCAAAAAGATTTCAGGTCTTCTGCCTTCGAATACCACCATGCTCATATCTTCCTCAATGACCAATATTATCTTACTCAGTTAACACCCCTTGGAACATGATGTTGTTGTTGGACTACAATTGGTGTTATGTCTGGGTTCCAGCATTCCACAATTCTGGGGTTTTATTTTTGTTTTTTTCCTATTGCTCCTGCAGTAGAGAGAGGGCAGGCATTCTTTGATTTTAAAGGTCAGCATGAACTGGAGATTTCTGGAAAAAGTAAAAATGAAGGGTAGACGTAGGTAGGGCTGTGTGTGTGTGTGTGTGTGTGTGTACACATACATGATGGAGAAAAGGAGATAGAGAGCATTTGTTCAGCAAAAGATAGCAAGCAGATAAATATGTGCTTGTATAGCAGAGAATTTCTAACAATAACAACTGTTTAACCTTCACATCTCCTAGTCTGAATATAACAAACCTTTAGATTTTCAATCTGCCTTCTTATGACACCCGTCTACCGAAGTGGTAGCTGAGTGCAGGCTGAAATGTTCATATGCAAAAATGGCATCTTTAGATTTGGCCTGAGATGTATAGGTATAAATGAGATTAGACTTTTGGCCCTGCCATTCCATCATTTAATAATACTATTGATAATGTGTGGGTTGGTCTGACTCTAAAGTGCTAACAGGCATGAAAATTAGTAAAAAAATTATTGTAGTCCCTAAAATATGTGCAGATGACACTCAACACACAGAGGGTAGAGCTGTTGATTACGAGATGCCATCCAGAACAATGGGGTTGCACAGGTATAACAACCGAAGGTGAAGATTCTGGATTTAAACAGGGATGAGAGCGGAGTTTGGCCTGTAGAATCTTTATTACTGGTCTCATTGTTTACTTGTACTCCCCCTCTGTCTATATCCATTTGTTGCTCCTTGTCTTATACTTGGATTATAAGCTTCTTGGGGCAGAGAATACCTTTCTACTCTGTTTGTACAGAACCTAGTATAATGGGGTCCTGGTCCATGAGTAGGCTCTTCTCTGTATGTGTATATGTGTATATATAATGATGAATTATAATATTAATAATGATAAACAAATGGGAGTTTCATTTTATTTCATTTTAATTCATGCAAGGCTTGATCCAAAGCTCATTAAAGAGAATGAGAATTTTTCATAACCTCCAATAGGCTCTGGATCAGACCCAAAGTGTTTGTAAAAGGTAACAGATTGATCACCCGCGAGACTGAAATTCTTATATGGGAGAACAACTACAGAATGCACAAAAATAGCATGAGCTTCCTCACAGTGGAGAATTTCCCTGCTGCCACTGTTTTGGTTTGTTTTGCACTTCAATCCAGAGGTGTTTTTGTATTTCAGTGATGCTGCAGTATAATACTTCATAGAAGTACATCGATCCTCTGGGATAAAAGGAACACCATAATAAGGAATATAATTTAATGAGGGTTTTTTTGTGATCTGTGTAACTGCTTGGAAGTGGAGAGATCAGACACATCGGATATTGAGTAGTAACTACTAACTTTGGCTGGTTTTAAACTCCTGACCTAAAGATACGTGGCCTGTACTCAGGGGTGAAAGTCACTTAAGTCTTACTGGAATGGGGGACTGGCTCCAGGCCCCCAGAAGGGGTGGGGCCTCAGGCAGAAGGGGAGGGGCTGGGGGTCAGTCTCCCCCAGCCAGCCCTTCAGCACCGCCTGGCTCACATTGCCTGGGGCTCCAGCAGCGATATAAAGGTCCTGGGGCAGCTGCTCCTTTTGTGCCCTCTGCCTCCCCTCCCACCCCGGCAGCGCTTTAACATTGGCTGTGTACCGGCCCGTACCAGCAGCCACTTCTTACTGGTATGCCGTACCAGCCCACTTTTACTTCTGTCTGTACTAGTAGTCTCCAGAGATTCCCAATACCTGCACTGAAGGAAAGAGATTATTTTGAATGCAGGAGTAAAAGTTGTATGAGGAAATACTGGGAGATCCTTTTGATCATTCAGTTGCGGAGGAAGAGCAATCCCTGCGTCTTGTATCACAAAAGGTGCCAGCAGCACAGCAAACAAGAACAGTGTGTGGTGATGCTAATGACATTGAACATGCATTTCTAATTCCCTTACAAATGTTTCACTGAGTGAGAATGATGACTCAGTGTTTTAGAGCAGGATAGAGATGAGGATGCCATCTCACCAAAGGCACGTAATCAATTTGCCACTAAATCAGTTCTGCGGTGAATGATGCTATAATAATTTATGAGGAACAAACTAAGTACGATGGGGCTGAAGCATAAAATATGTTGCATAGACAGTATAAGCCTATAATTAAATTCAGCTATGGCATCAAGGTCAAACAATGAGGTATTAATAAAGCACCCAGGACTAGTAGATCACTGAATTTGACTTTGTACACCTTTCTAAAATATAGATTCAGACTATCATGATGTAGTTTGGCCAATCGAGTTCACAATACTACATCAGTGTGTCTCCTTCCTTTTCAGAGAGGCTTTAATTTAGAATGCAAATAAACTATTAATTTAACACTAGACTACTTTGCATGAGCATATTTATCTTTAGTAAATGCAGTCCAGTGTTACCATTCCTAGGAGATCTGAGATGACAGAAATGCAAAGTTGCATCTTTTTTTGTATGTCTGCTATTCTGAGTACATATTCTCTCCATGAGAAGAAATTACATAATTAGGCAGCTGTAGTCTATCTTTGTTTTGGGGAGTGTGGTGGGGAATGGATTAGCAGTAAGGAAAGTTAGGCAATGACACCTTTTTGGACAAGATCCTGGCACCCATTAAGGCTGCTTTGCACAGCTATGGTTAACTATGGGAATGCTTCTGAAGTAGGGGAACCCCTATCTGGCAGAAAGCAAGACACACTACAGAAAACCCTACCATTCTGTTCCATTGTAGTTGATGTGGATGGGTGAAAAGGAGACCAGGTCAAAGCGCTGCTGTCATGCAGCAATGCCCAGCTGCCAGATTGGCCTCTGTAGGGTCATTGCAACTGGCTCAGTTTTCAGCAGCCTGGAGCTTTCTTCAAGTTGGCCCTCAAGATTGAGCTAGTGCTCAGCTACCCTGGGCAGTGAACAGCTGGGCCTGAGGATTCAGGCAGTTGTGTGGAACACCATGCTTGATGCACACCTAGAACAATAGGTCTCTCCACCTAGGCAAGTTTGCAGTGTGAACAAGGCACAGGCCCTACTGAGATAGCAGTGCAAACCTCTTCTTCCTTACCAATCGGTCACATGGTCAGCCCTTAAATGTAATTATTTTTATTATTATTATTAGAAACTGATACTCTGCTTGGCAATGGGCTTGAATCAGGCAAAACCTGTCCTTACCCTGAAGAGCTTGCAGTCCAAAAGCCAGAAACATACCAGATTTATTTACTTGTATCTTATTTTTTATTATATAGAAAGCACCCCCAGTGTACATGTCCTTGTATAGTCAGACAAAACAACTGTCCATACCCCAGTGCTGCTTGTCGTCTGATTCTGACAGGTAAAATTCAAACAATGGCCACCTATCTGCCTCACCAACATCAGGTCTTGTTTTCAGATGGTGTGTGCAAATCAGCCTTGTAGTTCCCCTCATCACCTCCAATCTGCTCGCCGCAGGATTTCAGTTTGGATTTTGCCACCTCCCCTTCCAATTCACAGACCGGCATCTCATGCTTGAGATAAGATGCAGGCACACAAACCGAGAGGGGGCATTCACAGGGTGCTTAGGTGTTTTTCGTCCACGGGGAGGGACACACTAGTCCATTTGTAACAAAAACTACTGCAGATTGTGAATCTCAACTCTTACTTTAGAGATAAGTGTCATTTAGTGGCAAAAGCTGCCACAGCATCTGTTTCCCCCTCCCACCTTGACACCCACATCTCTTCCTCTATACTGCTAGCTCTTTGGGTAATGGAAGTAAAAAGGGTTTCCATGAGTTCAGGGACTCTGAAAAAAGAGGAAAGATAATTTTATAAACTGGGAATTTCAAAGGAGACTAAAGGAATTAAGTTGCCTAATTCTCACTGAATTTCAGTGGGTGTTGGGTGCCTAACTCCCTTGGGATCCTTTGAAAATCTCACCCACATTCAGTGTAACCAGAGTGGTAGAGTATGGGGCTTTGTGCCTTTCCCCTTGCTTCCTATGTTACCTTTCTCCTAATCATTACTTTTCACTATGAAAAGTATCCTACCTGAATTGTCTCTCACTCTAGAGAATTACCTTCTCACCCTTATGAGGGGTCAGGATTGAGTCCTGTTAACAGATTACTGCGAAGAAATGTATACCACCACTTCCCATAGTGTACCTACACGATGAAAATGAAATTCATCCCTGTTCAATGGATCAGTACAAGGCCTATACACAACTTTAGGCCATCATTAATGGTGTCAAACCAGTATTTTCTTTACAAGGCTGTGTGGGTATGTGTACATATTTTAAAGAAGGATTAGATAAGGTTTCCATATTTTAAATATCATCTAACACAGGTGATGTCATGCTGCTTGTAGAGGCACGTGCCCTAAAATACCAGCCGCAAGGCACACTGTTAAGAAGCAGGGCACAAACCCCAAACTGGTAGTGAGTTCTATAGTGAGATTTTACCAAATAACAAAAGTAAGCTTCCCGGGTACTATGCAGTGATAACATGAAGTCCCAGACAGTCCCCATGGGCATTCTCATCTATCTTGCCACCCATGCAAGCTTGACTTTGTGCTAGATGGTCACTTTACAGCAAAGATCACAAAATATTCAGGTTACTCCCAGTCCCAAAAGACGAGTTACTTAATCCAGGTCAATTTGCACCTTAGATCTTACACCAAAGACCCTGCTTGTAGCCAATTACATAACTAACTAAGGATTTATTAACTAACAAAAATAAATGAGTTAGCGACAAGGTTAAAACAGGTAAATATACACACACCAATGAGTTGCAGTCTTAGGTTTCAGATGGTGATAGAGTTGCTGAAATATGCCAGCTCTATAAATCCTTTTGGGTTAACCCTGGTTAATCCTAGGGATCTCTTGCATACATTTAGGAATCTTTGCCCCTTAGAGTCCAAACAGCCTAAAAAGACTCTAGTTCCTTCTGGTCAGGGATTTTTATCTCCATCTCCCTCCTCAGTACAAGCTGATGGGACAAGTACTTCTACACATCCTCTTCTTCATGAGTGTGCAGGTAGCAATCAATGAAGTACTTGTTGTTTGATTACAATGGTCTACTTGGATTCAGTAGTCCTTTCTGATGGGCCAGAGATAATGTCATGGATACAAACCAACATTTCAGATGTATTGATGTTTCTTTCCTGACAGGATTTATAGTTACAGAACAAAACATACAGATATTATAAGAAAGATTAATGCATGTAGCAAATTACAAACTTTTTATAAAGTCTAAATGCTAAACACATTGTTACAAGTCTAATATTTATTTTAGCAATACAAACACGTAGGTGAGTCAGACCGCTTTCCAGCTGTGCATTTGGTAGTGTTCACGTGAGGCATAGAGACCTTGGCATGAGCTGGCACCTGGTCTACCAGCATCACAGGAGCATTTCTGCATAAACCAGGGGGAAAAGGCAAATATATCTACTTCTACTTTTTTAAAGGAAATAGAGACCTGCTTTTATGGCTCTTCTCTTTGGCTCCCCCCACCTTTCCCTCCAAAAGCAAGGGCAGTAGAATAAAGATTGGGTGATTGAGACATTGCTGCCCTGCAAACTCTCCAGGTTATGCTCACTGAATATTGGAAATGGGCTCTGACCTCCCAATGTCTGGAATATGTTCTTAAAGTTCAGGAGAGACAGGGCAGGGTTTCCTGGAAACAACAAACAGACTTTCAACTCCAAAAATGTGTTTTTCTGGCTGCGAATAAGCAAAAGAAGGCTCCATGACTGGAGCACTAGCTCAGTGCACCTAAGGAAATATACGGGGTCCTATTTGTTTCAACTGCTTTACTTTTTGCTTAATAGCCACACAAGTGTTGCAATAAGAAAATAAAAAAACATTACTCAGACTTCAAGAGAAGACAGACAAAAACTCCCTCAATAACATCAAATGGAAAAAATGATTTGCTGCAGAGGATATTAAATGTTGTTGAGGTACACCCTGGGCCAGAACATTAACCATTTTTATTTTTGCATTTTTATGTTAAAAACAAAAATTAAAACAAATGTCTTAAAATCTGATTAAACTTCTTGGGGAAATCACTTTAGAATATCTGGGGGAAGCGGCAATATTGTTTAGGGCTAGACTATACCTTTGGGATACAGCCATGGGTAGGACACTGTGAAGCTGCATTACCACATTGAGAGCTTGGGGCTGGACTGATTTCCAAGGCGTGGGGGGGGGGGGGAGAGGAGAAGGGAAGCATAGGCTGCAGCTCTTAGTGTAGCCAACTTGCTCTATGAGCCAGTAGAGATGGTAATTGAGGAGCATTACCCTATCTCATCCCCACTCAATTTGTGGTGCTGGGTGCCCCAAAATGCAGGGAGAGAGCTTTCCTGAGCACAGAGGCTGTAATTGTCTGGCCTTCATGCCCTGCAAAGGTGCACTTAACTTCAGTTGTGGAACATTTGCTGAGAGAGCTAGCTGGTCACATGGTGCTGGCTCACCTCTCTCTCCAACTGTTAAATTGCATTAAAGGCAGCTAAAATACAGCAAACACTTCCCTAATATTAATTTTCCATGTAAGCAATTGGCATGGTTTCCACGGCCATGGTGTACAATTGTGAGGGGCAGGAGACTCACTCAGTTGTGAAGAGGTAGGCATGTAGTTCATGAGACTGTCTCTATTAAAGTGTGGCCTGCTCTGTGAAAATACCGGTGATGGTAGCTGTAAATGTGTGTGTGTGTGTGTGTGTGTGTATTGCACCCCACCCCAAAAAACACAAAATGAAAAGAACGCTAAGTTTGCTAAGTCAAGCACACCAAAGTTAGAAATAAGATTGCTTGTGCAACCTTCATTTGACACCCTTGGCTGTATGCATTATGACAGTCTTTGATTACATAATCACCTACTATTTTTTTCCACACAATGCCTGTCTCATCCAGTGCAGGCTTAGTGAGCAGGTATTCAATAGTTTGTTTTAGCGTCATTGTTCAACGCATGGTCCAAGACCTTATTTAGTATCTGCTGTGATGCTTCCTAGGGGTAGCCAGTGTTGTGAGGCACCTCACTACCACCTGCTGTTTGTGTGCAGAAGCCTCATCTCTGCCTGCTAGGGGTCAGTCCCCCCAACTCCACTGGCCAAGGCAACATAAGCAATCTGCTCTAGCTCTTCACAGGCCCTCCTGTCTCTCAACAGGATAGCGACAAGCACCCTCCAGTCCCTGAGCCCACCCAGCATCTCCCTGGAATGTCCAGCCCCTGCGCCACTGGACACACACTGTTCACAGATCCACTGCTTCCAAAGACACAGTGCAGCCCAGCTTACCAGTTACACCTCAGACCGCTGTTCTGCTTAGCACACAGCACTCAGGCACATTTAGAGTGAAACCAAGAATAGGTTTATTTAGCAAAGCCTAGAGAGTCAAAGTAATAGCAAGTAGAAGTATTGGAAACAAATGGTTACAGATGAAATTCTAATATGCATTCTGGATCCTACACTTAATTAACACGATACTGTCATGTCTAGTAAAATATTGCTCACCAGTGCTTTACAGCCAGGCTGGCTATGACCCTAATCTCATGAGACAAACCATGCTGTCAGCTTGCCTCGCCAATGAAAGATTCAGGGAGTCTCTTAGTACCCCCAGATATGTCAGAACAATCCTTTGTCTGTATTCATAAACAGGAAGCTCTCTGCTGATTGTTCCTTCCCGTGGCTTTCCTCTCTTGTTGATTTCACTTCTTGATTAGCATCTGGCTCAGTATGCAATAGATCCCCCCTTTGTGAAGTGGAATACACAATACACATATTACCAGACAGTGAGATAAGGGTCTGTTATCTCCTGTCTCAAATAAGCCTGTCTGCGGCATGTCCCTTTCTGGTCACCTGCCTCACCTTCAAGACCTTAGGCAGATTTTCATGGGGAGAGCAGAAATCACATTCCTGACACAAGGATAACACCTCTGCCAAACTTCAATCCCTACTTCAAAGCCTGATAGAACTTCTCAATGAAATGGTTGTATGAATTTATATACGAGAAATAGAGGGAAACACTTCAGCGTTATTCTTGTGCATTTGACTTCCTTCTTTGGCTTTTTAAAAAAATTTGTGTCATCAACATGAACATTCTTTAGGCGCTGACCAACTTTTTTGCTTCAATTTTCCCATAAAAATGATAAGATTCGGTTATTAAAGTAAAGAGTATCATTTAAATAAAACCAAACCTGCCACGATTATCTTAGTAAACTCAAGACAGGTTCTAAAATGTCCATAAATGCTGTATACTGTAACTGGTTCTACATTAATACTGAGTATTCTTTTTTACTCTTTAAATCTAACGTTCTTTCTGTTGCTTATTCTTATTCTGATCACATAGGCTTGGTCTACACTACCCCCCCTAATTCGAACTAAGGTACGCAACTTCAGCTACGTGAATAACATAGCTGAAGTCGAAGTACCTTAGTTCGAACTTACCTTGGTCCACACGCGGCAGGCAAGCTCCCCCGTCGACTCCGCGGTACTCCTCTCACCGAGCTGGAGTACCGCAGTCGACGGCAAGCACTTCCGGGTTCGACTTATCGCGTCCAGACTAGACGCGATAAGTCGAACCCAGAACTTTGATTTCCAGCCGTCGAACTAGCTGGTAAGTGTAGCCAAGGCCTTATTTAATTAAGATTCAAGTTCCTTTTCTTTTGGTAACTTCTCTGCCCCAGCAAGTTCAAAAGCAACACTACTGACTCTTTAAAAAGAATCACAGTTGATTTCTGGGCACTTTCATTGCTGTTATTGATCATGGAGCTCATCTGTAGGACTCATTACTAAGGGAAAGCTTGTAGGTCACTACAGTACACAGTTAAGCACTGTAAAATCATGGCAGAGTGCTAGCGATGAGTGGAATACTTCCAGTTTGTCGCTTGAAGGGGGATTTGAGATCTGTCAGAACTTCAGCTTATTCAGCAGTCACTGCTTCCAGTCAGAACAGGCCAGCAATTCTCTTTAATACTTGGATGGCCAAGTAAATCCTGTTGCCCCATTGCCTCACTTGCTAATTTTCCCATTGCTTTATTTTGAAGATTACAAGCTGTTTGGACCTACGTAATTCTAAATTTTGTGACCCTAGTTTCCTTTCATGAGATTTTTAGATGTCTGGTTATATTGAACTGGCTAATGTTGTGCAAGCAGCAGACCAAAATCAACAAGCAGTTGCTTGGCTCTGACAAGTACCTGGCTCCTTCAAGAGTTTATGGAAATTAAGGATCATTTTACACCTTTGACATCTCTGGTTAGTTTCCAGCACTCTTCTTCAGGGGAACCATTACATACATCCTGCCTGCCCTTTATCGCACTGTTAAACGTCAGATTCTATCACCATTACTTGCATTAAATCCATTTGTGCAAATAGCCCCATAGAGTTGGATGTGACTCAAAGTGACAGAATCTGGCCCAAAAAGACAAACTACCTCCTCATTTATAACTTCTTCTTCCTCTCCCTAAATTTTGTTTACACTCCTGTGCCAGGCTCTTCAAGCAAATAAGCTGACTGAAATTTTCCAGTAAAGCTCTAGGCAGGGCCATATAACAGAGACAGCACTTGTGAAAGTCTGCATGCCTTATACTTTTAGGTATCCGTCTTCAGCATCTGACACGGTGCTTCAATGGTGCTTATCTATGTGCTTTGCACAATAGTATAATCCAGTAAATTAAGGGCAGGTCTTCACTAGAAACTTTTGCCACTATAGCAAAATCAATTAGGGGTGTCATTTTGTGTCACCTTTCTATACTAGCAAAACCCCTAGTGTAAACACAATTACTGGCATAAAAATGTATTTTCCAGCATAGTTTATTTCACTCATTGAACCAGTATAAGATACACCAGCAGAAGTACTTTTTGGCCGATATAAACTGTGTCCACACTAGGAAAGTTTGCCAGTGTAGCTTTACCAGCAAACCTTTTTAGTATAGACCTGGCCAATGGGCTAATGAATTCTGAAATGTATGAACATGGGCTAAGCTTGAGACCATGCAAGCTGCTGTATTTGAATTAGTTAGAGATCCCTTGGGGGTCATAGAGTCTGAGCTAGTAGTTTCCTTTGCATCTGAAGAATCTAGTCTGAAAATGAGTTAGAACTAGCTTTTGCTGGCATGATAGTCTTCTGTATATAGTCTAGATGAAATGTCTTGAGATACTGAGAAGATGAACATCTGCCAGAGTTGGCATCTATACTGTTCTCTGAAACCTTTTGGTCTTTTCTTTGATATTTAACCAAAACCCTTATTGAAAAGTCTTACAGATGTATATAGGAGTAAAACCAGTAGAACAGGAGTAGCCAAACCACAGTTCGCAAGCAGCATGTGGCGCTTTTACAGTTAAAGTGTGGCTCGCAGAGCCCCTCCCCCCCCATTCCCCACCTACCAGACTTGGGTGGGGAGCTTGGATCTTCATCCCTGTGGTAGGAAGGTGGGGCTAGGGTCTTCTGCCCAGCGGGAACAGCAGTCTAGGCCTTCAGCCCCACAGGAGATGCCTCTCAGGGCTTCATCCCTGTGGGGCACACCTGCTGGGGCTGGGGCTTCAGCAGGACTGGGGCTGAAGCCCTGAGCCCCAGCAGGTGCCTCCTGTGGGGCTGAAGCCCCAAGACCCCCCTCCCTACAGGGTAGAAGCCCCTAGCCCAGCACCCTGCCACAGGGCTGAAGCCCCAAGCCCCAGCAGGTGTGCCCAGCTCTCAAACTTCTGAAGATTATAGTATGCAGCTCGGAGGGTCAGTAAGTTTGGCCACACCCACAATATAGTATATACTTAATAATGTTTTACAGAAGTGAATACACAATGCTAACTTTTTTAGGTTTTGTGAACTTTGAGTTCTAAAAAAGGGTTTTGATTCTCTATTAAATTTTGTAGAATGGTCAAAATAAACCTATGAAATAGTTATTTTGTGTTTCAATTCTATATGATTTGTATAAGGAAGTTAAGCATTGGTTATGAAAGTGTAAGTGGGTGATCTTAGATTGGTATATATTGTGACAAAGTTCCTCCTCTATCTTGGTGGGTCCTGCGCTTATTGGCAGATCTTCTTGCCTCAGAGATTCACCATGTGGGTTGGGGAGCAGCCCAGAGACCTTCCCCTCTGGAAGAACCCACAGTCCAGGTCAATTGGGAGGTTTGGGGGGGAACCCAGGCCCACTCTCTCCTCCGGATTCCAGCCCAGGGCCCTGTGGACTGTAGCTGTCTATAGTGCCTCCTGTAACAGCTGCATGACAGCTACAACTCCCTGGGCTACTTCCCCATGGCCTCCTCCAAACACCTTCCTTATTCTCACCACAGGACCTTCCTCCTGGTGTCTGATAATGCTTATGCTCCTCAGTCCTCCAGCAGCACTCATTCTCAGCTCCTTGCACCTTTTGCTCCCAGCTTCTCACACTACAAACTGAAGTGAGCTTCTTTTAAAACCCAGGTGCCCTGATTAGTCTGCCTTAACTGGTTCTAGCAGGTTCCTGATTACTCTAGTGCAGCCACTTCTCTGGTCACTCAGGGAACAGAAAACTACTCATCCAGTGACCAGTATATTTGTCCTCTACCAGACTCCTGTACCCACTGGTCTGGGTCTGTCACAATATAGAAGACTCAATTTAGCTATTGATATGTATCCGAGAACCTCATAAACATTAATTTATCCTTGCAACATTCTTGTGAGTTTAAAAAGTATTATCTCCATTGTACAGATGCAGAATGGAGGCACAACATGACTAAATGACTTGCCCATAGTCACACAGGAAACGTGTGGCTAAATCATGAATTGGCCACAGATTTCCCGAACCTCAATCCAGTGTTTTACCCAAAAGATTTCCATTCCCACCAATGACTGCTTTTAATCACCTTCGACTAGTATGCAGGAGTGTACCATTTGATTAGAAATACTCTACTTTTCAGTACTGTACGTTCATCTGTTTTGCATTGCTATTTATTACCATAATACTTTATGACTATTCAGTAATTTGTGAATATTACAGTGTGGTAGCCTCGGGACTAATGCAGATTATCAGGCAGTGAAAAGATATGTGACTAACTTCCAGTAATACTGTAGATACAAGCTGGTTAAATTCTTTTCAAGTGCTAAAATGGTGGTCACAGATACAGGTGATACATCTTAAGAGCCTTTGCCTGTATTGTCAGCTGAAAAGAGGAAAGAAAATGCAAGAATTAGCAAGAGATGTGGTGGGTCTGAAAGGCTGATAACCATGACAGCTTTCACCTGATCAATAGTGCCAATACAGGAAAACCCATGAGTCTGCTCCAGAAAAGCTTCCAGTGACAGTTTAAAATATTAGATCTCTTTAGTTTTGAAAAGAAAAATTTCATCGATGAAACTAGTACCCTGCAATGAAAAGCTAAGATGCACACCCCCGTTCATATATTGACTTTTGGATGAAATATGCCTTGCACACAAAAGATTGCTGAGATGAACCTGTGAAGCTGATCACTTAGTTCAATTGCAAAGCACTTACCTGGGGAATAGGTGCTTTGAACAATAATGTAATCCAGCAAATAAAGCATTAATGAATTCTGAAATGTATAATCATAAATTAAGCTGGACTTCATGTGAGCTGTTTTGTTATAATTAATTACAGATGTCTCCTGATTATAAAGTGAGAGCTGTTTACATGTTTGCACTTGAAAATTCTAGTCTAAAAACTGCAGGACCCAGATACTATGGTAATGGGGGCCATTTTAAGATAGGAAAAGTTAATATTAGAGTTGGAATACGCAGTTTACATAACATAATTGTTTGAGGATCCACTACTGGTGAGATGGAGTGAATGATCTTATTTCTCTTATTAGTGAGCAGCAGATTCACATGGCTATAATGTAGCTGTGGTGTTGCATAGAATGCATTTCCATCTTGAATAGTCCTTTGCAAGTCTTCATCCTTTGTCATGAGTCAGTGTGGAAGGATCTAGTCCTCTTAAATTCCTCAAAATGGCATTTTCCAACCTCACTCATGGCTGACCTCATGCTCCACTTCCTTTTACCTCAACTCTGTAAACATTCTGTAGAAGCATATCTTCTTCTGCACGCTGGAAATGATCTCACCACTTCAGTCATCTTGTCCTCAACTGGTGCAAGGCTGAAACTTGTTGGGATTGTTTCAGTATCTCCTCATCTGCAACAAAATCAAGCCAACGAATGTTAAGAGTATGCCATAACTTTTGACTTTGAAAACTGTTTCATTTTCTCTCAACTGCTTTTAATAGCCTTTTTCTGCTCCATATAGCACAGTTATCATCACCACCACATTGAACACTCATATCTTAGCTGTCACGCAGACATCTTGCTGCCCAGAGGCTTTTGAAGACACTGAAATGCCATTGATGCAAGACCAATCCGACTTGTGACTTCTTCAGTTATAGAACTTCCTGCTGTCAACTTACTACCCAAACAGATAAAACTATTCACCCATTTTTTTATGTCATTACTAGCTATGTGCAAAGTTGGTAGGTCATTCATTTCCATTTGATAGGAGGCATACATAACATTACTTTTATCACCATTGATTTTAAGTCCCATAGCTTGTGCAATTTTTCACAGCTTTTCATTAGCTATAGTTGGTCAGTAGTCTCTTCAAGTAAGGTAGTATCATCCGCCTACTTGAGATCCTCCAAAGATGAGTCTTTAAATTTCACATTTCTACTTTGGACTCCATCCGTTTGTCATCAGGTAATCTATTAAAACATTAAATAATGTAGATGAGAGAATTTTTAGCATACTCCTGAATCTACAGAAAACCAGTCTGTAATTCAACCATTGACCCTCATACAACTAAATGTACCATGGTAAAGTTCCTCCACTAGGCACACTAAATCCTCTGTCACCCCATACTGACATAGGAATAACTTCAGTGCTGATCAACACACTGCATCAAAAGCAGTTGCAAAGTCTATAAGCATGATGTTAGCTTCCTTTTGTCACTCTAGTCATTTTTCTGTAACATTCTGCAAAGCGTATATGGCATGGACTGTAGCAAAGCGTGTTTAGCATGGATTGTAAACCTCACAGGCTGTCTCTCATTTTATGGTTGAGACAGTATTTCAGTTTGTTCAGTGGTATGATTGTAAACACCTTCCCTGGCCTTGACAGCAGCATTATTCCCCTATAATTTGAGCAATCTGATCACTTTCCCTTTTTAAAAAATAGGATGATGCAGTCCCTTTTCTAATCTTCTGGAATGTGACCGCTCCGCCAAACTTTTAAGTGGACTCTGTGAAGCCAGGAAACTAAAATCTGGACCTCCAGTCTTTAATAGTACTGCTGGAATGTAGTCAAGGCCAGATGCTTTATCATCTCATAACTACTTGACTGCAAGTATTGCTTCCTTTAATGTCACTGGCCTGTTTTCTGCTGGGTTCATTTTTGGATTAAGTTATAGTTTACCTCTCGGTGGGGATCTATTAATTAATTTGCAAAACTGCTTATGCCAGTGGTTAAGCTGTGCATCAATATCCTAGCAGTGTTTTCTATTCTTGTCCTTACATGGTGGAAGCTGTGATAATGGACATCCAATTAGGACATTCAAAGTCTCAAATACACATATCTGGTCATGTCTTTTAGAAGCTTCCTCAGTGTGCTGTGCCATACACTTCCACCATTGATTATGGTAATTCTGACAGGCACTCTTACCTGCTTGTTGAAGACATTTATTTTCCTCTACTGCTCATTTACTTGTGTTGGGTAGCATCTTACTCCACAAGTGCTCCTAAAGTAGTACTATTTGTGAATAAGGGTATTGGAATCTGGACCTATGATTCCATAATTTCTGCCAGAAATCAACTCCTCTCTCCTTCCCTACCACACATCTTGGTTTATCTTCTTCCCCACAATCTCCCCTCCCTTTGCTGCAGCCCCAAACCATTTCCGCCTGCCAGCAAGCATTTGCCTGTATAATTTATTTTCTTTTAAAGCTTATGCCCAAATAAATCTGTTAGTGCCTTCTGAATTTTCTGCTGTACTCAGATTACATTTCTCCAAAATATATTTTTTTTAAAGTTGACAGGTGCAGATTGTAGCAACATGCTTCTTTCACCCCCTCCAAGATTTCTGCTGACATTGGATTTGAACTCACAGCACCGAGGGGTTGCACAGGTTTGATGACTGAAATGTTTCTCCCACCCACCCCAACTTCTGAGGGATGACTATCAGCCCCCTCAGCCTCCCTCTCTGCACATGCTCAATGTAATCAGTTTAACTTGTGGGTGTTAAGGACATGCCTAAAATGAGAGCTAAAATCTTTTACTGATAACATTATGATTTTTTGCTCCCCCAGAGGGCTAGTGGGTGGCTGGCAGTCTGTGGGGGGCAACTCATGAGCAACTGAGACCTGGGTGCGATGACCCCAGTCGTGGCTTGATCCCTATCTGTGAGAAAAATTATGTTGGTAGAATTAACAAAATTACAAAAAACTGTTTTTTTTTTCAGGGGGGCTGTATCTCTGGAACCCCTGGTCAAACGACCCCACATTTGGATCACTCATCCGAGCCAATGCCCCATGGGGCACATGACATTGCAAGCACTCTGAGTAACTGCAGATTTTGGAGACATAAAAGAGTGGAATTTCTTGCTATGTATATACAGTAGACATCTGTAAATATCTAGATGTATCTGTACAATGGGTATAATTGATTTCAGAGATGCATAGCTTGACTTCACACTGCATGTACTCTAGCTCATAATCTTTCCTTATTGTGAACTAGTATGTCTGGTATCAGGGGGTAGCCGTGTTAGTCTGCATCCACAAAAACAACAAGGAGTCCAGTGGCACCTTAAAGACTAACAGATTTATTTGGTTTAGGTTGGATATTAGGAAAAACTTTTTCACTAGGAGGGTGGTGAAGCACTGGAATGGGTTACCTAGGGAGGTGGTGGAATCTCCTTCCTTAGAGGTTTTTAAGGTCAGGCTTGACAAAGCCCTGGCTGGGATGATTTAGTTGGGAATTGGTCCTACTTTGAGCAGGGGGTTGGACTAGATGACCTCCCTCCCAACCCTGATATTCTATGATTCTATGATTTGGGCATAAGCTTTTCGGGCATAAGTTTTTTACCCACGAAAGCTTATGCCCAAATAAATCTGTTAGTCTTTAAGGTGCCACCGGACTCCTTGTTGTTAATATGTCTGGAAGAATCAAAAACATCCATTTTGTACTGTATTCCAATTGAACATTGGCAAAATAACAATAGCAAACATATATTTGGCCCCATCTGTGAAGTTCCACTAGTGTCCAAATTACTATGGCACAGTATCCATTGAATGGGATAAACTAAGGGAAAAACATAACAGGAGTTATGTTTTATTGAAGAAAAGATGTCATGTTTTCACAGGGAAGTTGTTCCAGAGCAGCAAGCTGATAAAAGAGATCAAGGAAAGGACGTAACAGGGCATTACCCAGATCCGTCAATCTGCTGCTTTACACTATAGACTACAGATCTAGGGTGAACATTCAAGAATCTATTAATTTTTCCTACACCGGATTCAATGCAGGGGAATTTAATATGAAATCAGAGAATGACGTGCATATTTCCCGCTGCATAAGAAAGATAGGAAGTATGGCAAGAGACCACCCTGGCTTAACCAGGAGATCTTCCAAGATCTGAAACTCAAAAAAGAGGCCTAAAAAAAGTGGAAACTATGTCAAATTACTAAGGATGAATATAAAAAAATAATACAGGTATGTAGGGACAAAATTAGAAAGGCCAAGGCACAAAACAACATTAAAGACATAATCGAGCTAGAGACATAAAGGGTAACAAGAAAACATTCTACAAATACGTTAGAAGCAAGAGGAAGACCATGGATAGGGTAGGCCCATTACTCAATGAGGGGGGAAAAATAATAACAGAAAAGTGGAAATGGCAGACGTGCTAAATGACTTTTTTGTTTCGGTTTTCAGCAAAAAGATTAGTAGCAATTGGACATCTAACATAGTGAACACCAGTGAAAATGAGATAGAATCAGTGGCTAAAATAGGGAAATAAGTTAAAAATTGCTTAGACACGTTAAATGTCTTCAAGTCATCAGGGCCTTATGAAATACATCCTAGAATACTCAAGGAGCTGACTGAGGACATAGCTGGGCCACTAGAAGATGGGAGAGATTCCAGAGGACTGGAAAAGGGCAAATATAGTGCCAATCTATAAAAAGTGAAGTAAGGACAACCCGGGGAATTACAGACCAGTCATCTTAATTTCTGTACCCCAAAAGGTAATGGAGCAAATAATTTAGCAATCAATTTGCAACCACCTAGAAGATAATAAGGTGATAAGTAACAGTCAGCATAGATTTGTCAAGAACAAATCATGTCAAACCAACCTAATACCCTTTCTTTGACAGGGTAACAAGCCTTGTGGATGGGGGAAAGCAGAAGATGTGGTATATCTTGGCTTTGATACTGTCTCACATGCCCTTCGCATAAACAAACTAGGGAAATACAACCTAGATGGAGCTATAATAAGATGGGTGCATAACTGGTTGGAAAACTGTTCCCAGAGAGTAGTTATCAGTGGTTCACAGTCATGCTGGAAGAGCATAACGAGTGGAGTCCCGCAGTGATTAGTTCTGGGGCTGGTTTTGTTCAATATCTTCATCAACGATTTAGATAATGGAAATAGAGAGTACACTTACAAAGTTTACAGGATGATACCAAGCTGGGAGGGATTGGAGGATAGGATTAAAATAAATGATCTGTCAAACTGGAGAAATGGTCTGAGGAAAATAGGATGAAATTCAATACGGCCAAATGCAAAGTACTCCACTTAGGAAGGAACAATCAGTTGGACACATACAAAATGAGAAATGACTGCCTAGGAAGGAGTACTGCGGAAAAGGATCTGGAGGTCATAATGGACCACAAGCTAAATATGAGTCAAACATGTGAACAAACTAAAGAAAATCCTGAGAAGAACATCAAAAATTATTAAAGGTGTAGAAAACATGACCTATGAGGGAAGATTGAAAAAAAAAAGGGGGTTGTTTAGTCGGGAGAAGAGAAGACTGAGAGAGGACATAACAGTTTTCAAGTATATAAAAGGTTGTTACAAGGAGGAGGGAGAAAAAAAATTCTCTTTAATCTCTGAGGATAGGATAAGAAGCAATGTGCTTAAATTGCAGCAAGGGCGGTTTAAGTTGGATATTAGGAAAAACTTCCTAACTGTTAGGGTGGTTAAGCACTGGAATAAATTGCCTAGGGAGGTTGTGGAATCTCCATCATTGGAGATTTTTAAGAGCAGATTAGACAAACATCTGTCAGGGATGGTGTAGATAATACTTAGTCCTGCCATTAGTGCAGGGACTGGACTAGATGACCTCTCGAGGTCCCTTCCAGTTCTATAATTCCATGAGTCTATATTTTATCTTTGGCCCTAAAGTGTTTGTGATTTTCTGTTTCTCTGACTTCCTTCCTAATTCCTTAATTTAGGTTATCAAAATCCAGATTCCTTAGACTCTATTAGAAGGCAACTTTCTAAGTAGATACCTCTTTGTTTATTTTTTATTTATAATACAGTAGGACCCAGAGGCCCAACCAAGATTAGGATACCATTAGCCTAGGTGCTGGCACAAACACAGATGGCTAGATCAGTACTTTATGATCTGCTCTGGACAAGGGGAAGCCCAGAAAATAGATTGTGACTCTGTGAGTCCAGTGTGCCTCCCTGTCTCCCTTCTTCTCTGATGAGGATATAACTATGGAAGTATGCGTTCCATTTTGGATGGGACAATCTCATTTTTAAGTTCTATCTTGGACGGCTTGACTTTTTTGGCAAAACTAAGCATGTGTCTCATTTGCTCTAGCCCGAACGTTCCTCTGCGCCAACGGGACACATACAATTTTGCCAAAAAGTTTTCCGTGATATCAGCTCAGGCGAGCGGCGACTCCAGGCAGCTCAGGCCAGCCCCACATGGCAGGGCTTGGGCAAATGGTGATGCCAGGCAACTTGGGTGAGCGGTTACACCAGACAGCTCGGGTGAGCAGCAACTCCAGGCGCCATGCGGCTGGCCTGAGCTGCCTGGCATCACTACTTACTGGTGTCCCGTTTTCAGTTTAGGGAAATATGGTCAACATAGATATAACTGTGTTGGGCCTATACCTGGTGCAGGCCAGCATGCTAGCACGGCTGTGCTGGCTGGCACATTGGGTATATGCAGCCATGGCTCCAACCAGTCCTAGCCCCATCTGCACCCCTTCTTGCTATCCTTTCCTCTCACTCTCCCACTCCCCTTCTCTGCAGGGAAGGAGTGGATCTTCCAGTGTTTTTGTACAGTTTCTAGCCATACAAATAATTAATACTGTGCCATCCCTGTGGATTCTGAGCACTAACCAGGGGTATATAAACATACAAACAGTCAAAAAGACTGCATTCTTCATCCACTCTACCTTGGAGATCTTTGTTTGAAGTCTCTCATTCTCCATTCTACTTTTTCCTACTCTGCTACCACAAGATTCTGATTTATGAAGGGAAGAGCAAGACAGCACAACAATAATTCATTGCATTAATAAGTGTCATACAAATATCATTTTAGTCTCCTCAAGCTATTAATCTGTGCCATGGAATTACTTTGCCTGGACGTTTTTTCTCTCGGCTCTCTTATAAATAAGGCTGTTCCACAAGTTCATTGGATCTTATGAAATGGCTTTAGAATTCTGTACACAAATGGTGAATTCCCATGGGCTCTCAGCGATGCCGTCCCAGTGTTAATAATTTTCAGTACAAGGAACCAAACTGGCTGTTGATAATACTTCTTTGTAAAATCATGTTATATCAGAATTCTCCTCTCCACTCTTATCAGTTCTATAGGTACATCTGCATACATAGTAGCCTTTTTTGTCTGTGTCTCTGTGTCTCCGTTATTCACTGATTCACGAGTAGTTTGCAGAGGAATTCACGGTATAATGAAGGAGGGGAAAAAGGGAAGGATATTGATGTTGGAATCCTACCATTCAGCACTGAACTATTTACAGAGCAGCAGTGAGGAGAATATAAAGTATGAGAGACTGAGACGAGAAAGGGGATGTCACTGTCCCACCGATCTGTTATGTTTTTAATCGGTGACAGCTAATTCCATTTCATTACATCAATGACACCCTTAGTAGCACGTTTCTAGGGTCTCTAGCCACGTGATTTATAATGCTGCCCATGGCATGGAAAAATGACCCCAAATGCCATGCTTGTTTTGTCTTATTCTTTAAGTATTTCACATCAAATGATGATATTTGTATTTCAGCATTATTAAAGGGCTGAGAGGATGGTTATTGGGGGGGCATTATTTTTTATTTGGCCATTTTGTTTGTCATCCATCTTTCTGGAGCTGTGTCATGGATCCATAAGCAAGCAATTCTTCCTGTCAGCATACTTTATAGATCCAGTGCTCGCAAAGAAATCCAGAGCTGAACTCTCCAATATTCACTTAAAATGTTGTCAGTTTTGAGCTTAGGTTTTTGAAGCAAGCTATCACTTTATTAGCTCCTTCTGATATGCAGTTCATTGCGTGGGTCATTCAAAATAAAAACTAGTTTTTGGGTGCTGATTTGCAGAAAAATAGCAAAACCAATTAAAGCACAGAAGTTAGCTCTTTTGCATTATACAAACAACTAGGATTGTGGGGGGGAAGGGAGTGAAGGCAGGAAGTGGAAAGACCCTTTTTAACAGGTTCTTACACATCCATATTTTCTATCCATCTGTCTCAAGGTTTTGTATAGCACCCATTATTGTCATGTCTAAGTACCATATGAAATTCTCTGTGTATTTTCAAAGAGGACTTGGGCCAAACACAATATATCCCTTTAATAACTTTTATAAGCAACACTTGCTGTTGTGTTTCAATGCACATGTACATAAAATCGGGATTCCATCATCCTTCCTGCTATGAAGGGCAACAGGAAATTAAATGTCTGCATGGTGAGCCTCATAGGAAATTTCTCCCCGTTGTAGTTTATTCTGCCCAGGGAACAGGATACAGGGCCCACCGGGACATGCCCGAGATCTGTCAAGGTTTAGGGAAGACAGCAAGCGGTCAAGGTCATCTGCATGGAGGCTCTGTGCCTCCATGGTGGTTCTGAGTCTGTGAAACGTTCCCAACTCACCACTAATCTAACAGCCAGGTTTGTAGAAGGTTCTGCAGCCAAAGGCTACCACCGATCTCAAACGTAGACATGTACTACAGTCACAGGCTGAGCTCTTATCAGGTACAGGAAGCATGATGTGCTTTCCTCTTCCCTTCCTATATGGAATGCCAATGCCTTCCCTCCCTCTCATGTGTTATCCCCCAGTCTGCTGGAGAGGTCTCTGCTGCAGTCTAGTGTAGGAAACACCATGTGCAGAATATCCCCTCAACATATAGACCCTCAGGGAAACAACTGGGACCTTTGAGATGAGGGCATCCAAAGTGAAAACAGAAGCAAATGTTCAGCAACAGATCCCATGTGTGTCTTGCCATATTATAGGCCACAGTCTTCTGTGCATGAATTAACTTCAGTGACTTTGTCTCTTAGCAGAACTCATTCATCACTGAGATATGAGCAAGTTCCAAATGCCAGCATCCATGCATGATGCATGATTTCTCAACACAGCTGAATGGGTTACTTTCTCTCCAGCCTGTCTCAGCTTTAAAACACAAAACCTTAAAATAAAGCAAGAACAAAATCCATCTCTGAGGGTGAGTGCAGGGCTCAACACAGCCCTTAAGCCTCAGACTGGGACTATGTGGAAGAGTTGCAGGCAAAATATCCACCTACTGGTGCCTTTGCAGGCCTTGCATGCTGCAGAAGGAGTCTCTGTGCTCACCCCATTTAAGCAGGTACAGCGGGCTTCAGTGGTTCAAACCAGGGACAGGCTATGAAAGGGGCCTTGGAATCAACATTTACATTGAAGTGACCTAAATGCCACACATGAGTGGTATGGAGGGGGTCTGGCTACTACTCCAGAGTTCATAGTCAGAGATACTACAGATTCATGACTTTAGAGCTGATGGTGGATTTCCGCTCTATAGCTTGTGCATACTTCTCCCACACAGGGTCCAGTTAGCATGGCTTTTTATTGCCAGTCTTTGTCTGAAGAGAAGCTGAGCCTGGAGCCCCACTGCATCACACTAATGAAACTCTTATAACATACATCTAGGAAGAAAGAATGTAAGCCAAATTTACAAGATGGGGACCTGTTTCCAGGAATTCAGTGCAGGTAATGGTAGATAACCAACTGAACATGAGTTCCCAGTGTTGTGCTGCAGCGAAGGGGAAGAACACAATCTTTTGATGTATAAGCAGGGGAGTATCAAGTAGGAGTTGGGAGGTGGTATTACCGCTACATATGGCATTGTTGAGACCATTACTGAAATACTGTGTCCAGTTTTGCTGTCTACATTTCAAAAAGGATGTTGACAAATGGAAGGGTTTCAGAATAGAGCCACAAGAATGATTGGAAGTCTGGAAAACATGTTATAGTGAGAAACTTAAGAAGCTCAATCTATTTAATTTATCCAAGAAAAAGTTAAGAGGTGATTTTATAATGGTCTACAAGTACCTACATGGAGAAGAGATCTCTGATAGCAGATGGGCAGGTCTTTAATCTAACAGAAAAAAGGCTAACAAAATTCAGTGGTTGGAAGCTGAAGCACAAATTCAGACTGGAAATAAGGCACACACATTTAATAGTGAAGTAATTAGCCATTGGAACAACTTACTGAGACATGTGTTGGAGTCTCCATCACTTGTGTCTTTAAATCAGGACAGGATATCATTCTAAAAAATATGCTGTAGCCCAAACAGAAGTTATGGGCTTGATTCAGGAATTACGAGCTGAGATTCTATGGCCTGTATTATGCAGGAGGACAGACTAGGTGTTCATAATAGTTCCTTGTGGCCTTAAAATGTATGAATCTGTGAACTTCACTAAGGGCAATGGGGTGACATCAGCCTACAGCTGTTGTAACTTAGGGTATGTCTATACTACCCGCCGGATTGGCGGGCAGTGATCGATCCAGTGGGGGTCGATTTATCACGTCAGACTAGACGTGATGAATCAACCCCCGAGCGCTCTCCTGTCGACTCCTGTACTCCACCACCGTGAGAGGCGCAGGCAGAGTTGACGGGGGAGCGGCAGCAGTCAATTCACCGCAATGAAGACACAGCGGTGAGTAGATCTAAGTACGTCGACTTCAGCTACGTTATTCACGCAGCTGAAGTCGCATAACTTAGATCAATTTCCCCCCCTCCCACCTCCCACAGTGTAGCCCAGGACTCAGTGGAGAATCAGGCCCATGTAGCTGTAGCTGTGCTAGAGCCTAATAGAAGAACATAACATAAGAACATAAGAAAAGCCCTACTGGGTCAGACCAAAGGTCCATCTAGCCCAGTATCCTGTCTTCCAACAGTGGCCCAGGTGCCCCAGAGGGAATGAACAGAACAGGTAATCATCAAGTGATCCATCCCCTGTCGCTCATTCCTAGCTTCTGGCAAACAGAGGCTAAGGACACCATTCCTTTCCATCCTGGCTAATCGCCATTGATGGACCTATCCTCCGTGAATTTATCTAGTTCTTTTTTGAACCCTGTTATGGTCTTGGTCTTCAAAACATTCTCTGGCAAGGAGTTCCACAGGTTGACTGCGAGTTGTGTGAAGAAATACTTCCTTTTTTTTTTGTTTTAAACCCGCTGCCTATTAATTTCATTTGGTGACCCCTAGTTCTTGTGTTATGAGAAGTAGTAAACAACACTTCCTTATCTACTTTCTCTACACCAGTCATGATTTTATAGACCTCAATCATATCTCCCCTTAGCCGTCTCCTTTCCAAGCTGAAAAGTCTCAATCTTATTAATATCTCCTCATACGGAAGCCGTTCCATACCCCTAATCATTTTTGTTGCCCTTTTCTGATATCTTTTTTGAGATGGGGTGACCACATCTGCACACAGATGCAAGGCAATCAGTTAGAATATCAATTATTTAAAATAAACTTGCATGCAGAAGGGCACCTACCTGATTTACAGATTCACAATAAACAATCTAAGAGGTCATTCATCACTTACTATGGTGTAGCATCCAATACAGAGTCCACCCTTTGTCCATCACTATGGGCCAAACTGTGAACCCTTTACCCAATTTGATGAGGAGTCAGTCACCCATTAATATCAGTGGGACTACCCATATATCAATGCGAGTAAGGGGCTCACAAGTTACCCCAAGAGTGCAAGTCTTAATACTAAAACAAAAATATCTCAGAACATCTTACCTCAGAATTTTTGCTTCTGTGTACACTCAGGAAAAAACACCAGTGTCAGAAATATATTGTGCAACAGTTACAGACTGTAATTAGTTGAGTTTGCACACCTCTGCTTCCAAGGCTAGCACCAATATAGTGTGTGTGTGTGTAAGATTGGATGATGGGATACAAGTAGTTTTGAAAAATGAAATGTGAAGGATTGTAGTCTGTCACAACATAAATATTAACTTAAACCCTGACTGAAAAGAGGGACATTCTGCTGCAAAATCACCCCTCCACCCATAAACATACTTCCCTTTAACTTTTTAATACGTCACACAAAAAAATCTTCTTGAACTCTTACCAGCTGGATTTCAAACTATCAGTCACAGAGCAAACTTTACCAAACATTTCCCAGCTCTGCTGATCTAAAGTCATGTTAGATCTATGTCATCTAAAATTGTAGCTTTAACTATAGTAGTAGAATTTCATTCTATCTGTTAATTAGTCCATAAACTCTTATCTCCCATAGTACATTTCTCCTGATAAAACTTTAATCCTGGGGGATTTTGACATTCATGTTAATACATCTGATGAATTGTGCATAACTACTACTTTGATCTTTTAAATTTTACTGAAAAAGTACCATTTGGGAATGAACTGACTAGTTTTTAATCATGAGACAGGGGTATTAGATATGTTTCTAACACAAACAATTATATTGCCACTTGAATATTTTATACAGGTCATTATTAATGAGTAATGTGGCACTTAACAATAATTAGGACACAAGAGGAAATTAGTTTAGCATGGAAACTCAGCTGATGGCATATTTTCATTGTTGTTGTTTGTACCTTGACTGCAATAGGAATACTGCTTTCACTTTTTTTTCTGGTGCCATCTCTTTTATTACATGATTAAATCCAAATAAAAATAAGACCCAAAAGATGGAGAAGAGACTCTGATTGGGGAGGGCAACAGGGCATAACCCCATGGCAGGTGCCCTGCAGGGCTCACCCCATGGCAGGATTGGGGTGGCCCGCTCCATGACAGGTGCTGCCACAGCAGTTTGTTCACAGTGATCCATGTCTTCCGGGCTCCTCCGCTAGCTGGAATTCACCTGGTTTGCATTAGGTGCAGGTGGGGGTGGGAACCTCAAGGCTAGTGGAGTCGCTTCTGGCTTTTAACAACTTGTGGTTTGGTCAGGGTACTGTAAATGCCCAGGGACTGCGTGACCATGCTGGTGATGTCCCCGGTGTTGGATGGCAGTAGGACAGTGTTGGAGTGCTTGGCCAGCTTGGAGAAGGCACTCACATACTGCTCAGCCACAGCCAGAGAGACGGAGGCGTTGCTGTTCTGTTGAATCAAAGCATCAGCCAGGAGCCAAAAAGCTTCTGCTTTGGCCTTGGCCTTGATCAGCATGGCACTGGCCTCCCCAGCAGCTTCTTGATCTGTTCAGCCTTCTTGGCGGCCAAGATCTGGACCTGCTTCCGGCCCTCTGCCATGTTGATGTCAGATTCCCTGGTCCCCTCTGACTCCACACTGCCACCCGTTTCCATCTCTCTGGCTCCACCTGCATATGCATTGACTCCTTCTTCTGGGGAGGCAGATGGATCCTAGATCTCATAGCGCAGCCACCAGAAACCCAAATAGTTCTGAGGCCTGGTTGATGACATCCACAATGCTGGTGTTGAGGGACTCCCATCCCACTCCTAGAAGACTTTATCCAGGGAGATTTTCCCCAGCTCAGACCTCATGGTGTGGTCTGGGCCAGCTGGGTCACGGCATACTCATAGGATCATCAACTGGCTGGTATTTACCAGCCTGGCCATTTTTTTTTTATGAATTTGCCAGTTGCCAGAAAAATAATTTAATCTGCTGGGATTTTTTTACATGGGTCTAAAGATTTGCATTATTATCACAATACACTGAGATATCTAATGTTAAAAGTTTCTGTGTCCATCTAAAGGTGCTGCAGTGTTCCCACTTCCGCAGTTTAAGTAAGAAAATGATGTTATCAATTTTATCTATATGTGTTCTCTCTCTAGATAGTATAGGTGGCAGCTGAAGGGAGGGAGGGTTGTGGAGTTGCCTTGTGACTGGGGGTTGAGGTTGTGGTGGGCTTGCTTTGTGGGGTGATGGGTGCTGTTTTTTGCTTTTCAAAGAAGATAACCCTACATACTCGGGGTCCTCCACCCCATAACTGGCCTTATAGGGGTCCATGATCCTGAGGCACAGGACACCATCTATCTGCAGGGTGACGTTATCCAGCATGATAGCTAATTGCTCCAGGACATTGATGATAACCCGTTCTTGAGGCCCTGCATGTACTGAATCTGAGCCAGAAGTGGGATGAGGAAATTCAAACCAGGCTCCAAGATGAGGTGAAATCTGCCCATTTGCTCCACCACCTAGGCCTCCTGCTGGGGCATGAAGAGCACAATGGTATTCATGGGCAGGCTGGAGGGGCATCTCTGTGGGGCAGGGACCAGCCATGCCCAAGCCCTAGACACCGGGAGCTCTGCAGCAGGATGTCATTCAGGTGTTTTTAAGTTTACATAAGAATCCACTTACTGGGTTTTTATCACAATTAAACAAAGTCTGTCTAAAATAACAATAAATACCAGCTCTTCCTATTCAGTTTTGCATCACTCCTAGGTTGAAAATATTTTAAAAGGTATGAAAAAATTAAATGAGTAATAGAAAAGCTTATCAAACAAAGTATTAATAATAAAGTACGACACAAACTCCTCTCTACAATATTCTACTTGTTACATTTTCTCTCCAACATGTCTAGAGATGTTGGTGCCTTGATTACTTGCTTGGGTACATTATTCAATTGCCAGATTGATCTCATAGGAATATTTTGCTAATGCCTGATTTTACTTTTTCCATTTTCTAATTTCATGTTTTTAGTCTGCATCTTACACCTTTTGTTCCACCCTGCATGTTCCACCTCTCAAATATTTGTTTTATCCATCTGCCATATGCAACTCAGTCTAGCCAGGACATGATTCAGTAAAGGGTGGTGGTACATTTAGAGGATGTCTGCATTTTCTTCCTGCTGTCATGTGGTGGTGTTTTGTTTCTTTTTGGGTTATTTATTTATTTATTTATTTATTTTTGTGCTACACCCTTAGCTTTATTTTAACTCAATTTTGTAATTAATTTCAATTAACCAGAGATATTTCAATATGCAAGTGATCAGAGCTCAGTCTTGCTCTCCTGCAAGTCAATGTAAGCTTTGCCATTGATTTAGAGAGAAGCAGAGGCAGGGTTTTATGTAAAATGTGTCAATTTATAATTGTTCATGTAGAAATAACATCTGAATGTAAAGGTTTTGTTTGTTTTCTGTTTTGATTTTGTTTGGTTGTTTTTTGTTTGTTTTGTTTTTTGTGTTTTGCAAGACAATGTGCACAAATTGTTGGAAAAATATCCTTTAAAGTATTGAGCTTTCCTCCATCAGTCACCAATGACTCTTTCCACTCTATGACACCAGTTTTCCACCAGTATGATTCTATGGAAATCAGTTGGTGTTCTAAAAATAAATACATGAAAAAAAGAGAGAGAATCAGGCCCAATGTGCATTAGGGGAAAGGAAAGAAAAACCCAAGTGTTTTTCCTAACCAGTTATGTCACTGATTTAACAGAGGAACATTGGTTTTTAGATCTGGAGATTGTTATTTTAAGGAAGTAGCTCCCCTGTGTTACACTGCTTACAGAATGAATAGCTTGGTGGTCCAAAATCTGTGCTCCAGTGAGGTGTCCTAGTGCTGTGCGGCCTGCTCAAAAGAATATCAAAGCTGGCATAATTGGCCATGGGATGATCACTCAAGTGACTTAAGCTTTCGTGGGTAAGAACCTCACTTCTTCAGATGCAAGAAGTGAGGTTCTTACCCACGAAAGCTTATGCTCCCAATACTTCTGTTAGTCTTAAAGGTGCCACAGGACCCTCTGTTGCTTTTTACAGATTCAGACTAACATGGCTACTCCTCTGATACTCAAGTGACTTAGACACAGCAAAGGGGCTTGTGTGCCAGTTCATTCATTGCTGTTGGGGTACAGCAGCCCATGATCAGGGGAGTGCAAAGGTAATCTTTACCTCTTCAACTTCCTCCCTCCGTGAATGGAACTGTGCACTCCTCAGAACAGGTGAGGAGCTAGCCCTGTATAGGATGCATATTATAAAATTGATTATTAAAGCTTAACAATATATAATGATTTTACAAATAGATTTAGGCAGTAGGGGAGAATGCTTTATTAAAGCTCAGACTAGGATAATGCTTAACAAATATATGTGATCTCAATAGATAAAAAGGGCAAAATTGATAAAATTGGAACAGTTAAATGGAAAGTAACATGCCATGGTAACAGTTCAAAATAAAAATACCATAGAATACATGATTGAACTTTTAATTTTATTTGTATATATATGTATGTTCACTCTTAGTAAGTAATTCTCTTTCTGACATAATGGATTCCAGCTGAGAATAGAAATCACATAGATACAAAATATTATGCACTAGCAGTGTCCTACTATCTGATCATGGGCTGCGATTGACGAGTTTTTCCAGGGTTACTATCATTGGAAAGCCCCTGTGACTTAGAGCGATATGCTTAAAATTCTGTTCACTCTTCCTTTTTTCTCCTTGATTGTTAACTTCACACAGCAGCAGTGAAAGCTCAGAAAATGTGTTACAAAACAGTCTCCACATTTTTTTAACTCTTTTGCACTTTACTTGATAACTATCCCTTCCTAATGAATTCACATTTGCGTGCATACGAATACGATAATATAAGATGTTAAAAGTAATTACCAAAAATTACATCTATTACATTCTCTGGATCCTTTAATAAATTTACACTATAGGGGGAATTGGTGACTTAGGGCTTGTCTATACTACAGCGGCTGGTCAATTTAAGCTACGCAATTTGAGTTACGTTAGTAGAATAATTCAAGTCGATGTAGCTTACCATTTGATGTATGCAGTGTAGTTATAGCCGTGTTTGTCCCAGGATAGTAGAGAGATAAGGTGGGTGAGGTAATATCTTTTATTGGACCAACTTCTCTTGGTGAGAGAGACAATCTTTCGAGCTACACAGAGCTCTTCTTCAGGTCTGGGAAAGGTACTCTGAGCATCAAAGCTAAATGCAAGGTGGAATAGATTGTTTAGCACAAATAATAATTAGCACAAATTCTAAGGGACGATTCACGATAGAGCGCTCTCCCATCGAGTGAGCATGTCTTCACTAGACCATTTCATATGGTCCATCTGATGTCTATTCAGTGGCCAATATGAAATGTGTTCATGTTTTCAGCCCTGTTTCTTAAAGGTGTCCGTAAAATAAAAACAGCACCAAATGCACCTAGGAGCACCTAAGATACCACAGTTTGCATTATTTGGCATCCTTACTGGTAATTTGAGTAGAGAGCATAGGGAATACATTGCTAGAAGTCATGATAGGGTTGGTTGAGGTACATTGCAAGTCAGTACTGCAGTTAATTAACATATCAATGTGGGGAAACGTATTCTGCTGCTGCCTGTGATGTATCTGTCCTGTAGATTAACAGAGTTTCTGGGGCTGTGACTCTGACACATAATGTTTCTTTTATATATTCCCTGTTTGTGGCCTCACAAAGTTGTGTTAGCTCCTCGTCCGACTCCTGGCACTGTCCAAGATAGCCATACATCAGTCCAGAAGCAGAAAACTTGACAGGGAGGTTATCTGTGATTGTAGAGTTTTACTTTTGTCCCTACTTGCCTCAAGTCTCTGGGCAGAGTTCCTCTGAGTGCTGTCCACTAACTCCTTGAGCTCCTTTTTGGAGCAGTGGGTATGTCCAAGATTCTCCACTTAGTGTCCCACTGTAGTACCCTCACATTGAACTTTTGACCCCTGATCCCTTTCTCGTTTTTATGATTTGTCAGCTCATGGAACCTGTTGTTTCTGAGCTCTGTGGCCCCTCCCTCAACTGAGGAGACTGGTCTTTTGTCCTAGGTGAGCTTAGACTCACCTTCTCAGAATGCAAATAAGATGACACTTTTCATGAGCACCACATTTAATTAAACTTTTCACAACATCCATCAGTACATAATAAAATGACTCACTGAGCTTTCTGAAGATACTATAGAACTCCATTAGCTCCTCATTTGTTTCAAAGTACAGTTTTAGTCTACCTTTCTTATTTCTAAAGCCACCCATGTATGTACTCCAGCCTACCTCGTGGACCTTGCTCATCCTCTTCTGTACTCACAAACAATCTGTAGTTTGGTAAGAGACCTCTCTGAGGCACCAAGAGGCTAAGGGCCAGATTTTTAAAGGTACTTAGGTGTCTAAAGATGCAGAAAGGCACCTGGTGGGATTTTCAAAAGCACCTAGGAGCCTATCTGCATCTTTAGGCACCTAAATACCTTTAAAAATCTGGCTCTCCGTGACTTGTCCAAGTCACACAGGACGTCTGTGGCTGAGTAGAGATTTTGCCTCACTGACTTTCCAAGACTGATTCTGCTCTAATTTAAACCAATGTAAATCTGGAATTAATAGAATTAACTGATGCAAATGAGAGGAGATGAAGGCTATCTGGGCTATTTTCTGGATCCAAGCCCTTTAGGCTGCATAAGTGGTGTACAGGTGCCCCACCAGAGTACAATTCCCTTAACACAGGCCTTTCAGTAGATGCTGCAGAGAATCTAGCCCTCGTCTTTCTACCCTTGCCTATACCCTATACCGCCTCATTTCTCTTTCTCCATTTTGACTCTCATGGTCACTCTGTTTTGCCATTTGTTTTGTTTTATATTTTGCGATGTAAAAGATGTGCACCTTCTATATTAGCTGGGCATGGGACTCTATCGTTAGGCATGAAACTGCTTGAAATTGACTGTTTAGAAGGAAGCAGCATGCTGTGCAGGACACAAGATTACATTTGCCTATGATTGTAAGGCAGGTGTACATTATTTGTTAATTGAA
This sequence comes from Malaclemys terrapin pileata, assembly GCF_027887155.1. NCBI lineage: Eukaryota > Metazoa > Chordata > Testudines > Emydidae > Malaclemys > Malaclemys terrapin. Next base: position 318,824,604 of record NC_071505.1, read on the forward strand.
ACCATTGTGCTGAAATTTGCTGTCAGTGCCATATGCTAACAATGAGGGGAAGGATGGTTTTGTGTCTAAAACTCAGGCGATCTGGGTTCAATTCCTGGCTCTGTCCCAGATTTCCTTAGCCTAGTCACTTAATCTCCATATGCCTTGCTTCCCAATCTGTAAAATGGAGATCACACTTCCCTTTGTCTATCTCAGCTATTTGTATTGTTAACTCTTTGGGGAAAAAAGGACTACTCCTTTGTATGTATATGTACAATAGTGCCTTGATGTCACTAATAGTGAATAACAAGCAGAGTCGGATTCATCTTTTGTTGGCACCAGTGCCCAGACCCTGGCCCTGCCCCCTGCTCTGCCCACAATCCCCCCTGAGGCGCCACCCTTGCTTGGCCTCTTCCCCCCAAGGCCCCACCTGCGCTCTGGCCCAAGGCCCCACCCCTGCTTGGTTACTTCCCCCCTCAAGAGATGACCTGCCCTCCTCCCTGAAGCCCTACCCCTACTAAGCCTCTTCCTCCCAAGGCCCAGGCTGCCGCTCGCACAGGCGGAGGGGACAGAGAAGAATGAGCAGGGGGCAAAGGGGTGGAGAGGAGTGAGCAGTGGGGAAGGCCTCAGGGGAAAGAGGCTGAGCAGGGGCTGGGCCTCGGAATGGAGCGTGGGGGAGCAGGGCTGTGGTCCGGATGCTGGACCCCCTTCTGAGTGCGTGCCTAGCACCATAGCGCCATTGTAAACCTGGTACTGATAACAAGGCTGCACTGATGATGGCAGCAGGGCCATGAGGTTGTGACTTTACAATAAGCTCTCTATAAAAACTGAAGTAAACTCTGTATGTGCTCATCACGTGATATTTTGTGAGAACTGTTAAAAAATATAAAAAGAGGAAAATAAATGCATTTGAGACATGAAGATCTGGAAAAATCTAGTAGTTTTTCATAGTCACTGAATTCAATCTTCTGAAAAGTATTCTCTTTTAGTCATTAATACTTCCATTAAGGTTAATAACTTGGTACCTTAACTATACTGTCTAAATCTCCATATTCTTGCAATCAGTATAGTTCAACCTCCTGAAGTTTACTTAAGGTACCTTTTTCTCTCCCCAATCAACTGCAGACAATATGTCTTGTAGAGAATCCATTCCTTTGTGAATTAGGTTTGGGTTATTGATCCCTGTGGTTATTGGCTGCATTAGAGCTATTTCCTGACTCTGACATGACATTCTGGCCCCAGTTTCATCAACATCAGCTCAGATTCATGGAGTCCGTCGAGCCAGGTTTCTTTGTAAGCATTTTAAATCTAGTGAACCATGGAATGTCCAGAATAAATAATGATGACACACAAATTGTCGTGTGCAATCTCTAGAAACAAATAGTGACAGCAATACACTGTGAAGCCCAAGTGAAATATGACTGCTTCAGAGCATTTCATTTATGGCTTTGCCTAATTATCATAGTAAGCAACAAAAATAAGTAAGAATCCAGCAAACATAAATTTAAATCATGTCATTACTACAGATTTTGACAAACATTAGGGTACATACCTTCCTCCTACAATAAATAGTGCTATATCTCTCAGAGAGAGGAGGGGATTAGGTCTACCCTCATTATCTTCCCTTAAGAGATTGCTAAGGAGTGAGAAGCAATGTAAAAACTTCTAAGGGCAGGTATACACTACCATTGGTGGTTGATCTAAGCTACGCAATTTGAGTTATGTTAGCAGCATAACTCAAGTTAACATAGCTTAGATCTACTTACCGTGGGATCCACACTATGCTATGTCGATGGGAGACGCTCTCCCATCTACTCCCCTTACTCTTCTCGCTCCGGTTGAGTACCGGAGTTGACTGGAGAGCAATCTGCGATCGATTTAATGGGTCTTCACTGGACCCACTAAATTGACCCCGGTGCATCAATTGCCGCAGCATTGATCCCCTGGGAAGTGTAGATGAGCCCTCAGTCACATTTATCCCTTGTGTAACTCTCTAGCTCCTTAAGATCCTCATTCAGCAAGGCACGTAAGTACCTGCCTAACTTTAAGCATCAGAGTTGGCTCATTGATTTCAGCAGGACTGCTCCCGTGCTTAAAGTTAGGTGCAGGCTTAACTACCTTGCTGAATCAGAGCATAAATGAATTGCTTCACCATGATTCAGGCATGCTGTATCTGAGTGCCACAGAACAGCTGTAAGATCCACACCTGGGTTAGTGGCACTACAGACTTCCTGCCACCTTTTGGTGGCTGCTGTACATGCAGCATAGGGGTAAAAGAGACTATGTCCAGGAGCAACTTTAATGTCCTTGATGTGATTAGACGTGGTGCAACCAGTCCACTGGTACAAAGGACTAGAGCACTGGTTTGTCCCAATTCTCCACTGCTGTGGTCTGAACCTGACAACTACTCACCTATCCAAGAGATTTTAAAAATTGTGTTTCTTATTAAATTAATAATTATCATGCATTGCATATAATTCATAGTGCCATTAGCATTAAAATATATTCGATACCAAGAGGTTGATATAATTATTTTTGTAATTTGTAAGAACATTGTTATAAATGGCCTGAGACAGCCACTCCTATTTGTGATGTATTGAAGACTGTACTGAAATTGTGATCTAGAACTAGATAAGCTCATGGAGGATACATCCATCAATGGCTATTAATCAGGATGGGCAGGGATGGTGTCCCTAACTTCTTTTTGACAGAAGCTGGGAATGGGCGACAGGGAATGGATCACTTGATGATTACCTGTTCTGTTCATTCCCCCTGGGACACCTGGCATTGGCCACTGTCGGGAGACAAGATACTGGGCTAGATGGACCTTTGGTCTGACCCAGTATGGCCGTTCTTATCTATCACTTTACATTCTCCTGATTCTGCTTGCAGGTCAGGGGCTCTGTAGGGAAGTATGCAATCAGGGTCTGGCAGAGTCAGTTTGTAGACAGACAGCCTAGAGTAAGTTGGGGTGAGTTGTGCATCTCTGTGTTTAGTACTTAGTATTAGTACCTGCTTCGTCTCTCTCTGTTTTGGGGTTCTCGTGTGGTGTTGTTCTGAATGCTAAGAAAGTAGTGTTACACTGCAACCTCCCAGCAAAAGTATTTATATTTTTGTCTAACTTCCCTGTATGTATGCCGTGAACATAGCATTGTTCAGGAGTGACCAAAGTGGAACTTGGTCATTCCTACTCTTCTTCTCCCTCTGGCACATCTCCCGGCTCCCATCCAGCTGGAGACTTCAGCTCCATATTCTGCAAGGAAAACAATTACCAGATAAATGTGCATGAGATTGAAAACATGTAATGAGAAGCAGGATGAGCATGGGATAAATCCAACTCATGTTTGAAGGAATGGGAATCCACACGGTCAAATCTGTGTTAGGATCTCGACTGTTGAGACTTTCATTAGAGGAGCTAAAAAACTGAAATCCCAGGAAATACACAAGACACCATAAAATTTAATGTATGGTACTACTACATGAAAAGAAATACAGAAAGTACAAAAAGAAAGGGTTAGAGAAAAGGGACTGGGATTAGGACTCTCCTGGGTTTTATCCTGACACTACTGTTGACACACTGAGCTCAGCAAGTCACATAATGTCTCCAAGCCACCATTTATCAGTCTGTAAAGTAAGTATAATAATACTTACCTTCCTCATAGGAATATTGAGAAGTTTGTAATTAATATTTCAAAAATGAGCAGAGGTATTTTCTAGGTCATTTGTTTGGCCTGCCACATTCTGAATCTTTCTTCAGAAAGTCAGCATTTTGTTGTTGGGTTGACATGGCAGATAATGATTCTTGAACTGAGTCAAGGCTTCTGTGAATCAAATCAATACTTTAGTAATCATGGATTAACATCTGGAAGGAAAGAGCTCCAACTAGTAGTGAATGTGCTGATGGCAAACTCTGATGAAGTTCTGTCTTTCAGAACTGGATAAGGGACTTGGGGAAAAAAATAACCCTTATGTTGAAGTGGGTCTTATTGCACTCATAATTGTAGACTTCAAAAGGCTAGAAATTCCCTTTGGCTACCACCCAGAATTGAATCCCTGTGTGTGAGTCCGAGGATGTCTAAATATGCGCCATGCCCAAGACTTTCAAAGGTGACTCATGAATTTGGTTGTCTCAATGCTTGGGTGCCCTACTTGATATTTTAAAGGGGCCTGATTCTTAGATTTGCTGAGCACCCAAATTCTGAAAATCTGGCCCCTTTAAAATGCCATAAGTTAGGCATCCAAAAATCAAGACATGCAAATCAATAATCACTTCTGAAAGATGGCCAAACTCCATGATTAATGCTCCTCTGCCTGTACAGATGGGAAAATTTGAAGTTAAATCTTGTAGTCTTTCCAATGTACGATGTTCCTTTCTCTGTGTTTCTTCCCTAGAAAGGACAATATAGCTCATCCTTTAGAAGAAATTGTGTGTGATGGTTGGAACTAAGTCCCCTTTTTAGTATTTCTTAATTACTTTTGTTTTAAACATGAAAGCATGTCTGCAAATCTAAAACCCCCTGGCCCGGCATAAGCAAGTTCATTATTTGCCCAATTCAGAAATGAACCAAATGTAAATCCTGTAACCATCAAGACAGGATAAGGGCATGTCTGTACTATACCAGCAAAATGCTCTTAGTGTGGATGCAGCTTATTCCCCCCCCATGCTTAGTGAAACAAGCTATTCTGGTAAAGATGCAGTTTTTCAGGGTATAACTGGATCTGTACTAGGGGCTTCTATTGGCACAGCTATGTCGGTCAAGATCACACCTCTTCATACCCCGGACCGACTTAGCTAGGCTGTCAGACGTCTGTAGTGTGGACATGATCAAAGTCATTTACCCAAGGTTACGCCGCAAGTCAGTATCAGAACTAGGATTGGAACATACTCCTGGTCTCCTGACTTCTAGTCTGATTTCTAGACCCCAGTGCCACCAGTGTAGCTCATATTATTTTGCTCCATGTTTCCCAATCTATTAAAAGGTGGTAGAGATATTTATAGTTTCATATTAACACATTCTAGAAATTACCAGATGGGTGAATATCTTGGCTTCTTTAAGGCCCTTGATTTTGGGGATAATTCTTCTTTCAGAAATGGTGTTTGGGGGATACTCGCCTACAAAGGGAAACTGCAAAGTTGAGATTGTTTTCCTTTTGGCTGCTCTGTTCCCTTTCTGGATGAGATGGTCTGAAAGTATGTCTCTGTTTAAAAAATGGAACATGTTTTTTTTAAAAATCAAGAAAACACACTATCCCCTGATTTATGTGCACTGAGACAGCAGTGGGCTTCAGGAGCTGAAGCACTACATCCTTTGGAGCCTGTCTGAACCCACATCTAACAAGAGGAATTGCCACTCTGAATTAGACCAATGATCTACCTAATCCAGTATCCTGCCTCTGACAATGCTCAGTACCAACAGCTTGAGAGAAAGGTGCAAGAATATTGTGAACTATGGAATAACCTGCCCAAAGGGGTAGTCCCTTTCTTACCCCATCATTCTGAGGTGAACCTATGTTCCAAAGACTGAGGGTCTATATTTCTTCCAAAACTCCTGTTTTTGTATTGAATCCCATGAAGTTTTTGGCCACTGTATCTCATGGGAATTAGTTCCACAGGCTAGTTCATTTCCCTCTTTATTCTTTTTAACTGCACCTCTATGGCTGATTGTGTCTGTATCCCTGGTTGCTCTGGTATCAACAGAAGTCCTGAGATTCTAGAGTCAGTACTGAGGACCTGAAAAAAAACCCAACGTATGAGACTAGGTAGCTATACCCTGGGGACAGAATAGATCATGCATAGCAGCATTATGTTCACCTGTTGTGCATAATAATACTGTTACCATGAGAGTAGAAGTTAAGTAATTTGTAATGTCACCTGAAGGCTGGGGTAGAATTTCAGCCTATAGCAGAGTTTTGCTATTTTCTCTGTCTTTCTTCTTCTGCTGACTTATCTGCTTTGCTCTGATGCTGCTGATCTGCCCTTTCTCTTTTCCCCTCCAGCTGTACTGCCTTTCTATTTATCCCTTGTCCTTTGGAACTCAATCTACCTAATAGTGCTTAGATATCAGGTTTGTAGGTGCCTTTCAAATACTAGAGATTGTTCAGGGTTTCAGTCACACGTAGTAGTGAACAGGTCATCTTTTCCCTTCCACTTTGTTTTTAAAATGCTAAATCAAGGATTTATAAACCTGTTTTAATTAATACTTGTTGTGAGTGGTTGTAGGACAGAGTGGCCAAATGGGCCACTGGTTAATTCGGATGGACTTCAGAGATTGGGCCCTCCATGACTGAAGCAGAAGATTAAAATCCACACTGGAACATTTGGCTTTAGGGCTAATAAATATCTATTAAGGTGAATAAATAACACCAACCTGCCTCCTAAGCTTGTAGAGTAAGATAATGCTGTACAGGGCTATATAGGTGCTAAATATTCTGATACTACAGAAAGGATGGTTCAGTGGTTAGGGTAGTCGCCTGGGATGTGGGAGACCTGCTTTGCTACCATTTTCCTGTGTGATCTTGGGAAAGGTGTTTAGTCACCCTGTGCCTCAGGTTCCCCATCTGTAGAATGGAGATACTAGCACTTTCCTATTGCAGAGACATTGTGGAGATACACACATTAAAAATATTGTGAGGTGCTCAGGTACTATGGTAATGGGATCTATATTAGTATCTTAGAGAGATACATATTGTATTATATTATTACTTGTAATATTTGGTTTGTGATTATTTTCTTCACTATTAATAACAGGGAGAAAGCACTGCTCGTGTTTGCAATGCACTTACCCATACCCTCTGGCTTTTAAGGCCTTCTCTCTTAAGTCAGCTCTACCCCCTCATTAATCACACAGGGGGAGGGTGATCATAAGACTGATTGAGGCTGATCAAAGATGATCAAGGATGACCCAGGAACAAAGGCTCAAACAGTCCCCAAACACTCAATCCCAACTGACCCTGACACTTTAAATAACCTGAAAGAGAAAGAAAAACACAGACAGCCAAAAACCAAAGAGCCAAACAAATTCACTAACCCCAAGATTAGTACTCGCACCTTGTTCGTTCAGCAGGGTCATCTCCTTCTTCCCCTCTCAAATTCTCCTGTTTGCAGTCCCCTGTTCACTAGCTAAAGTCTGCACTGATTCAGCACTGCATTTAAACATGTGCCTAACTCTAAGCCTGTGGTTAAGTCTCATTGACTTCAAGTTAAGTATGTGCCTGACTTTAAGCAATGGCTAAGTGTTGTGCTGCATAGGGATAGATGTCTGAATCAGCCTAATGGCCTGATAAAGCTTACTGAAGTCAATGGAAGCATTGACAGGAAAAACACAGGAAATTAAATATATCTGACTTTGTCTTGGTAAGTGATTGTAATAGAATTCTATACTTCTTTTTCAGTAGATCACTGTTGATGTTGTAGACCAGGGTAGCAAAGAACAATTACTTTTCCAATTCTCATGGATTCTTTAGAGAAGTAATCATCTTGCAAGAGGTGACAGATGAAGAGAGAGTTGGACCTTGTACATACAATCAAGTAAAGCGGCAACTCAGGGATTTTCTGTTGCCTAGGACAGCTTTTGTCCTGTAAACTAAAAAGGAGTGAGATACATTAAGAGCCTTATAATGAAGATAAAAATGTAACTCTGTCTAGTATAAAGCCAACTACAATGCAACTACATTAAACCCCTATTATAAATCATCTTTGTTACAGCACATTTTACAGCAATCAGAAAGCTTCTCTTTCTTGGGTGGAAACATAAGGAGGGTGCAATGTTTCAATTGCAAATCACATTCTTTTCTTTTATGAATCAAACGGAGGAAAATATATAAAGTAAAATACAAAGAACATTGAAGACACTAGAAGAAAGTCTTAGATGGCAGAAAGTTCACTGAAGTACTAACTGGGAGTAAAATATATGAAACCTTTACATTTCAGCTTATTAAGTAGATGAATGCAATGTGACAGCTATCTCAACTGAAAAGAGTGAGAGAAAACATTAGAAAGGCTGAATATTGATATGTGAATATTTGAAAGGCTTGTCCTATCAGTTTACAGCACAAACTTGAGGGATGAAGGGGCAACATTCAAAGGCTAAAAATGCCATCTCTCAGCAGTAAAAGAGCAAAGGAATAAGGAGAATTCAAAGGATGACAGTAGTTGGATGAAAGCCAGTCATATAAAGATATCAGCACAGAATACTAGAAGAGACTGGCGGACATCCCAAATCAATTAAAGGAGATTACTGCAGCAAAGGCAATATACTTATCTTCTGAAACCTAAATGTAGATAACACAGCTTAAGAGCAGCTAAATGGAAATGAAGGGAAATGTTAACTAAGGAAATGAAAAAAATAAGGACATTTGAATTGTAAAATCACGGATGGAGTTGATCAAAAAGGTAAGAGCAATGCAGCCTGATAAATTGTGTTTGACACTGTTATGAGAAATATACAGGTTCTCAAATTGCCATTTATAGATTTGTGTCTAAGAAAGAGGGCATGGTACATATTGAAAACATCTGGATCTGCAACTCAAATAGACTGCCACTTGAGGATTACAGTATTCATGAAAACCTACATAATGGTGTAATTCCCCAAGAGAATAACCTACTTGAGCTGTGAAATATTCTTACCAAACCATGCATGTCTAACATCTGGATTTGCATTTTTTAATGACTAGTGCATACTGGAGACTAACCAAAAACCGCAGAAAAACCTGTGTGTCCATGAATCCATTCTGCTCATTACTAAGCCCAATGACACTTCCGTCACTATTTAAATAAATAAGGGTTTTGGAGTAAAATCAGCAAGTCGCTGCTTCACATTCTTGGAGTGGAAAATGAGCACATAGGGTATCTTAAAACTAGTCTGAAGTAGCCTATAAATGCAGTACTTGATACTCCAACATACATTAATCATGAATTCTACATATATGGGCTATAATGAGTGGCCAGTGGTCATGCTGGGACTATCCAGGTCAGCAGAAGGGCAGTAGAGCAAAGGGACTCCTGTTAAAATAATATACAGTTTATCTGATTGTGAATAATTAACTTAAATGTCTGGGATTCAATCCTTTAAGTCATGACTTCTTCCACTGAAAATATAAATTCAATCTCATCACAGTTTATTTCTTCCCTTTCCTATCTTTTAACCCGTTACTGATCCATGAGAGGAACTTCCCTCTTATCCCATGACTGATAATTCCTAATACACTAGACCCTAGTGCCTTACCTAGACAAGTCACCAGACCTACTTGTGCTACTTGCACAGTGCAAAAGGAGCTTAAAATGGCCACAGTTTGCTTCTGCTAAATTCCTCCTGTGTAAAGGGAATCGCCATTGGTATAAAGTAGGAGGAGACGGCTCTCCTGCATCCTACACCAGCTTTGGTGCTTGACTCTGCTGCCTCCTCCACTGAAGCTGCTTTGTCCAATGTAAGACGTGGGGAAGGGGCAGGTCTCGGTGTGTCGTGGGAGATGGAGGGGTAGGGTGGCTGAGCAAGGCTCTGCTATAAAATCATAGAATTATAGGGTCTGGAAGGGACCTCAAGAGGTAATCTGATCCATCCCCCTGTACTGAGGCAGATTAAATATACCTAGATCATCCCTGATCGGTGTTTGTCCAACCTGTACTTAGAAACCTCCAGTGACACAAAGCTTCCTCAGTAACCTGCTATGGTTGATTACTTGCTGGCACAAGATCTATGAGGGATCTTGGCCAGCAAAGGGTCAGAATTGGTACCAGATGGGAGCACCAAGCAGAGAACATCAGAGCTCTGTGAATGAGTCCAAGGTGCCTTGAATGCTGCCCAGAGGAACTCTGCTTGGAGATGCGAGGCAACAAGGGACAGGAAATAGGTCCCACAGTCACAGAGCATCTCCCCATCTTGGCCAGCACCAAGAGGTGGTTGATGAGGAGGTCTCCATACTTTGTGAAGCCACCAATGGGGTGTGCAAAAATGAACAACTGAGGGGAAAAGTGCCTCCAGAACCTCAACAAGAGGTTTTGGAGGAGCCGAAAAGGGCTGCAGCCTGGTGCACTATAGATAATGTGCATCAGGATTTCCCTGTTACTGCAGAATGGGCAAGTGTCAGGAAACTCTGTGAACACATCCATGCTCAAGGCTCTGTGGAGCAGCCACCAACTGATATCCTTGGCAGGCTGTGGGACCTGGTTGGGATATAGGGTGGCCCACTTGGGTTCGCCACCCTCAAGAAGTGGCAAGAGGTCCCACCACTTAGTATTGAGGCAGGACATGAGGGAGAGGAAGTGGATGAGGCGTGGTTCAGAGATGGACTGGCTAGACTTAGGTTGTGCATTGCAGAGCAGTTGATTTAGGTGGTGCATTGGAGGTAGTTAGGGGGCTCACGGTACAGGGACCTGATGGCAGGGACCCACTTGAGAGAAGAAAGAGAAGCGGGGCAAGGTTGCCCTCACTTCCTGGTGCACACAATGGTGAATGCATGGTGTGGGCAACCATATACAAAAGCCCATGAGGAAACGAATAACTCTGTCTTGAGAGCAGGGTTTGAATAGTGTGCAGTAAATAAGGCCCGGCACCACATATTGAAAAATGAGCATAAAACAAAATATGCAATAGGTGCCATGGGGTCCACCCAATCCCTCAGACCATAGTCCAGGAGGTCTCCAGCTCTGATGATGTCAGCCAGGACCAATCTTCGGGGCACCGAGGTGGCCGCCATCACCTGCACAATCAGGCATGGATTATGCAGCAGGGGTTCAGGGAGGCAATTTTCCCCCTCAGCGGCTGCAACAGGCCTATTTGCCAAGACAAGCTTCCAGGTCCTGAGGAAGTCTTGACAGGAGACTGACAGCTCATAGAGATCTCACAGGAGACCCCTTCATTTAGTGCACAGGATGGACCTGTTCTGGCAATGGAGCAGGGTAGGGTAGTGAAGGAAGTTGTTGTCCATAGGAGCCTTCTTCACTGGTTACAGAAGTTGGAAGGTGTAAGTGAATGAGGCAGGGACTTGCGGGAGGAGAAAGGGCAGTCTCTTGGTTAAAACAATCCAGTGCTGCCTTAGAAAACCGGATTCAAGCCTATGTGCCACAAACTTCCTATGTGATGTTGGGCAAGTCACTTAAACCAAACTTGTCACAGGTGGTCAGTAATTGTGTCCCCCTCAATTTCTGGGTACCTGACTTGAGAAACACTGGATTCTGATTTGCAGAAGTGCTGAGCACACACAGCTGCAATTGAAATAAATCAGAGCTGTGCTTTAAACATACCGTAGTAAGGTCCTCATGGGCTAACTGGGTTACCCTGTGTATAGGGGATGGGGCCATACTCCATCCCTCCATACTAACTGTTTGTCAGTGAGAGGAATTCCCACATTTTGATGTGATGCAGGTGGATAAATCAGCAAATCCCCCAGCCAGCAGTCCTGTCAGTAAAGCGTTATTTTTGTTGTACTGAGTGGTTCCTTTACGAGACATATAACATACTAGATAATGCTAAGTACTCTGAAAAATCAGATCCTAGGTGTCTCAAATTGGGCAACCAAAATTAATGGAAATTGTTGACCTTAATCACTCTCTGCCTCAGTTCCCTATCTACAAAATAGACATAATAATACCCCTCACCTACCAGCGTGTTGTGAAGATAAATTGATGTTTGTGAAGTGGTTGGGTACTATACAAAAGCCCATGAGGAAATGAATAACTCTGTCTTGAGAACAGGGTTTGAATAGTGTGCAGTAAATAAGGCCAGGCACCACATATTGAAAAATGAGGATAAACCAAAATATGCAATAGCTGCTCATTAAGTGAGGATTATCCATCCTCTGCACTGAATGAGGCAGGAGTCCTGTGAAAATATAGTATGTGATCATGTAACTAAAAACTGTATCAAAATGCATATACACAAGGGGGCTGAACTAAAGTTGTGGCAGCAACCTTAATGCTAACATCTCCTATCTTTTGATGCTGGACTTTGTAACTTTAATGTGTTTTTGTGTGTGTATAATAAAAGATGAGATGAGAAGAAGAGACAAGAGAAATTTTTGTCAGAAGCATCTGCAGCAGATATGATGATTTTTAAAAAATGATAGAAAAGGTGTGTGCATTAACAATACAGCTTTAAGGTTCTGCTGGAGGGGATGATTTTGAGGCATACCAGGTTTGAAATGTTTAATTTCTTCATGGAGCCATAGGCTCAACTCTAGAAAGGGTTGGCTCAGTCCTTCATCATCAAGGTAGATACATTAAATTCCAAATAAAGAATCTGGTGACCTTTTCTTTGTGGTCATTAAAATGTCTGCAGTGATTTTTATAAGCAAACACAGGGCTTGATTTGTGTAAAATTACTCTCTTTCTCACTCTTGCTCAATATGCTGTTTGGCTCTTACCCTTCAGTCCAGAGGCCAATGCTGTTCAGCATTTAATTTAGAAAGTGCTTCAGTATGAAGGAGCTAGATAAATGAAAAATATTTTTACTGTACACTCTACTTAATGGGAACATACTCAATCAATATGGCTGCCTTGTTGGGTTGTCCCCCGCAAAACTGATTTAGTTAGATAGTGCAAGGTTATTAGCACACTATTAACATAAATTCTGCTTAAAGGGAAAGTATTTAACTAGTGCCAGTTTGTTAACTTATGTATAACAATGTGTTATGTGTATGGAACTGTGAAATCCACTCTGCAGTATGGGTCTAGTGGATAGGCAACAGGAGTGGGAGATAGGAGACCTGGCTCTATTCCCAAATATGCTACTGAACTGCTGTGTGACCTTGGGCATGTCACTTCATCTCTCTGTGTGTCTGTTTGCCTTCGGTTTTCCTTCACATCCTCTGTTTGTTTTATCTATTTGTAAGCACTTTCGGTGGTGGCTATATCTTACTGTGTGTTTGTACCAGGCAGCCTTTAGGTATTACAGTAATACAAGTAATAATTGCAGCACAAAGTAGCTTCTTCAACTCTGAGGCATCCGAAAGCTACAAATAAGATCATTTTAAAGCTAAAACCCTAGACAACATTCTCAAGTGCTCGATTTTAAAGCTGATCTCAAAAAAACCCCACACCTGGCTGATTTAAAATATTTATTTTAAGTATTCTTGAAAAGAATTGACTTGCTACATCCTTGTCTTGGTTTGTGCATGACTTAAAAAGCAAGTCAATTCTGAACATTCTATTGTATGTATTGTATCGTAACGGACTGTATAAATAATCTTGTTTGTTTTATAATATGTGTTAAATTAATTGACAAATCTTTGATGATGATGACGATGATGTAAACAGAGAGCTATTTCAAGGCATAAGCACCTGGGGTGGAGTTTAAGATGAGTTTTCAGCTTTATCCCTGTATTTTTATTGCTTGAGTTCTTGACTTACCATCTTGTAAGCTCTGTGGCCTGAAGCCTAGGAGAGAATAGAGGTACTGTAATTGAGTGAGCTCTCTAATGTCATCTGCTGGAGAGCAAGGGGAGTTGACTGAGTGAGGCACTACCTCATTTAAAAAGAAGAACAGGAGTACTTGTGGCACCTTAGAGACTAACAAATTTATTAGAGCATAAGCTTTCGTGGACTACAGCCCACTTCTTCGGATGCATATATCTCCTCAATATATGTTCCATTCTATATGCATCCGATGAAGTGGGCTGTAGTCCACGAAAGCTTATGCTCTAATAAATTTGTTAGTCTCTAAGGTGCCACAAGTACTCCTGTTCTTCTTTTTGCGGATACAGACTAACACGGCTGTTACTCTGAAACCTACCTCATTTAAAATATCAACTGCCAGTAGTTTGTGAACATTGGGGGATAATTTGATAAAGTTTTGTATTTGGGACACTTAATTTTGAGCATACCCTGTTGGGAACCCACCTGGGCAAAGCCTGGACAATGACTGGGTATGGGGTCACCTGATGAAAACTGATGTTTGCCAAGGTCCTGCTAGTGAAGGCAGGGGGCTGGACTCGATGACCTTTCAAGGTCCCTTCCAGTTCTAGGAGATAGGATATCTCCATTAATTAATAAATACTTAATTATTAATTAAAGGTGGTGTAAAAGGTCCTGGCCAGAGCTAAGGGGCTTGGTGCTGGTAAAAGTGCTTTGGGTAGAAGGGACTCTGAGGGGTTTCTAAGACTACTGATTGTCTTGCATCAGAGAGAGCTGAGTAAAAAGCTGTAAGTGCTTTATGTGACCAGACTTCACCAGAGATTTCAGTTGTCTAGCCAGTGGCAAACAAAGGTCAAAGACCAGCAGCAGTTCCAGTCACCTGAGCAGCAGGCAGAGCATCGTAGCAGTTGGGTCCAGCCATAACACCCAAAGCAAAGAGGAACGTGGATTTACCCAGAGGATATAGCTTCCAGCAGGTGAGCAGCAGAATGAGAGCAGAGGAATTCACAGCAACAGTCTATGTCAGCCTAGCAACTCAGGTGAGGCCTCACTGTCCTACTTGTTGAAATCACTATAGCAGATAGGTGGTAGAGCCCCAGAACTTCGTTCTACGAAACAGGAACCCTGATTTTCCTGGACTCTTGGAACCACAAGCTGTGAGTGAGAAAGTTGGGAACCCACAAACTGGGAGTGGGAGGATGGGAGGCAGAAGTGCATCAAGAACAGGAGTACTTGTGGCACCTTAGAGACTAACAGCCATTCAGGGTCCAAATGTTTGGGACTGTGACTTATGCACCCTGAGGTAAACGATGGTGGAAGGTGTTAAATTGTAAATATTTGTCCCACTTCACACTGGTCTTTCCCTTTTCTCCGCTCCTGTCCCCCAAAGTTCATTTGTTTAAACCTCTCTGCTTGCCAGTGGGTGCAGATTTGTCAGGCCAAGCGTTTACAGGTTGCCAGATTACTGGGTAGGGGGCTTGATACAAAAAAAGCGGAGGCGAATCCCTTAAAATAAGGACCCCGCCCTTCTTATGGCAGGTGCACTGGCAGAAGGGTTACTATCTACCTTCCCAACCCTGCTCCACCTCAGGCACGCTGCCATGGGCACTCAGAGGGTGGCCGCCTAGCCCTGACCCCTCGCCTTGGCACAGCGTGAGGGGCTCTCTGTGGCCACCAGGGGACGCTGGGGGGGCTTCGAACCCTGCCCCATGGCCATGAGACCAGGCGGGGCCAGCTTGGCCACTAGACGGCCCAGTGAGCCGCAGGCACTAGCTGGCTGGAGCCGCCACCCTGATCCCCTCAGGCGCCCCCTGGCCGGCGCCGCCTTCCTTCTCCGGCCATAGCTGGCCCCACCTCTCCACCCCCCGGCCTGGCCCGCCACGCTGCCTTTCCCCGGTCACTGCCCCTCCCGCCCCCAAGGCCAGAGCCGCCTCCTTCCTCCCCCTGGAGGAGCCGCCGCCGCCGTGTTCTTCCTCCCGAATGACACGGCAGGAGCCCGCTCCCTCCAGACATGCTGTGCGCTGCCCGCGCCTGCAGCGCTGCACCGGGGGCTGCCGAGCCTGTAGGCACCAGCTGCCGCCGCCGCCACCGCTGAGCAGCAACTTCAGCAGGAACAGGCAGCCCCAAGGCTGGGGTCAGTGTGTGTCTCCGGGCTTGGCTCAGCCCAGCCCGCCTGCTCGGAGCCCAGCTGCAGCAGCGGCACCTTGTGATCTCCTGCCGAGTTAGGGGCACTTCGCCAGCCTCTGCTGCTGCCGCTGCTGGTGGGGTGTGGGCTCGCCCTGTCCTTCCCCTTGCCGTATCACCTGCCGAGCTCGGAAGGCAGCGATCCCGAGCAGAAAGTTCAGCAATGCAGGAAGTTTGGGGGCAACTCGGAGAGTAGCTCAGGGGCTTTTGACTCAGCATCCAAAAAACCACCCCACCCCATAGGGGGAAAGAGGTGAGGGAGGCTTCCTTGGAGGAGGGAGCCGGGTTTCTTTGGGCAGATACGGTCCCCCTCACAGCGGATCCCAATGCAACTGTCCGTCCGCCTCCTTCTCTACGTTGTAGTCTGTGCAAACTTTTGCAGCCGTCAGGGCACCACTGCCCAGAGCGGATCTATAAAAGCCTTGCGATCCTCTAATCTCAGGCGAGATGGTAAGTCGCTCTCTTGTTTCTTATCACGAGTATTTACAGGACTAATGCAAACCCAGTGGCGAAACTCCCCCCCCCCCCATCACCTGCCCCATTCGCTTTCAGACGTGCACCTATTGGGAGCCCTCCTCTCTGTACGCTGTACCTAGTAGTGCATTGCACTAGATAGCTTACTAGTGCTTAATGTACATTACTGAGCCTAACCCTATGCATAGCTTGCCTAGGTAGAGAGAACTAACATCTCTCCAGGTGGAGGTGCTGGACTAAGAGATGAGAGTTGTCCCATCTGCTCTTCCCCTTCTCCCCCATGCTGTTTGAGTGGGGTGCTCCCACTGCAGCATTATTTGGTAATCACCTGTAATTCCTCGTGTCCCGGGACGCCCAGGCGTAACTGAGGGAAAGAAAAGAACCGCTGCAAACTTCTCAGTGTAACTTCAGGAGGCTTTCTAAGGGCTCACTGGCTCATGGAACCTGCACTGTTAGTTTTGTATGTTGCACCCTCTGACTTGTCTCTAGATTGTAAACTTTCAGGGGTAGGGTAAACTCTTCTTTGCTGCCTACAGTACCCAACCTATATTGGGTGCTGCTGAAGACAGACAATAATCATAGTCTGAGTTTTTGCTTCTTTTTGTGTCAATGGCGGTAGCTGATTCAGTGACAATAAGCTGCCTAAAGCTGACTGGCTCTCCTTCAAAACCCCTGTCTTGGGGAGGTCTGATTTTTATAAACACTTTGATGAGAAGACTTGAATAGTTAGATTTTAAGATTTTCTTGTTGGATGGTTTGTTTATTTTTGAACCATGCAGCTGTACTAGAGGCCCCTGTTTAATAGACTCTCCGGTGAGATTCCCACAGCCAGGTTGTGTATGTCTGTGACTTTTTCCTTTAGGAGGGCGACAAGGAAGATAAGGGAGTGAGAATGCAACAAGCAGCGAATGAAACCCAAACAGTGAATACAACTAGTGCTATTGCTGCTGCTTCAGGGGTTTCCAGCTGCAAACAGCTGTGGCACATCTCTCCACAGCTGCTATTTGCTGCGGGAAGCCCTTAAGGCAGTAGCATCTCTAAAAGGTTTTGGGAACAGGTGGGGCTGTATCAAGTGTCCCATTGTGGGACATTTCTTATGTAGTCTCCTCCTTCCACCTCCCCCCCGCCTGTTGTAATGGATTCCTTCAAATTAGCTGCTTTTTTATGTCTCCAGCCCCAGGCACTGATTACACATTCTTTTTCTAGAGGCCACTTGTGCAAACAGGGAATGGTGGCAGCAGCTTTTTCCAGAAGTCTGTTCTTTACAACTCTTGGAAGATGTGCCCCGCCCTATATGTGCGCAGTATCATAGTGACACACTTGTCCAACTAGCTGTACCTTCTTCCGGATCATAAAGTGATCTGGTTGAAGGGAATAATGTACATCTATCAAGAAAAGCAGCTGACCCTTCTGAATGTGCTCATGTGACTCTAGAGTCATCTAGTGATGAATGTTCATAGGAGTGCGCCACTGAAGGGAATTTAGTGAACCCTGCTTGTTCATAATAAAAGATAATAATGGCAAAATCTCCTGGTTTGGGAAAGTTAGTTAGTTTTTTGACTGGGATGCCACAGTCATTCGGATTGTTGCCTCTCATGTAGTTTTGAGTATGAAGTCCTGCTTTTAAACATTCCATTCTAGCTTCTTGCTGATAGAAATCCAAGAATGCAGGTAGACAGTTCTTTCTTGTGTAAAAAAAAAAAAAAAAAAAATAGTAAACAGAAGTTAAGATGACAACCTCTTTCTGTTGGCTGAATTCTTTATAGGCCGATCTTTAATATTCATTTTCTAATTTGTCCAAGATCATGCTTTTTTATATGATTTTATTTTTTGTTGTGTCGTGAAGTGAAGTGAAGTTTTAGTTAATTTGGGGAAATATTTAGTTTAGGCCTCTTCTGTACAGCTAGGCAAATGGGTTCTGGAGGAGGAAAAAAGCATATAACTGAAACTCTTTCTATCCCTGAAATCTAATGCACTCATTCACATGTCCTTGTGTTAAAAATAGTGTGTTTATAATAAAGACACACACCCAATGATTTCACTGTTGAACATTTTATTAAGCTTCATATTCTTTTTGGCTGCTCATTTCTCATCTTAAAAAGTATAGAATGGCCAACCATCACTGAATTGTGCTAAGAAGGCAGCTCACTTATCCAACTCATACCCCAGACAGCATCTTCAGGGGAACTCCCTGAAATAATTTACCTAAAACCTCTTAAAATAATCCTCTTTTCACATGGACAATAGGTGGAGTTCAGTGACTGATGGTATAAAGCTAGTTTTCTCCCATGCTTATGATCAGCTTGAGAATAGATCATTTTTCCCCAAGTGGAAAAAACCTGTATAGGTTGGCACTGCCACTGTTTCTCATCTTGGGAATTTCCAAGGGGGGAAAAAATAGTATGTGTAAAATGATTAGGAAATTGCTTTCCTGTCAACTTGGATGACTTGACTTGAAGATCAAGCTTGGTACCTTTAAGGCTGGCTCCCACTGAAGTCAATGAGTCTGTTAATTGACTTCAGTGAGAGTGGAGTGGGCTCTTTTTTGAAAGCACTGAATGTATATGAAATTGCATGTTTACCATTGTACCCTATTGGCCAGCCCTGAACAGGTGCAGGGGTGGGGGAGAGAGAGAGAGGGGAGCACAAGGAATCTCTCTCAACCTTGTGCACGCACGCAAAAGCCAGACACAATTGCAGACTGCTCCTCATTGGTACTCCTGCAGGTGTTAGCTACATAAGTTGCGGTAAAAAGGGAATGGCCAGTAGAGTTGTCCATAGAGGGGGAGTTCACGCTGTGTCTTTTACAGAGTGTAACTGCAGCTGTGCGCCGCTATATTCTGGGAAGCTCCAGGATGTGCTGTTCTTCCACAAGGCACAATGCATCCTGGTGCTGCTGCTGGGGTGGGGCAGCTGTGTACCCCCTCATCCCCCCCCAAAAGCAGGCAAGTGACTAATGGGTTTGAGATTGTACTCAAATGTTTATCAACAGAATCATTGCCTGAGCTTGTTGACTAAGGCCTGTTTATGAAGCCAGAGGACATGAGTTACATTCCAAATGGATGCAATTAGCTGACAAGCATGGTGGCTCTCTGTAGGTTGCTATAGGTCACTACAAATACTTTTGTGTGCTGTTTTGTTTTTTAACTTGTTTTGGTTTGAAGTGGTGCTATTACTGATGGGTGGCTTGCACTGCTGAATTGAAGGTGGGCAGTATTTATTTATTTTTCTCTGCAAATAATTTGATCTGTGATAACTATGAAGCACATGGTTATATTGGTGTTAAAAATGTTGCAATGCTGGTTTTCAAAATACACCACACAGACAAAACCTAAGGCAATATAATGTCCAGGGTAGACCATTGTGATTTTGATGTTGTAGGCTTAGAGAAATCTACACAGGAATCCAGGTCTTTTGATGTGTGAAAAAATCCAGATTGAAGGTTGCCAGAACACTGACAACCTGTGCTTTCATTTAAAAACAAACAAACAAAAAAACCCACAAACCCACATCCTTTGGATTGGATTATAGTTGTCAATTACTCAAGCAGAATGAACTAGTGATATTGAAAGTGCATAGTTATAATATGGAGACTCAATGTATCTTTTGACCAAAGCAAACCTCTTTGGTACAGTGCAAGATTCCAGAGTGTCTTCTTTTAGCCTGAAAGAAGCCGGCATATGTGTAAATTAAGCTTAGCTAAGTCTGAGGTGGATTTGAACAAAAACCAATAGATGAAGGGCAGCACTTAACATTTTTGGAAGTTGAATGACTATCAATCCAAACCAGACAGTGCTTCCTGCTGAGGATGTTAAGAATATAAATGACCTATTTAAAGGCCACATCCTTGTGACGTGATTCCTTTGTCCTCTTGAAAGGACAGGTGTTGATGACTCATCTGCCCAGTTTAGCAAAAATCATTTTTATTTATTTAATTAAAAAAAATTACAGTAGTTTGGGGTTGCCCACAGTAGTTATAGTGCACTTGGTGATATTTATTTAACATGTTAGTAGACTCTTCATAGACAATCCATTGAAGATAGAGATTTACATATGGTGGGCTTTCAGGACTGGGCCCTTACCTTCTCTGCTTCAGTTTCCCCATCTGTATTGTACAGATATTACCACCCTCCTATTACAGGTGTAGTGTACTTTTTGTAAAGGGATTTAAAGATGAAATGTGCTAAATAATAATACTTAACACCTATTTATTACTTTGTAATGTATATGTCTAGCAACTACAGGTTGCTTGCTCCGAGATTGTTGCTATTTCTCTGGACTTAGGGTGACCAACCATCCTGAAGGAGGGGGGGGGGAGAGAGAGAGAGGAAGAGAAGACAGTCCCAAAATTCAGAGTTCAAGTCCTGGTCCCAAGTTGAATGACTCCAGGACAGCATTTGTCCTGGCTTCCCTGCAGCGCTGCTCTGTGCCTGCCCGAGGTTCAGGGGTGGCGCCAGCCTCTTCTGGGTGGGGTGGGCTGAGGTGGGCCTTAGCTCCCCCTCACCATGAGGGCCTGCCTTTCCTCCTCTTCCCTTGAGGCCCCGCCCCCTAGCCAGCCATTACCTGTAATAATAATAAAACATTAGACTCAAGTATAACTTGTCTGTCAGTTGCTGGTGTCTCTACCTACATAATGAACTGTTTGGACTAAAGAACAAGGGAAATTACAGGGAAATCATAACTCTGACTCAGCAATAATCAATATGATGGAGTTCCTCAAAGGAGCCTGCAAATGTGTTTTCTCAAATAGATTTATAGCACATAGTGGGAAGACATTTCCACTGGAGACCTTCCAGATGGTGTCTGAATTACAGTACTTCTAACTGTTGAAACATATTGAATGGTAATATTGGTAATAACCTTAAAAACTGACTTTGAAAACCTGCTCGTTGTTTTTTTTAGTTCATAGAAATTGAACTTCGTTGTTTTTAAATTCTAAAAGGATGGCTTTTTTGGCCCAAATCCTGCCCTGGGAGAGTGTTTTGTAAGTGGCCTGTGAAGAGACGTAAATGGGAAAATCATAGGGAATTATTAAGGCCCTGATCCTGAAAAGGCATTCATGTACTTATGTTTCAGCATGTAAGAACCCAGTGAGCCAGATCTACTATGGATCTATGACAATGAATCTATGAAAATATACACCAGCAGAGGATCTGGTCTACTGAAACTAATTGCATGCTTGAAATTAAGCCTGTGTATAAATGTTTGCAGGATCAATGCCTGCGTTTTTATATTCTATAGCATGTAAACGAGGCAGGAGGGAAGCGGGAAGGGTAAGAATAAGTGTTATGGTGGTTTATAAAAAATAGTATTGAAGTTAGAACAAAACTTCAGTTCTGTGTTTTCAGAGAGCAGCAAAAAGTTGTAATAACATTTTTGAAAGCTCTAGTTGAAAAGTGAATTGTATGACAAATATTTGTTTTGAACTACTCAAAACAGTTGTCATCCTGTTTGCATGGTTATGCTCTTGTTGGCACTGGAACTTAAGGTATTTGAGTTGAAAGTAAAATTTCTTTTTAAAGCAGTTGCTTGACAACTTTCCAGGTTGCAAGTTGCTAAAATGGAGACTGCACTTTGATGTTTAAAACATTATTTTGTGAAAAAAATATAATATTAGTTTAAAATAAGAAGTAATTTACAGTAAAAGAGAGAGTCCAAGATAAGTAATCTTGCAGTGAAATAATACACAGATTCAGGACATTGTATTGCTGGCCCATTTTTACCAGGCCAAACATAAACCTTACCTAAAAGGAACAAATCTGCAAAAATACATATTACTTATATAGTAAAAAGTCTCTTCAGGGATTGAATTTTCATTTCACTAATAATATATGTACAAAAGGTGCAGTAGAGTATTTATCATGCTGAATTTTCATATTGTGGAATTAGCTATACAAAATGCATTATACATAACTGCAGCAAACCAGAGTACAAGAAAATTCCCATTCATAACAAATGAAATTGCTAATACAGTACTTAGAGGTGCATCCACGGAAGAATTTAAAATCTATCTCCATATTTTTCTGTAGAGTACATTGTGCTGTAGGTGAGACTCTGAGCAAAGGTCCCGCATGAGGCCTATACATCATTTAAATAAATCTTAAGTGGGACTTAAGAGGTGCACTGGCTCTGTGCTGGTCCTCTATAAAGTCAGGAATCTCACACCTTATGTGTTTAAAAAAAACCCTTAACATTTTGGCATAGAAACAAGTAAAGTTGATCGGTTAAATTGCATCACACAAAGATCCCACTACTTAAAATCTAGCGATCAGAGTGTAAATAAGAGCTTTATTCCCCCATGTTGTGACAGAATTTTCCGAGGAAGGGACATTGCTCAGATACTCTTGCCTTTTCCTGATGAAGCTCTTTGGGCTGAAATGTTGGAATAGCTTTTTGTTATGAATCAATCTCCTGTTTATAAAGCGAGAGAAATGTCCTGTTTACAGTGACAGAGTGAATATGCTTTCTTTGGGAGCATGGTTTGGCTCTAGTATTTTGGTAGCGAATAAATCCTGTCTGATTTCAAGCTTCCTATGGTATTTGAGTGCTCAATTTTTGGTTTCGTTCCTTATTTTTGATCTTTGTCCCACATTGCAAGGGCCAACATCAAACAGTTGGCAGGCAGAGAGTCCTGCATGCTGGGGATAGTGCAGGAGGACACACTTTGCGTTCTGAATAGACTTTTGCTAAGGCATTTCAACCCTGCTGTCCCTAGTCGTTATGAGGTTGAACTGTACAAAACTTATTGATTAAATGCTAACTCCATTAAAAGCTTAAAAAACAACAGCCTTGACCTTGCTCCAATGGAAGCAGGATCTGTCTCAAAGTAACATACAATAAAAGAAAAGGTTGGTGAGTTCTGTGGAGCGGTTGGGCAGGTCTGACTCTAGGTGAATGTTAGAATATTCAAATTACAGTTACATTTAATTAGTGATTGCACGGTTTAGCACTGGTAGCCATGAACAGAGAATGCAAATATTTGCAAAAATGGAGAATATTGAGGGTTCAAAGTGCCCAGTTGGTCTTCTGCCTCCAATGAAAATCCGAGTGTGTGCCATCCACAGGATATCCTACAGACCCTAGGGAGGCTAGGGCACAGTACGTTTCCAAGCCAGGCCTTAAGGAAACCTGTGTTTTTGATGTCTCCATATCTATTTGCTTTTTATTTTAAAGAGACATGGAGTGGATTGTGAGTGATTCTTTTGTTCCTGGATCAATGGCAGGAAGTTTCTCTCCGTGTTCTTGAATTTCCAATAGTTGCATTTGTTTTTTTCTAATCTGATGTGGCCTACCATAAAATTGAGAATAAGGTGTGGAGCCATTCAGGTCCCCACTTTGAACCCAGATTAGTTACGTAGTCAGGATGTAAATACATATTCATAATTATAAATAGTGGGAATAGTGTGATATTTGTGCCCTTAAGTTTACAACAAAAAAATCACTTGAAAATTACTTGCTCCAGCACACCTGTTATGGAATTGTTGTATGCAAACAACAAATAAGTGATGTTAGCACAGCTGATTGGGCAGATGATGATGCCTTTAGATTTGTAGCCGCTCTCTGTGGAAGCAGACATCTTTCACACAGCTGCTTAATCATGACGTCTCAGCAGGGATGATCATTGTTAGGAATGATTTCACTGTCTTCTAAGCATGTCAGAAAAAAGGGTTTAAAACCTTATCACAGAAACCCAGGGAGAACTTGCTGCATTCAACACATATGAATGAGCACAAAGTTTCTGCAGTCTTCTTACTACTTGCACTGGTCTAGAATCTCTATGTCACAGTGTTAATAAATTGAGTGGAACCCATATGCCCTGCAAACAGGCAGGTAGCTATTATCTGGCAGCAGTATCTCATCTCCTGCCCAGGGAGGCTCTGTAACTCTATCTCCCACCTTCCAGAACCTTGTGAATTATGTTTTGCCAGCTGTACAGTGGGGTGAATCAGGTCCCTGCAGCAATCTGACAGACAGCTATGGAGAAACTTTAAAGGTCTGAACAGTGCTTCAGCTGCATTCCCAGCTGATAACCGTAGCTGTAAGACTGGAGAAAAACCAAGGCCATTAGGGCAAAGAACTGCTCCAAAGGCACTCTGAGGGATGAAGAGGACAAAGAGTATCCTTCCCCTCCCCATGTCCATCAAGTCACCCTCCCTAATAGAAATAAGTGACGTGTAGAGTGGCAGTCCACCCTCCCCCAAGGTTACAGTAACCCCTCTGGTCTCAGCTCAGGGGAGCACAGGGGTTGCTGCTGGTGGGGGAGCTGTATTGGGAGGGTAAAATATGAAAAAGAGCCATATCTCAGCATATATCCTGATACAGTTTTGCACGGTAAATGAATCCCTTGGCTTCTAGATGCCTGTCTGAACGTTGATTTCTTTTTGGTGGTGGGTGGAATTAAAATGGCCAAAGAAACCAGCGAAAGCTGCCATCCTGGTGCCTGTTCCTTTGCATGTGTCTGGAGTCTGGTTGTATCCCGTAGTGTAAAGAAATTCAAGAAGGCAGCAAGGAACATATCACATCGCCTTAGATAGACTGGATTAGATTTATAGGCTTTTAAATAAATACTTAAAGAGATTTTGTAAGAACTTCAATTGCTTCTCCTTTCACCTACCTACCATGATCTCAGGTCAATATTTTCCCCACAAGCTTTAGTGTAACAAACCAAGCTCGCAACATTTCGTTTTTGAAATGTCAACAACTCTCATAGGAGAAATATAGAACTCTGAATGCAGGTCTTGTCAGGTAAATTACCTTTCAGATTACTTAAAAAGCTGATGATCAGAATATTGGCTGTGTAAAAAGTGTTGCCTTATTTCTCATGAACTCTGAGAGAGAGAGAAATGTGTCGTACATGTTTACTGTGCTTTTGCAGTGGAGTAGTTTAAAATTCAAGAATAAATTATTGTTTGGAAAACATAACTTTCTAGCATTTTATTTTCAAAAAGGTGCCACTGGCAGGTTGGCCAGACCGGAACAATAGCACCAAGCAACTATCCAGTTTTCCTCTGATGGCAGTGGCTGTGCTTCCACAGCCCAACAGCAACTGCTTCTGTTTTTCTTACATTTCACTGGGGTGGGAGTTAACCCATTTCCTTTGTTTGTTCCTGATCATTATCATTTTTTAACTGGGCTGCATAAGTTTATGACCTAAAACAAAGTCTGGGCTCAGTATTGCTGTTTTCAAGGACAAACTATCATGAACGCTGCAATATTATCCCCTTTCCTTATTACTCTGATGGTTTTTCTGTCACTTTAAAAATCCTGCTGGTCCCAATGAAAATGGAAAGTCAGATGCCTGACTCTGAATATCAAAATCTAGGTAACTCGATAGTTGATTGTGGCCGAAGAGTGTTGTTATCTGGTGTTCATTAGCCCATATGAAGTGAATAATCTCATCAGGTTTGGACAAGGATTGACTTGGGATGATGAAAGAACCACTAAGAAGTGATCCATTCAAATCTATAAAGAGGCATTAGCCGGGTTTTTATAAGAGAGCTTCTATTACCCATGTTGTTTCTGATATGCACACCTGTGACTCCATCCATATCCATAGTGGGTACTGTTAACTGTTGCTGAATGTTAACTCTAACTATACAATGGTGTAGGGGATACCAAAGTTCTTTCTTATATTTAAACACCATTTTTTGTAACTGCCAGTAATCATTGACTTATGAAGACCACTCTGGCCCTAAAGAAGTAATAAATACTTTGAGAATCGAAGTCTTCTATTTCCAGCATTCTCAGACTCGTACCTTTCCAATCACTGCATTCACTTTATTGAAAACAAAGGAATTTCTTTTGATAACTTCCAGCCAATAGTTTTTCTTACAGGAAAAATTCTGATTGCAATTTTAGCCACAGAAACATTTTAATTAAAATGTCTGTAAAGATTATTAGATATTGCCAAAATTATTAAAGGGTCTGTATCAGCATGAAATCTAGTTCGTTTCAAAAACTAAGTTAAAAGTAGTTTCAGTAACCAGTGAAACAGACGATACACAAAATGCTGTTGGATGCATGCAGTAAAGAAACTGACAGAATTAGATAAATTTTTCTTTAATTTGTTTCAGTTATGGTCATTTTAGATGTTTCTTGTAACTATTCAGAGATAACAGGTAATTTTAATTTGTTAATGGCTCTTTACAGGGTAACTGTCTGATTGTTTAGTCCTAGAATGTAGGTTTTGATTTATAAATTAGTTTTATAAAACATATCATGAACAAAAATTGTGATAATTTGTTAAAAAGAGAAATTAATAAATTCATAGATTCCAAGGCCAGAAGGGACCACTGTGATGATCTAGTCAGACCTTCTGTATAACACAGACCGTAAAACTTCCCCAGAATAATTCCTATATCTGTTAGAAAAACATCCAATGCTGATTTAAAAATTGTCAGCAGTCAAGAATCCACCACAACCCTTGGTAAATTGTTCCAATGGTTAACTATCCTCACTGTGAAAACTTTATGCCTTATTTCCAGTCTGAATTTGTTTGGCTTCAACTTCCAGCCATTGGATTGTGTTAAACTTTTCTCTGCTAGATGGAGGAACCCATTATTAAATATTTGTTCCCCATGGAGATACTTACAGACTGTAATCAAGCCACCCATTAAGTTTCTGTTTGTTAAGCTAAATAGACTGAGCTCTTTGAGTCTATCGCTGTAAGACATGTTTTCTAATCCTTTAATTGTTCTTGTGGTGGTTCTCAGAACCCTCTCCAGTTTATCAGCATCCTTTTTGAATTGTGGTCACTGGAACTTTCACTACGTGGACAATTGGCTCCTTGAAGTGATGCTCATTTCTCAAGGTGCAGCAAGGCCCTATGGCTGCTCCACTTCTTGGGCTTCTGCCCCAATGTGGAAAAGTCTACACTCATATCCACACAACAAACAGACTTCATCGGGGATACTCTGGAGTCCATTACCACCCAAGTATATGGCTAGCCTCATTTCTACAGTAAAAATGAACTCTCAAACCACACGAAAGGCTTCCTGCCACTTCTGAGCCATATGACAGCCTGTACATTTGAAACACACCCTTTGCCAGACTACACTCCTGGTGTCTTCAAGCCTGGCTGAGAACTGTTTACACATTCCCCCTCCCACCACAATAAACAGAGTCTGTCCAAGTGGGTGTCCACACTTCAGAGGGTCTTTAGCTCCCTCAGTTGGTGGAAAGATTCCGAAAAGATGTGTGTGGGAGTTCCGGTCTCAGAGCCTCCCTCCACAGAGATCTTCACTACAGATGCCTCCCCAGCTAGCTTAGGGTGCACACTTTATAACTTCACAGGTCAGGGCAAATGGATCCCGCAGGAGGGAACTTTTAACATCAACATATTAGAGCTCAGAACGTTCCATCACACTTGCCATCACTTTCTACTCCATAGCAGGGCCACCCAATCAGAATAATGCTGGACAACAGAACAGCAATATCTTATCTCCGATGACAAGGCTGAGTAAGATCCTGGTCCTTATGTGAAGAATCCATAAAACTTTGGAACAGATGCATACATATCTCGCTGCATACTGATCTCAGCTGTTTATCTACCAGGACTGCAAGAGCACTCTAGGGGACTCCCTCAGTCTGCATTTCTGCCTCAACCACAAGTGGGAACTGAGAGAGATATTCTGAAGGGGTATGTCTTACTTGGAGTCATCCGGAGCTAGATCTCTTTGTGACACCATCCAACATGTAGTGCAGATGATTCTCTTCGATGGGAGATGCCATTTTTATCCCTTGACTTCTCTTACTGCTATATGCTTATTCCCTGACGCCATTACTGCTCAAAGTCCCGAAGAAGCTAAAACAGTTATGATTCCCATGTCTCTGCAGCTGCCTCTCCACACCTTTCCCTGCCAGCAGATTTCCACCCCAGCCTCTCAGCACATCATCTCAAGGTCTGGCTAATAGATGGCTGCTGGCATCGAACAGGACTACTCTCCAGAGGTACACACAGCCTAACTAGGAAAACCTAGTTACAGAAGTGGAAAGATTTTCAAGTTTGATACAGCCAATGATCTGTACCTCTGCTCAAATCTTTCCTATCATATATTCTGAATTACCTGCTGGATTTAAAATCCACAAGATTGTTTCTCAGCTCAGAGTTCAGGTCTCAGTCATAGTTCACCGGTCTGCTATTACAACCCCTGTTGAAGGTTTTCCAGTCTTTGCTCACCTGACCACTATGAGGATTATAAAAGGGCCAGTTCAACCTTCCTTACTCCTGATAAAGAACCTACTCCACCATGGGACCCAACTTAGTCCTTAATGCACTGAGGAACACCTCCCCTCCCCCGTTTGAACCTATGTTACTTCTTTCAAATTGTCCCTCAAAATCTTATTACTCATAGCCATCACCTCAGCCAGGAGGGGAGGGGAGCTTGGATTCCTTATGGCTGATCCACCATACATGGTGTGCTGTTGTGACAAGATGACATTACATCCCCCTTCTCATTTGCTACCTAAAGTTTCTTCAGAGTTCCATTAATCAGGAGATTCATCTCCCAGTGTTTTACCCCAAGCCTCACTCTTAGAAAAGAAGCAAACTTACATACACTAAGAAGAGCGCTTGTCTTTTACCTTGACAGAACTAAGCACTTTAGGACTTCTCTTAGACCTTTCATCTTTATTGCAGAACAAATGAAGGGGAACATGATCTCCATCCAGAGATTGTCTAAATAAGTTTTGGGGTGCATCTTAATCTGTTACAAAGCTGTGTGTTCCCCTCCCAGAGCGATTGTCTATTCTGCCAGGGCTAAGTCTACCTCTGTGACCCTACTGAAAACATACCCATCTCAGACATTTGCAAGGCCACTACCTGGTCTTTGGTGCACACCTTTTCCCAGCACTACACTGTCGTACCTGCTTCCAGAGCTGAGACTGCTTTTGGTGATGCCGTTTAGCAGTCTGTACTGAATCCTCCTCCTTGTCACCCTCCTCTGTCCTGAGGTACTTCTTGGAAGTCTCCTGAAGAAGTTAGTTACCTTGTAAGATAACTGGAGTTCTTTGAGATGTTTTGTATCAGTAGTGTTCCACTGCACGGCACTCACCCTCCTTCACCTCTGTTCCAGAGTCTTTCTCTCTGGACTTTGTGGTGGAGAAGGAACAGGAATGGTGGCAGGTCTGCCCTCCCCTGTATACTCTTACATCGGAGCACAAGAATGTGTAGGATGCCAGCATGGACTCATGGACACTGCTGATGAAAATGTACAATCAAGAGTGCACGGGTGTGTGTACATCCTGAAGCAGCACACCCATAGGAACAAAGCATGTTGAAGAACTCCAGTTACTGTACAAGGTAAGTAACCTCTCCTTTTTGCAGAAACATATCAGTTTTGATTAAACTTTCATTGGGAAGATTTCTCCAGGTGCAGGATGTAATTTCTGATCAAAACGAGAGAATAACCAATAGCTTGGTACCTGCGATGTGGGAGACCCAGGTTCAAGTCCCAGGGCTGAATCAGGCAGATCAGGGACTTGAACATGATTCTCTCCCATGCCAGGGGGTGCCCTAACCACCAAGTGGTTAACTATTGTGGGGTGGGTCTCTGTGATGGTTCTTGGGGTATCCAAGTCTATGAGTCACGGTGTTACCCCCTGCCTATATAGTAAGGGAGTCTTGCTTGTGGTAACTGGGAGCTTAGCTCCCTAACATCACCCGCCTGTTAGCCACTCAAGCACTCTTCTCTGGGCTATGCCAGCCCTGACTTTGCCTTGCAGGTTAACCGTAGGTCACCCCAGTTCCTGAGTCCCTTTGAAACATTCCCCTGTGATATCCAGCCCTTGACACTACCCACGTACAGAAATCCCTGTTCCTCTGCCCACAAAGGAGCAGTGTATCCCAGTTTACCAGTTTTACCTTAAATCACTGCTCTGTTTAACACACAGCACTTGCAATGAAACAAAAGCAGATTTATTTGAGAAAGAATAGAGATTCCACTAGAAACAGGAGAGAGTGATGGAAAGCTGATGGTTACAATACAAAACAAAATAATAAAACGTGAATGAGGCCCTACACTTATTAATAGCTACCTTTCTGAGCTAATAAAAGTTTAGTCTAGTCTTCTGCAGAACTGGCTGGCTTCACAGGAACCAGGATCCAGCCTTTCATGAAAACCATTCCCGCTCAACAAAATGAGTCCTCAGTGAATGGATCTAAAGTGCCTGTCCCCACTCTGTGTTATACTGAATTAGGCTAGGTCTACACTACATCTTATCTCGGCACAACTTATGTCGTGCAAGGGTGTGAATAAACTGCCCCCCTCGAGCGACACAAGTTACCCTGACATAAGTGGGGACAGTGCTATTGAAGTTATATCCTTATGGTCTTAAGGTTGAAAGGAGTCACCAGGGAGTGATATTAGTCTGTGGCAGCCTATTCACACAGGAGGGAATTACTGCTCCTCTCTCTTTCAACCCCCCCCTTCAGCCAGTGAGGTAGCGCGAGGCTCAATTGTTTACAAATGCCCCATCCCAACAGACAATCAAAATCATCAAAGACAACTGCAAACAAACCACCAGGATGTTTTAAAAAAAAAAAAAAAAAAACACTGTAACAGAGGATCACGCTGCTTCTGAATAAAGACTTAACATTGAGGGTACGTCTACACTACACGCTGGATCGGCAGGTAGCGATCTTTCTATCGGGGATCGATTTATCACGTGTAGTGTAGACGCGATAAATCGATCCCTGATCACTCTCCTGTCGACTGCTGAACTCCAGCAGTGCGAGAGGCGGAAGCGAAGTCGATGGGGGAACCGCGGCCGTCGATCCAACACCGCGAGGATGCGATGTAAGTAGTTTTAATTCGATCTAAGATACGTCGACTTCAGCTATGCTATTCTCGTAGCTGAAGTTGCGTATCTTAGATCGATTTCCCCCTCCCCCCCCCAAGTGTAGATCAGGGCATGTCTACATATACAATTGTGCTGCAGGAGGTCAGACTAGATGATCATGATGGTCCCTCCTGACCTTAAAGCAGGCCTTCTAAAACTGGGGGTCAGGACCCCTCAGGCGGTCACGAGGCTATTACATGGGGGTTGCGAGTTGTCAGTCTCCACCCCAAACCCTGCTTTGCCGCCAGCATTTATAATGGTGTTAAATATATAAAAATGTGTTTTTAATTTATAAGGGGGATCGCACTCAGAGGCTTGCTACGTGAAAGGGGTCACCAGTAAAAAAGTTTGCGAATCACTGCCTTAAAGTCTATGAGTCTGTGAACTTGCCCCTTCATATTACATGTTGCTCTGTAGGCTCTAATGGGTGTTGGTGCTGGAGTGTTGATCTTACGGATCGCTTTGTCAGTCCAACTTGGCTTGTTGGAAAACACCTGCTGGTGGTGTTTCCAACACAGCCATGATTTCTAACCTTTCATCTGGGGTTAGTCTTTTCCATACACCAGTGTTTCCTAGTCAGGTTTCCCTGTGCCTGTCAGGCACTAACTGAGAGTATGTCTACACAGCAAAAAGAGACCTGTGGTAGTGAGTGTCAGAGCCCCAGTCAACTGACTGGCTCATGCTGCTGGACTAAAATAGCCGTGTAGGCATTCAGGCTCAGGCTGGACTCCAGGCTCTGAAACCCAGTGAGGAGGAAGTGTCTCGGAGCCCAGGCTCAAGTCCAAGCCCGAACACCTACACTGCTATTTTTAGCCCCATGGCGTGAGTCCCACAAGCCCAAGTCAGTGACCCAGGCTGTGACGCTTGTGACCGCAAGATTTTTTTTTTTTTTTTCTGACTAGATGCATCCACAGAGAAACTAGTCCTCCCCTTCACAACATATATGCACAACAAGAGCTTCACGGCAGTGATAAGCTTTTAGTCTATTCATGTGTACCATCTGCGGGCAACCTTATTGTGGGGCTCCTGCACATTACGTGATTTCTGCATTTTGTGTTTTTTCACTGGTCTTAACAAATTAATACTAAATCCCCCGAAATACTAAATACTGAACTTTCACAGGGATTTTTCTGTACCATTCTGGCTGCAAAAAAATTACAGTCTTAAGGCAGAGAGCGTAGCAGATTGCATAGTGGGTGTAGATGCAGGAGGGCTCTGGGTGGCTTCTCACTGCCCCGACTAAGTGCCTGATCCAGGGCCCACTGAAGAAAATAGCAAGACTCCAATTGACTTTTATGGACTCTGGATCAGCCCTTAAGAACTGGGACCGCAACTTAACGTTAGTAAACATTTTCTGATTAACATCGTATTTGATTCCACAGGCCTTCCCATTCATTAAGGACTGGCCCTTTTGCATGTTTATAAAAGAACATGATTTATTGGTCTGTCTTATTTCTTACTAAATATAGTGGGAGGGGCAGCCCCCCTGAGATAATGCTGGCTCTCGTACTGCAGCAACGTAGGATAAGCAGTTAGTCATCCTGTACATTGTTTTTCATTTTTACAGTGCACAAAGACAGACCCTGTATATACACACCCTATGTTTCTGTACATTCTTTGCAAGACCTGGAATGCTGCAGTGTGTAACTTTTCATGATTGTTTATAATCTGTGTAACAGAATTTACTGTGTTTGTGACCTATTTAAGGAGAGTGCAACTGCTGTTCACCTTGTGCTAATGACTAGTAAATGAAATGCTAATTTACTTTGCAGCTTTGTGCTGCAAAAGTTCAGGTATTCAGATGCTTTTAATTAGCACCTGGTTTGCACACTAGACTGAATAACTGCTCTAGTCTGACAACTTTTAGACATCTTTGCTGGGAGCCAGGTAATTAAAATGAAGCTGCTAGTGTTCCTGTAGTTAAAGTGGTGTCCGTGTTTTCAATATTAACCTGTGTTTTCAGGGAGTTTGGGCCCCAGGGTTTGTGAATCACATTTGACTGTTCTGTAGTGGAAGAGATGCGGGATCAAATGGTTTGGCATTTAATTGGTCAACCTGCTTAAATGTATAAGGTTACCTGATCCCCCTCCACTGTGTAGAGTGGAGGGGAATAAAATAGAAAAGCACCCAGACATGTGGGAGCAGTGCCTTTATGGTGTGCTCCTTCCTAATCTCAGTGACGGGACAGCCCTCCATGAAAAAAAACGTATGGTCAGGGATGTGTGACTCCTGAAGCGATGAGAGACAGCAGCTCTGTGACAGTGTTGCTCATAAATCTATTGAGATCATCCAGTCAGTGCTGCATTACTTAGGTTGCCCTTCCCATTACAGAAATACCCCATGAGGTTGGTTTAAGTCAGCTGTGGGTGGTCAGCATTAGCAGTCATGCTGTCATGCATATGGTGGTGAGATAAGAGGTGGTGTCGGGGAGGAGGTTGGGAACCATTGTGGAGGCACAGGGCCTCTCTGGAAACATTCCCCGGGACTCCAGGACTCTCCCGAGCCCTGTACAGAGGGCTCAGGACAAGGGCCTCCCACACTTCCCATTACAGAGGGGAAATTCTGTCACCCCAACAGTTCTTTGAAGAAGTCCAGGAGAGAGGACTTGGGGAGATTTCTGGTCCATGTGGTGTTTTTTCTTGTGCAGGGGACAGTGTGCCCATTGACCGGCAATAAAATACAATAGGATGTTGTTTGGTTCTGGTTTTATATGCTTTTGCACAATTTCCCCCCCCAAAAGTTCAATGCTTAGGGATGAAAATCTAAAAGCAATTTGTAACCCATCCACCAATAATGTTTGCGTTTCGTTGTTTTGGCTATCGTTGAGAGAAAAAAGTGCAACTAATCATATTTTTGCCTCTTTTTCTATTTTGAAAGTTATTATTAAAATCCTTATTTGTAAGGTACTATGGGCAAAATCCTGTTCCCACTGAAGTCAGTGGAAATTTTGCTATTTACCTTAATGTTACTAGGTTTTACACCCTAAATAAGGATACCGTATTATTATTTATTCATTGTAGTTTCAGTATTCCTTCCTAATAAATTGAAAACCCAAACTGACATTCAACTCTATTTGAGTAAATGGGGCCTCATTCAAAATTCTGCCATCAGAACTACACTGTTTTGCATTGTGGTCCTATAACCCAGTATATAAACTCTGTTCAAAATGTCAGATTATTCTAATAGAGGTAACTTTAAAGTGGGTTATGAATTTTTCACTGCAATTCTGGCTCTGCCTGGGCATGTACTTTTATGGCTATAAATAAGGTTATTCTCAGTGCTATTGTCAAACAGTATTAGTGCATGGGTGTGTCTTCTCTTCAGTCCTTTGTTATTTTGAAGAATTGCTATCATGTTCTTAGTAAAATTAATAGATAGTGGTGGGACCATTCATTTACACTTATATCCAGATAAAAGCACCATTTTGAGAGCTGAGATCTAATGCGTGGTGTCAGGGGTCTGTATATTAGAGAACAATCTGTGCCCAGACCTTTATAAAATCCCTGTATTTTTATTCTAGAGGCCAGATCTTCAGTTGATGTAAATTGAAGTAGCTTCACTGAAGTCAATGGAACAACCTCAATTTATATCAGCTGAAGATCTGCCCCAGATGGAATTTTAGAGCCCTGTGGGGATGCAAAATTTGTATGCGCAGCCAATCCATGATTTGCAAACATGGTCCGTGGATATCCACAGATTTGCTGGGCTCTACGGATTTTATTTACTTAATCTTTTGAAGTTTTCTGTAGGCCTCTTTTTTTTTTAATATATTTAAAAAAATATAAATCCATATTTTAAAAAAAAATCCATAAAGCTTTTTACACACTTAGGGCTCAGTCTTGCTTGCATTGATATCAATGGGAGTTTGCTAGAGGCATTATTGCAGCATTGCCAGTCCCAATGGTTCCAAAATTAGGAACCCCCAGCCCAAAAAGAATCCTGATATTATTACAATAATAAATGGTTTGTTTTGGTTTTTCTATTGTTGAATTCCTGTCTGGCTTTTGAGCCTTTAGGATTCACGTTTTGAAGCTCTTCTCCACAACAAGGGCTCTAAAACTTTTTTTTAAAATGAATGTTGAGATTCCCATAGAATCATATGACTCCAGGAGCTGGGACTTCAAGAAGAATATCTAATATTTAATTCACAATTAAAATGGGGGGGAATTTGCAACACCATTAATGGGAGCAGGATTAGGTCCATATTTTTGTTTATACACATACAGAAACAAACACACACACACAGTAGTTAGAATATCATATGTAGTGCAATACACTGTACCGTGGTCAATTTTATATATATACAATATTCATCTGACATTTAGATGTATCACCACTGCCAGCTGCTGCAGACCTTGCAGAGGCATTAGCCTCTGATTCTGTGCAAGATGATTTTGGCAAGAACTGTAGTCCTTGTATGATATTGCTTGTAAGGAGATAGCACTTGATGGTAGCTAGAAGGTATGTAGTGAAAATTGAGCCAGAAGTCGCTGTGGAGGTTGCTATACAGTAGAGAATGAATCTTGACCCCAAAATGGGAAAAAGTAGTTTGGCTGATTTTTTTTAGAATTGTTCCCTATCATCATCACAATTAAATGCTTTATCAGGATGTTAGTATAAATTGTGTGGTTACTCCATTTTTAAACCCTTTGCAGTCATTTTAATGTCTGATTCTTTACTGTATGTTTGTCTTGTCCAGATTAATCCTTACACAATTCCTCTCCTCCCGCCCTCTGATTAGTCCCATTGAACCCTTATACCATCACCAGGGTCCAATCCTGCCAGGAGCTACACACAGGTGGACCACTGCTCCTGCACAGAGATCATGGTAAGTCCTGCAACAGCTGCAGAGATGAAGTCAGTGGGCAGAATCTGACCCTAATTCCCTGTTTTCAGATGCTTATGACCATTGAAAATATCACCGCGGGGCTGCAATTGCTCTCAGGCCACAGGATGGAAAAGATACTGAAAAATAATATATAGTGCCATCGCCCCTCAGCAGTGAGTGTGTGGAAAGCAAGTGAAGCTCTATGGTAGCTTGTCAGAGAGCATGCTGGGTAGAGCAAGAGCCACCCAGGGCAGACATGGATATCATAAGGTTTAAAAGAAGGAAATACAGCACCAGGTACCCTTCTGCATGTGACTGTCAGGGCCTTTCAGCACATATTTCAGATCCTAGAGCAATAAGATTGTTTACCTTGGCCGGTCACCTTTCCATCCTACTCTTGCAGGACATCACTCTCCTTTGGGAGGAACTCTGGATAAAAACATTACTTAGGCCTGAAACCTACAAGAAACTTTTGCGTAGGCAAGTGGGCCTCTGCATTTGCCCAGAGCCCCCATAGACTTCAGTGGGGCTCTTTGAGAGTGCAGAGAGCATCTATGCAGAGCTCCTTCCTTACCAAATCCGGGCCTTATTGAGGGCTGTCTTCTATAGGCCCAGCAGTAATGTTCATCTCTGAATTAGACTCTGAGCATCGTAAGAGCGGAATCCACAACTTCCTCCTGGATTTTTTTGAATAAACACTAATAACCTGCAGGCCAAATATTACATGATTACTGTAAAAAAGGTGCATTTTGTAGTTGTTGCCATACACACTATTATTGGATAGCTTTGCAGAAATGAATTCAGCAAAGGCACTAAAAATGGGTCTGCCATGCTTGCCTGTGTGTTTGTAAAGCGCCTAGCACCTAGAGACACTGCTCCTCAGTGGGGCATTTGGACATGCCCATAATCAGATAATAAATCATTATAATAACCCCAGTGGTCACTATATTCTGAACTTTACAAAGGGGGTAGGTAGTATTACAACATTATAGGTGGCATTTTCCGAAGCACTCAGCATTGGCTTAACTCTGTTCCCATTGAAATCAGTGGTAAAACTCCCATTGAATTGAACAGGAGCTGAAGGTTTGTGGAAATCCCACCCTATTATTTTTCATTTTTCAGGGAGTTACAAGTACTTTAGAGCAGTGGAACTTAGAACCACCACAAAAAAAAAAAAAAAATTAAGGGTGGGGGGGAAGAGTGATATGCAAAAAGGTAAGCCCATCATGAAAAGAAGAACTAATAATAAAAAACATTAAAGAAAGCAAAGGCCTAGAAAGTGTCTGTGCTGTAATGATCTGCTGGCACAACTGGAGATCAGACATATATTTAAGCTTTGCCAATAATAGCAGTAAGCATGCAAGTCCCATTTGAAAGTAGAACACCCACATAAACAAGCCCACATTACGTATGTCATAGATTACAGCAAACACATGAGAGGAATTGAGGAATAAATCAAATTATGGTTGCCAGGCAGAAATATGTGTCTTGGTATGAAAAACAGGAGTCTATGAGGTCTATTTTGCATTGCTCAATAACTCTGTTGCATATAAAAAGCTACATCTGGAAAGCTGTTGTTGGTTTTGGACATCTAGATGTGTTGCTTCTGGTTGACATGTGCTGGAGGGCAAGAAAAACTAGCATAGCTCTCTGAGCACAGTTTCATAAAGAGACATCTTATTCCGAGAAGAGTAACTCACTACTGTGCTTTACCCCTTTCCTCAAAACTGTTTGAATTAAATAGGAATTAGCAAAGCCTTTCCCTGCAAACATTCCAAACAAACAGTATTGTAAATAGTCTGATTTTAAAAAGCAGTTTTCATCTGAAAGTTGTGGTTTAAAAAATAACTTTGAATTTCCTGGATTTAGGATTTTTTTAAGGTTATACTTAAAAAAACAAACAGGGAAGTATGGGAGCTTAACTCTGTTTTGGAGGGTGAGGAGCCATCTCTTTATTTGTGTAAACAAATTGTACTTTAGAAATATGAAATAAATATCTGTGAACATAAAGCTATAGAAAAAGCCAGGAAAAAGAGCATGATAAATAACTAAGAGGAAGAGAGGAACTTCCATACAAGATTGAAAAAGCCTAACAAATGGGAAGGTAAAGAATAAGAGGGATATGTAAAATGATGCATAGTATAAAAAGCTAAATTTAATTGTTCTTTTTACCCTCTTCTGGAATACAAGATAGAACCTGATTTAACTAAAAAGCAACACCCTTATAGAGGTAAGAGTAAATATTTCTTTACACAATGCATTAGCTTACAGAACTTTAAGTTTCAGGATTTTAGGGGCTGATCCATAACCCACTTAAGTCCAAGCAAGTTTTTCCATTGACTCAGGCCATAAGTGAGGCAAATAGTTCAGTACAATTTTATAAATCATTAGTTCCTACTGGGTTTGTTCCTGGACCCACTGAAGACCAGGTCAATACTCCTATTGACTTCAGTGTTGCAGAATTGATCTCCATATGAAGAATGGAAACTGTAGTTCCTGTTTCCAGGACTGTGAATCCTGGTGCTTCAGAAATATAAACTAATCACCAGCTGGGGTCAGCATGAACAGGGCCGGCTCTAGGCACCAGCAAAACAAGCTGGTGCTTGGGGCGGCACATTTTTAGGGGCGGCATGGCTGGCGCCAGAATGCCGCCCCTAAAAATGTGCCCTGGCCGCCCTAGCTCACCTCCGCTGCTGCTGCCACAGCGCGCGAAACAGCTGATTCGCGCACTGCTACTCGCCCTCCCTTCCAGGCTTAGGAGCCTGGAAGGGAGGGGGAGAAGCGGCGCCCGCGCCATGGCCACTCGGAGTCTCCCCCTCCCTCCCAGGCTCTCAAACCTGGGAGGGAGGGGGAGATCCAGAGTGGCCGCGGTGCGCAAAACAGCTGTTTCGCGCGCCGCTGCTCCCCTCCCTCCCTCCTAGGCTTGAGAGCCTGTGGGGAGGAGGCAGGGCTGGGGATTTGGGGA
Source organism: Malaclemys terrapin pileata (assembly GCF_027887155.1). NCBI lineage: Eukaryota > Metazoa > Chordata > Testudines > Emydidae > Malaclemys > Malaclemys terrapin. Next base: position 318,863,220 of record NC_071505.1, read on the forward strand.
AGGGGCGGAGTTGAGGCGGGGCCGGGGTAATTAAAGAACTGGGGGCGGCCAAAATGGTTTTTGCTTTGGGCGGCAAAAATCCTAGAGCCGGCCCTGAGCATCAATTTCCCCCTTCGATATATAATATTGTGCAATCACTCATACGCATTATGGGAGTTCTGAGCCCTCTGAAGATCCTGATGGAGGCACTGTGAAGAGACAGGATACCGAACTAAATGATGGATTGGTCTGTTCCAGCAGTTCCTAGTAAAAATATAAACCAACAATAATAATAAATCCCTTTGAGGCTTTGATTGTTGGACTTGAATTAATTAGAACAACAAATGCAGCTGGATATAGTGTATTGAAGATAATGGGCTGTACATCAGTAAATGCAGTGGTTATTTGTCCTTACCTTTGAATAGTATTAATTCTTCCATTGAATAAACCTTTGTTTGATCTAATCTGAACTGAAAGATACTGACATTCCTATTCTTCTGGTGTGAATAGCACTGCAGTGTATGGTAGAGCTGATTTAGAAAAGGGAAGTTAAAATAATAACAGTTTTCACGTTATATTATTCTGCAGCTTCAAAGCCCTCTGCGAACATTAGCTACTTAATAAGCTAATAAAGCCAAGCTTCTCATCTCAACACTCTCTGCCAGCTCCCTTGACAACTTCCTCAGGCTCACAACTTTTGGATCACTTTCTATTTCTTCTTATGGGCTTGATCCTGCAAGGTGCTGAGCATTCTGGCCCAGTTTCAGCAAGGCACGTAAGCATGACTTTTAAGCTTGTGAGTGAGCCCATGTGTGAGTCAGCTTAGCATCTGGCAGGATCAAGCCTTTTCTCTCTAGGTTCTGTGGCCCCTTGTCTGTTACCTAAACTACCATAACCCATCTCTTCAAGAGCTTGATTGCCTCTTATCTTTTCCACTCCAGTCCATTCCACACAACAGCCAAAATGATCTTCCTGGCTCCTCCTGCAGATCCTTTCTGTCCCTCTTCTCTCTTCCCATGTACTTCAACCTCGCCTTCCTTCCTTTCAAGGCTTTGCACTTTACCACACCAGCCTGCATCTTCTCTCCTCTCTTCCTACACCCTTCTCCTCATGCACTCTGCTACCAACTGCCACCCTCTTTGCTGAAACCTTAATTCCCTCCCATGAAAGGCACCGTATCTTTTTTTCACCACTCAATCTCTCTGGAAGAGATGTGCCCTCTTGTGCTTTCCTTTAACTCCCTCCTAAAAATTCATTTCTACTGGCTGGCCTTGCTCTGATAACAGCTGGCTCCTATCCTTGTACTTCACCTGAGAATCCTTTTTATTTAGCTCACATTACAATTTAAGCACTGCATTTATAGATGAACAAGCAAAGCCTTGCTAATAACAAGATGGGGGCCAAACACAGCTGTTTAGTCACTTTTTTCTTTATATCACATGCCTTCCTCATCTTCCCACTCCTAGTCTGATTTCTCTGTTCATGTTGCAAGCTCTTTGGAACAGGGAACTTGCCCATTTGTATGTAATTTTAGCATCATAGGCACCAATGGTGCTATGCCAGTAATAGCAATTTATTAAGAGTGTTTGAAAACTAATAGCACCGAGGACAGAAGTATCTGGATTTGGGCTGATAAAGTTACTGAAATGCTTTCGTAAAACCCTAAACATCTTTTTTTCTTTTTAAACTCTTGAATAATATTACAATAGCGTGTTTCAAGAATATTATAGACAAGGCACTAAAGAACCAAATTACAGCTCACCCAGTGTACGTCTCATATCTTTAAAAATGCTAAGACACTGTCCATGTGCGTGTAGATGTTGGCATATAACAACAGATGTCTGTTCATGTGTGTAAGGCTGGGTGAGCAAGTGGCTTGAAAATTGGTCTCATAGCTACATCTGCCCTTTCCATGTAATACTTTGTAGAAAGTGGAAGTAAAATTGAAATCCCTGTGGTCAATAATCCTGTGTATCCCACCAGGCTAGTTAGTTGCCAGAGACCATGAGGGTTTTAGAGATTTTGAAATTCTTTCCAGTCCTTAAATGTCAATCTTGAAAATTTTCACAAACCGATAATCCTAAACAATTTTGGAGCAGGTCAATCAGAAAAGACGGTTACTCACCGTTGTAACTGTTGTTCTTCGAGATGTGTTGCTCATATCCATTCCATTAGGTGTGCGCGCGCCGCGTGCACGATCGTCGGAAGATTTTCTACCCTAGCAACACCGGCGGGTCGGCTGTGGAGCCCCCTAGAGTGGCGCCTTCATGGCGCTGAATATATACCCCAGCCGACCCGGCGCCCCCTCAGTTCCTTCTTGCCGGCTACTCCGACAGTGGGGACGGGGGGCGGGTTTGGAATGGATATGAGCAACACATCTCGAAGAACAACAGTTACAACGGTGAGTAACCGTCTTTTCTTCTTCGAGTGCTTGCTCATATCCATTCCATTAGGTGACTCCCAAGCCCAACTTAGGTGGTGGGGTCGGAGTGAGACATTGCTGTGTGCAAAACCGCTGATCCGAAAGCAGCATCGTCTCTGGACTGCTGCACTAGTGCATAGTGAGCTGCGAATGTGTGGACTGATGACCAAACCGCCGCTCTACAAATGTCCTGGATCGGAACATGTGCCAGGAAAGCAGTCGAGGAAGCTTGGGCCCTCGTGGAGTGAGCGGTGAGGTGCGGTGCTGAGACACCTGCCAGGTCATAGCAAGTCCGGATGCAAGACGTAATCCAGGAGGATAGGCGTTGTGAGGAGACCGGTGAGCCTTTCATTCGGTCGGCCACTGCGACGAAGAGTTGCGTCGTCTTTCTAAAGTGCCTTGTGCGGTCAATATAGAAGGCCAGGGCCCTGCGTACGTCCAGGGAATGCAAACGTTGATCCTGGCGAGTGGCATGTGGTTTAGGATGAAAGACCGGGAGAAAGATGTCCTGGTTGATATGAAAAGGAGAAACCACCTTAGGGAGAAAGGCAGGATGTGGACGAAGCTGCACTTTATCCTTGTGAAAAACTGTGTAAGGGGGCTCAGATGTAAGCGCCCTGAGTTCAGAAACGCGCCTTGCTGAGGTGATGGCTACAAGGAAGGCTGTCTTCCAGGATAGGTACAAAAGTGAACAGGTGGCCAGTGGCTCGAATGGAGGACCTGTGAGCTTGGAGAGAACCAGGTTGAGGTCCCACGTCTGAACGGGCTGACGTTGTGGGTACATCCGGTCTAAGCCCTTGAGGAATCTAACGACCATCGGGTTAGAGAATACCGAGGACGCGAGTTCCCCTGGGTGAAAGGCCGATATAGCGGCCAGGTGAACTCTAATTGAAGATATCGCCAACCCCTGCTGTTTTAGGGAGAGGAGATATTCCAAAATGAGAGGAATGGGTGCCTGCAACGGGGACATGGCTCGTTGTTCGCACCAACAGGAGAACCGCTTCCACTTGGCCAGGTACGTGGTGCGTGTTGAGGGCTTCCTACTGCTCAGCAGAATCTGTTGGACAGAGTACGAGCATTGCTGCTCTGCCTGGGTGAACCATGGAGCAGCCACGCTGTGAGGTGGAGTGATTGCAGGTCGGGGTGACGCAGCCGGCCGTGGTCCTGAGAGATGAGATCCGGACACAACGGAAGCGGGATCGGTGTCTGAACCGAGAGTTCCAACAGTGTGATGTACCAATGTTGTCTCGGCCACGCTGGAGCGACCAGAATTACCTGTGCCTGGTCTCTGCGCAATTTGAGCAGTACCTTGTGGACCAGAGGAAACGGAGGGAAGGCATAAGACAGGTGGTCTTTCCAGGGAAGGAGAAACGCATCCGAGAGGGAGCCCTGAGCTCGACCCTGTAGGGAGCAGAACATATGGCACTTCCTGTTGTCTCGAGATGCAAACAGGTCTATCTGGGGAAACCCCCACCTCTGGAAGATGGAATGTATGATGTCCGGACGGATAGACCACTCGTGCGTCTGGAAGGACCTGCTGAGTCGGTCCGCTAGAGTGTTCTGGACTCCAGGGAGGAACGATGCCGTGAAATGGATTGAGTGGGCGATGCAGAAGTCCCACAGGCGAATGGCCTCTTGGCATAGAATTGACGAACGTGCTCCTCCTTGCTTGTTGATGTAAAACATGGCCGTGGTGTTGTCGATGAGAACTAACACACAGCGGCCACGTAGGAGATTGAGGAATGCCTGGCACGCCAGGCGCACCACCATCAGTTCCCGAACATTGATGTGCAGGGCTAATTGGGGTGCAGTCCACAGGCCCTGGGTATGGTGTTCGTTGAGATGGGCGCCCCAACCCAGAGATGACGCGTCTGTGACCAGGTGCAGAGAGGGTTGTGGGGCGTGAAATGGCATCCCCTCGCAGACCACATTGCGATCTAGCCACCAGGTGAGGGAGGCCAGGACCGAGTTCGGGACCGTGACCACCATGTTCAGGCTGTCTCGATGTGGACGGTATATTGATGACACCCAGGTTTGAAGTGGGCGAAGCCGAAGTCTGGCATGCCTGGTTACGTACGTGCAGGAAGCCATGTGACCCAGCAGGGTGAGGCACGACCTCACCGTGGTAGTTGGGAAGGTCTTGAGCCCTTGAATGAGGTTCTTGATGGTGCCAAAGCGGTTGTCTGGCAGGATGGCTTGTGCACGTCTGGAGTCTAGAACTGCGCCGATGAATTCTATTCTCTGGGTAGGTTCTAGAGTGGATTTGTCCTTGTTGAGTAGGATGCCCAACTCGTTGAATATGTGCACTATTCTGTGGACGTGAGCTTGAACTTGCTCCTTGGTGCGACCGCGTACCAGCCAGTCGTCTAGGTACGGGAACACCTGTATCCCTTGCCGACGAAGGTACGCTGCCACGACAGCCATACATTTCGTGAACACTCTTGGGGCCGAAGATAGGCCGAAGGGAAGGACTGTAAATTGGTAGTGCACCGTGTTTACCACGAATCGCAGGAAGCGTCTGTGAGGTGGGTAAATTGCAATATGAAAGTATGCGTCTTTCATGTCGAGGGCGGCGAACCAGTCTCCAGGATCGAGGGAAGGGATAATGGCCCCCAAAGAGACCATGCGGAACTTCAACTTTACTACGAATTTGTTGAGTCCGCGCAAGTCCAAGATGGGCCGCAGACCTCCCTTGGACTTGGGAATCAGGAAGTAACGGGAATAAAATCCCCTGCCCCTTAACTCTATCGGAACCTCCTCTATGGCCCCCATGGCAAGGAGTGTAGAAACCTCCTGTGTAAGAAGTTGCTCGTGAGAAGGGTCCCTGAAGAGGGACGGGGAAGGGAGGTGGGAGGAGGGGATAGAAGAAAACTGGATAGCGTATCCCCTCTCCACCGTGCGGAGGACCCAACGGTCTGAAGTTATAATGGACCAAGCACGGTGGAAGTGGGAGAGGCGATCCCGAAGGGAGGGAGCTGGATCCTGGGGGATGACTGGGGCGCCATCCTCGACCGCACCTTCAAAAGTTCTGTCTAGGACCTGAAGGTGGTCTTGGTGGCCCCTGGTTCTGACCGGGTTGAGGGCCAACCCATCTTCTCCTACCACCTCGCCCTCGCCTTCTGGCAGGGTCCTGTCTCTGACGAGGTGGAGGGGGGTAAAAACGTTGAGGCTGGGGTCTAAATGGTCTGCGCTGGGGACCCGCAACATGCATCCCCAAAGAGCGCATAATTGTCCTGGAGTCCTTGAGGCTCTGCAATCGAGAGTCCGTCTTCTCCGAGAACAACCCCTGTCCTTCAAAGGGCAAATCCTGTAGGGTCTGCTGTAATTCAGGGGGTAAACCCGAAACTTGGAGCCAGGAGGTCCTGCGCATAGCGATACCTGCGGCTAGGGTTCTCGCGGCCGAGTCCGCTATGTCCAGGGAGGCCTGTAAGGAGGTCCGAGCCACCTTCTTACCTTCCTCAACCAAGGCCCCAAACTCTTCCCTGGACTCTTGGGGAACCAATTCCTTGAACTTCCCCATAGAGTTCCAGGAATTAAAGTTATAGCGGCTCAGGAGCGCCTGCTGGTTAGCCGCTCTAAGTTGCAGCCCTCCAGCTGAATAAACTTTACGGCCAAACAAATCGAGACGCTTAGCCTCCTTTGATTTGGGCGCTGCAGCTTGTTGACCGTGTCGCTCCCTTGCATTCACTGATGACACCACCAGTGAACACGGTTGGGGATGGGTGTACAAGTACTCGTAGTCTTTGGAAGGGACAAAGTACTTTCTTTCCACCCCTCTCGCTGTAGGTGGGATAGAGGCAGGGGTCTGCCATATCGTAGTTGCGTTCGCCTGGATCGTGCGGATCAGAGGCAACGCCACTCTTGATGGGACATCCGCCGCGAGGATATTTACAATGGGGTCCTGCACCTCCACTATCTCCTCCGTCTGTAGGTCCATGTTACGGGCCATCCTACGTAACAGGTCCTGATGAGCCCGAAGATCTATCGGGGGTGGACCTGTGCACGACGTGCCCGCCACTGCCTCATCCGGAGAGGAAGAGGAGGATGCCTCTGGTGGTAAGGGATCCAGGGGAGGATCCTGGTCTCCCTGTTCCTGGGTCGGAGCGTCACCTGCCCTTGGGTCCGGGACGTCAGGTGGTGCGGATACAGAGGCCTCCATGCCCCCTGGAGGAGGGCGAGAGATGGTGGACTCTGGTGCCCTTGTATCAGAGTGACCCGAGCGAGAGGTTGTTGGAGCCCCTTGCGCCTGGTGGTATGCCCACGGGGTCCAGAACGACCAGTGAGATGGGCCCTGGTCAGGGTCCTCTGCTCCCTCTTGCCAATGGCCTAAATCTTGTTCCCCGGCTTGCCCCTGAGGGGGGTATGCCGATCTTGGTAGGTCCTCAGAGGAGCGAGACACCGATCTCGATGGCCATGGCGGTGCCGACTGCGCCGAGACGAATCCCGTGGGATACGGTGTCGTCCGGTGCCGATCTAGAGATGTTCCATCTCTACGCGGTGCCGGCGATCGGTGCCGAGATCGCGATCGGTACCGATGGCCTCGCCGGTGCCGGGAGTCGGACCTGGATCGAGACGATGACCTAGAGTAGGCCCGGTGCCGGGAGCGGCCTCTCGAAATCGAACGTCGATCGTATCGGTGCCGAGAGCTACGTCTCGACGTTGATCGGTGCCGACGATCATAACGGTGCCGAGATGTAGAGCGGTGCCGCGATGATCTTGGCCGCGAGTACGACCGGTGCCGAGGTGATATCCGGCGCCGGGACTGCGAGCGGCGAGGGGACCTGCTTCGGGACCTGGATCGGTGCCGCGGTTCCAGCCCTTGTGATGGAGGGCGCATCAAGGCAGGTTTTCCCCTAGATTGGACCGTGCGAGTCAACGGTGCCGACGGTGCCGGTGGTTGTGGCGGTGCCGGCTCCGTGAGAGCGATCAAGTCTCTCGCCGTCGCGAAAGTCTCCGGTGTCGACGGGAGGCACTGTATCACCGCCGGTCTCGGTGGTGACTCTGTCCGCACTGGACTCAACGGCCTTGGAGCCGGAGTCGACGGTGCTGGAGGCACCTGTTTCCGGTGCTCCACAGGTGGACGCGGCTCTACCCCCGGCACCGGGGGAGCCGGCGTCTTCGGCACTGAGGTCCCCGCCTTATGGGATTTTTTATGTCCCGGGGATGATGAACGGTGCCGAGGCACTTGTTGTGAGTGCGGTGCCGATGAGGTCCGGTGCCGTGGAGGCTTGTCTGCCGTGGTCGGCATGGTCGGTGCCGCTGGGGCACTGCGCACCGAGGTGCTAGGTGCCGGGGCCTGGCGCGCTGATGGAGCGTCCGGGCTAAGTGCTGCCTCCATAAGGATTTGCCGGAGTCGAAAGTCCCGCTCCTTCTTGGTCCTCGGTTTGAAGGCCTTACAGATCTTGCACTTATCTGTTTGATGGGACTCCCCCAGGCACTTCAGACACGAGTCGTGCGGGTCGCTCGTTGGCATATGCTTAGCGCAGGAGGCGCACTGCTTGAAGCTGGGAGCCTTGGGCATGAGCCCGACCACGCGGCCGGGGAAAAAAGGGGGGAGACAACCCCCTTAATCCCCCTTTTTTTAACTATATAACAACTATAACAAGTGGATAACCAACTATATAACTATAAACTACTAAAACTACAACTATAACTGTGAATAACTGGATAAGCTAGGGAGAGTGGAGAACAGCTACGCCGCGCTCCACAGTTCCAACGACCGTCAGGGGCGGTAAGAAGGAACTGAGGGGGCGCCGGGTCGGCTGGGGTATATATTCAGCGCCATGAAGGCGCCACTCTAGGGGGCTCCACAGCCGACCCGCCGGTGTTGCTAGGGTAGAAAATCTTCCGACGATCGTGCACGCGGCGCGCGCACACCTAATGGAATGGATATGAGCAAGCACTCGAAGAAGAACATTTTGTTTTGATTTAGAGCTAAAATTCTGAAACAAAAAGTCATTTCAAATAAAAAAATCACCCAAAACTTTGTTTAGAAATTGTTGAAACAGAACTTTTTGACAATTTCAAAACTTTTTTCAAAAAACTTTCAAATCAGGATTTTGTTGAAATTGACCTTTTTACAAACAGATTTTGTTTTGACTAATCAACCTTCCCTGATTTTTTTTTTAAAAAAGTGTTTCATCAGAAAGTTCTGTGCATGTGCATGAGCCCTATTGACTTCAATGAATGTTAGGCTCATTTTATACTTTCCTAAATGTGGCACTTTATAAGTTAGCATCGGCAGACCCTGGTTGTCAGGGTTGAATCTGGGACCCCTGAAGCTTAGTGCATGAGTCTCGTGCTCTACCAACTGAGCTAGCCAGGCTGTCTTCTAGCTCATGCTGTAGCAGAGTTATCAATTTCTGGCTGGGCTAGGTGTCGCTATTGGGGGACAGAGCGCCATACCATGAAGGCATGGGTTATATATGCACTGGCATGATTTTAATAATTAGAAAAGCAATATTATTACATAATCCTCTTGATCAATTTTGCTATGTTTTTCCCTGTGAAAGCAGGATTAAGCCACAATCATTTCAACACAATATGTGGATTTTTCCTGATTTTCCTGTTGTACATATGTGCACCCTGTGAGCTAGAATCTGACCTCAAATGTTTATATGAATCAATTGCCTGTAGGCGAAAATCTGTTCAGTGAATTACAGCTCCCAAGATGTATTGTCAAGTAGTCATGCTCAGCAGATCACAGTATATGCCGCTACTTGTCACTGCCTAGAGATAAAGAGGAGAAGTAGAGACGCTACAGGTGAGAGCTACATGTTCACGCAGGATTGAAATGTGACCCACATTTACATTTGTTCAGTATAACCTAATATATTTGGTATTTAATTGTTTGGTATTTTTATTGAGAAATGTCTTGTAAGGCAAGAATGCATAGAGGCTAATATTCATAGGCTGTGTAATAAATAAAACATGAATAATCTTGTATATTGGGAGAGTCTTTCAAACTTCTTCATCTTAAACTTAAACCTGTTTACCCTTCATGTGTCCAGATAGTTGTCAGTGAAGTCCCAGTGCCTCATTCACAAGAGCATTACTCCAGTTTTATGCCAGTGTAATTCCATCGAAATCATTGCAGCTATGCTGGCATAAAACTGGAATCCCGTAAAGCTGATTTTGACATTCCGATCAGTTTCATGGGAACAGAATTACGATGTCATAAGAACAGGATTGCTCACCCTAGGGAAGTCGTTTTGTGAGAGATAAGCTCTTAGGGCTGGTCTACACTATAGAAGTAGGTCAATGTACAGCAGTTTACATTGGCTTAACTCTGTAAATGTTCACACTAAAATATTGCTCCCACCTATGTAACTCGTCCACTTCATTGACGTAATAACTCCACCTCTGTGAGAGGTGTAGTGCTTAGGTCGATGTAGTTAGCGTGGCACAGTGTCAGTAGACTCTGCATTGCTTACATGGACTCTTGCTGCCTTTCTGAAGCTGTGCCACAGTGCCCCACACTGACAGTTAAATCAGTGCAAGTGCTTCTGGTGAGCACGCGCACCGCTGACACAAGAAGCACAGTGTGCACATGCAAAAACGATTTAATATCTGTGGTAGCTGTAGATTGACATAATTTAAGTCAACTTAATTTTGTAGTGTAAACTTGTCCTTACTCAGATTTTAAGGCCAGGAGGAGCTGTTATGGTCATCTAGTCTTCCTTGTTCTATTACACAAACCATCAAATTTCACCAAGTGATTGCTTCATCAAAGGGGGGAGGGATAGCTCAGTGGTTTGAGCATTGGCCTGCTAAACCCAGGGTTGTGAGTTCAATCCTTGAGGGGGCCACTTAGGGATCTGGGGCAAAAATCAGTACTTGGTCCTGCTAGTGAAGGCAGGGGGCTGGACTCAATGACCTTTCAAGGTCCCTTCCAATTCTAGGAGATGGGATATCTCCATTAATTTATTTAAAAAAATTATTTAAATTTATTTAAAACCCCTAATTTCTGCTTGAGCTAGAATATTTTTTTAATTCAATTTTGATGTAATGACGTCAAGTGAAGGAGAATCCGCCACATCTGCTGGTAAGTTGTTCCAATGGTTAATTACTCTCCTTGTTAAATATTTACATCTTATTTTCAGTCTGAATTTGCATAGCTTCATCTTTGAGCCTTGGGAGCTTGTGATGCTCAAATATTTATATTTGCAATAATAGCCAATATTCTTCATCTGTTTCCTCTGCTAAGAACATTTCTTTTACTGAATTTGCACTATTGTGAAAGATTCCCTCGACCCTCCTTTAAGTGAAATTAGGTGCAGTTGAACTTTTAAATGTAGGCCAACCTAAGTAGATTTTCTCAGTTATGTGACTAACCATAATTCAAAATTTTCAAGACAATCTTGCATTTAATTAAGACATAATATAGCATATTGGGGGCATATCCTGAGATATCTCCAAACTCAAAGCAAAGTATGATGTAGTGGTGTAGGATTTGATTTCTTGCTCCCTGCAAAGTTGCCCCAGCATAGGGTTTCCCTGGTATAGAAATTTTCTCCCAGCATGCCTTCCTGGGGCTGGACTTTTAAATTTGGCTGGGCCAAGCAGCTGTGATGCAGAGGTGGTTATTTTGCAATTGCCAACTGGCTGCATCTCTCCATTTCCCACCTGATTCTCCCCCCACCCCTTTCTTATAGTTGAAAAGATTTTCAAACAAAACTCGGGGTAGTGATCTCTTGCGATTTACAACTTTCCACTCCCCAACATCACATATCTATGATAGAGCGGCCACAGATCTACAATATCTATTGCACCCCAAGCACTAGGAGAAAGCGGGACCAAGACATGGGTGAGCAGATCATTTGCATTTAGGTCCCTGTTTCTTCCTCTCACTTCAAGCTCTGCTCTACAGGTTCTGATTGTGGAGTGGCTGCACAGTCCCTCCTTTCCTCCTCTTCCTCACCCAACCTGGCCATCCTGAGGATCTGGCGTGGAGCCACTTTGTAATGGTTTATAAGGACCTTAAAAGTCCCGGACTCCTGCTTTACAGGGAGTGGGTTCAAAGGAAATAGTGTAATTTTTTGGGGGGGAAAGTCAATTGGAAGTCGTCGTTTTTAATGAGACATTTAAAGAACAAGCTACAGATCCAGAAATAGCTAAAGGCTCCTGAAGAATCCTACAATGCTGTGTTTAAAACTCTGCCATTTTTTAAAATGAATGCCTCTGGTATAGCTTGCAGGGGTGGCAATCTTTGTCCCTGGAGAACATTTCTGACATTGCTTAACATGCAGGTGACATGATAAAACTTTGGCAGAGGTCTCTGTGTGTATTATGATATGTGTGTGTTCTGCAGTTCTGGAAAATGTTAGCATGTGTTGTCAATTAGTGGTTACAGGAGACATGCTGCTTCTACAGCATGCCAAAAAAGGATGAAAAATAGAAAATTATATCATTTTGTTTACAGGGAGCTGTAATGAAATTCAGACATTTGCAGAGATTACTGAGGCACAGGATCAGATGGCTGAAGGAGCTGTCTTCCAGCTGTTCAGTCACCCATTATGAAAATTATATGTCCCAATGAAAGGGTGCAGAATTAGTAATACCATGCCTTTTGATCCAGATCTTCACAGCTATGTTTTAAGAGTCCTGTGACTGTTGTTATTCCATAGGACTGGATTTTGTTTGTTTAATCACTGTATCATATAGCGCCCCATAATGTCTAAATCTTTCTAGATGTTCATTTAAATAAACAACTTCTGTATTTTTGTCTTGATAATGGACTCTTTCTTGATCTAACAAAATTAGTACTTTAACAAAAGAAAATGATCTGACCATACAACTGGAAGTAAAGAATGTCCAGTTATCATGCCTTCCTGCTGGTTTCATTCACTCTGAGGGAACACTATCCCTGCTTGCATAGGTACACAGGGCCCTCTGATGGCAGAACTGGTGCTGAACTGCAGCACAAGAGGGAGGGCAGCAGATCTGGGTGGGAAGCCCCTCTACATGATGGATCCCATCCCAAGAGATGTGTCCTGTCACAGCAGGACACACAGAGAAGATTTAAGGCCCTGTAGTCTGGAGGAGATGATTCCTTCCAGCTTGTCTCCTACTTGAGTTATTTGCACTGGGGTCTGGAGCAGAGATTTTAGCCTATATTCCTTTTTCTGTTGACTTTCTCTTCTGGGAGATTGGTGTGCTAGATTTGACCCTGCTCTGAGGAATTTACAGCCCAAGCTAGACATCACACACATGGAGCAAAAATCACAGAGTTGGAGGGTGATATGGAAAGGATGAAAGTTATGATGAGATGCTAATTCATGTTATGTTTCTTGTTATTAAAGAGTAGTTTTAAAATTCTTCTAAGTTCATATATTTGATCTATAATAGTAAAGTCCACATAAGGTCACTGAGGATGTGTTAGAGTGGAATAGAATCTGGAATTTTACCCAACTCCTTCCAAAGGCCTAAATTGCCCAGCCGGTTAAAAAATACCTGTGGCGTTGTGTCCTCCCACCCAAGTCTTGCCCCTATAACTTAGTAGATTTGAAGACCAGAGTGGACTCCTGTGTCCGACATCTTGCAGAATGCAGGCATTAGAATATCACCCAGTAACAGAATGTAAGTGTGGTGTGCTCTTTTAACTCACGCAGTTATAGTGTAACATTGTCAAGATCATGGTGAAGACATGGGTTGTCACTGGTGGAAGGGAGGTCTCTGAGGCTCAGAAGGTGAACTGAATTAGAGAGTGTAGATTGAGAAGCAATGTACAGGAGGTCAGACTAGTCATTAGTTGATCACAGTGATCACTGCTGACCTTAAAGTCTGGGTGTAGTCTAGTGGATAGAGCACTGGACTCGGTCTCAGGAGATTTTGGTTCAATTTCTGGCTTAGCTACTGGTTCTCGGGGTGACCTTGGGCAAGTCACTTCACTGCCTTCTGCCTCAGTTTCTCCAGCTGTAAAATGGAGGCAATATCACTTTGTAATGTGCTTTGAGCTCATTACAGATGAAAAGTGCTATATAAGTGTAAGCAGAGTCAGGATGAGCTCTACCCTGACATCTGGTGGTGAATTATGGCGAGTGTGGAAAAGAACTCCAGGGGCTGATCTTGTTTGCATAGGCACACCCACTCGCCTGGCATGAAACAACAGCAACTCAAAGTGGTTACTTTGGCTGGTGTGGGATCCCCAGTTTCTCTGTTATTGGGGCAGGAAGAATAAAGTTTTGTTACCCTGATTCTGTGAATCAAGGCCAGTGGAACTGTGTATGACAGAAGGACTGAGTGAGTCATTCACCATTACCTAAGTAGCATGTGCTTGTCAAGGGGCATGGGTTACAAAACCCAGTGAATTGAGAGAGGATGGGGACAGGTATTTGTACCTGATGGTATGGGCCCTCTCTGAGGGGTTGAAACACCAATTGCACTACCTCCTCTCTCCATTGTTGAATATCAGAGCTAACTTTTGATTCCATTAGAAGTCTAGTTACAGACTGCTGAACTGAATTCACTTTGGGCCAGTGGTGCACTAGCACTGGGGCTCCCCTACTATGAGCTGAAATCACAAAAGAGCTGAGATCACTGAGGCGGTGTTAACTAGTGGGGGAGCCTGAAGCTATAATGCTAAGCGGCTGGCAGAGCAGCTAGCGGAGCGGAGCGGCTCACAGGTCGGTGAGCGGAGCGGAGCAGCGCGGTGCGGCACGGCTCACAGGTCGGTGAGCGGAGCGGAGTGGAGCGGCGCGGCACGGCTCACAGGTCGGTGAGCGGAGCGGAGCAGCGCGGAGCGGCACGGCTCACAGGTCGGTGAGCGGAGCGGAGCAGCTGCCAGAGCAGTTCGTGGGACGGCAGGAGTGGGACTGCGGGTGGAGTGGAGCAGTTCGTGGTGAAGGCTGGGTGGAACCCCACGGAGAAGCAGCCGGTTGGCCTCGGATCACGTAAGGTGCCCCTTAACACCCTGCTCACACACGCCCCCCCTTTTGAACTCTGGGGCTGCACTGATCAGGGACAGAGACTTTGGGGGGTTGTCGGACTTTTGGGACTTTGGTGATTCTTGGGTCGCTGGTTCCAAGAACCAACGGGAGAGGACACAGCCCAATTTGCTGGGGTGGGTCTTCGCTCATGGTTTGGTCTATGAACTCTAGTTGTGGTGTTTTTCCAATTTAATGCTGATGTCGTTTACCTCATGTTATTAAACATTTTCTGTTACACTCAGACTCCGTGCTTGCGAGAGGGGAAGTATTGCCTCTTAGAGGCACCCAGGGGGTGGTATGTAATTGTCCCAGGTCACTGGGTGGGGGCTCGAGCCGGTTTTGCACTGTGTTATTGAAGCGGAACCCCTAGATACAGAACCCGGCCCTTGTTGCTGCCAACTTAGATGGGCAGAAGGGTTACATAAGAGCTAGGTATATGCATACATTCCCAGGGCAGAAGACCATTGTGATCATCTAGTCTGACCTGCTGTATAACACTTCCTCAAAATAATTCCTAGAGCATGTCTTTTAAGAAAATCATCCAGTCTTGGAGTTAAAAATTGCCTGGGATGGTGAATTGACCACGACTCTTGGTAACTTGCTTCAGTGATTAATTACTCCAAGGGGATGGGGAGTGCTGAGGCGCTCGTTCTCCTACCCGAGTTATACTGGCAGGTAGTCCTGCCACAGAGATCTTGTTGGTGGGCTCTGTGCTCCATGCCTTGCCTGTTTCCTGGAGCCCCATTGTAGAGTCTGCATTTTAGACATACATATTGTTCCTAAAATTAACATGTGGTATGAAGCAACCACCCCATGCCCCCTCACCACCCTACCTAAATGCCGCCCATACATTCTACCATACATAAACATATTTATTGCTAGGTAAAAATTTGTGGTAGTAATCTCCACTAGTGGCAACATTCATTAAAAAGCCATGGGCAAGATTCTGAAATCCAGTGGCACTGTGGTGGTGTATAGGGACTGTAATTTCATCACAAAATGCCAACAGAGCATGCCGTGGTGTAGGAGGAACACTGTGCTTCTGTTTGGCTCTCCTTCTTTGGTAGGGAGGTGTTGGGAGCAGGAAGAGGGCATAGTGGCGCTCCATTGAAGACCCTATGCCAGTGGTGTAGCTTAGAGCTGACTGACAGAACCTCTAAATGGCAGGGCCAGCCCTCAGAATTGGGGACTATGGGTTCTCTGGTGCAGGAAGAACTTACCCCCATATCCAGTTTCTTTAAGTCTTACACATACATGTTAGGGTGCTCATCTGAGGTAGCGTCGAGTTATACAGTGTCAGATAATGGTTATGCAGTTACATTTCCTCAATGACATTTTAGCCGTCTGACCACTCCTTTGCTTTTGCACAAAGGAGGAGTTGGAATTGTAAACAGAGAATCATCATTAAACAGGTGTGTTTCTCATGGGGTTCTGTGGTGAGTGGATCTTGGCTTTGTGCTATTTGACATTTTTATTAATGACCCAGAAGAAAACATAAGCATCACTGATAAAGTTTGCGGATGACACAAAAATAGGGGAAGTGGTAAATAATGAAGAGGACAGGTCACTGGATAGGCAATCTAGATCCCTTGGTAAACTGGGTGCATCAAAAAATATGTGTTTTCATACGGCTAACTGTAAACATCAAGGAACAAAGACTGTAGGCCATACTTACAGGCTGGGGACTCTGTCATGGGGACTCTGACTTTGAAAAAGATTTGGGGGTCGTTGTGGATAATCAGCTGAACATGAGCTCTCCGGGCAATGCTGTGGCCAAAAGGGCTAAGGTGATCCTTGGATGCGTAAACAAGGGAATACTAAGTAGGAGCAGAGAGATTATTTTCTCTCTGTATTTGGCACTGATGTGACCACTGCCAGAATACTGTGTTCGGTTCTGGTGCCCACAATTCAAGAAGGATGTTGATAAATTGGAGACGGTTCAGAGAAGAACCACAAGAATGGTGAAAAGATTAGAAAACATGTTTTATAGTGACAGACTCAAGGAGCTGAATCTGTTGGTTTTAAAAAAGAGAAGGCTAAGGGGGTGATTTGATTACAGTCTAAAGTATCTACTTGGGAAACAACTATTTAATAATGGGCTCTTTAATCTAGCAGAGAAAGGTATAACACAATCCAGCGGTGGGAAGTTGAAGCTAGACAAATTCAGACTGGAAATGAGGTGTAATGAGCAATTAACCATTAGAACTTACTAGGGGTCATGGAAGATTCTCCATCACTGACAATTTTTTATTTCAGAATTAGATGTGTTTCTAAAAGATATGTTCTGAGAATTATTTTGTGGAAGTTCTGTGGTCTGTTATCCAGAAGGGCAGACTAGATGATCATAGTGGTCCCTTCTGGCCTTGGAATCTATGGAACTTGGACGGAATTTCAATACCTTTGGGATAAATGTGAGCTTCTCTGTTGCATTCTTATTGATTTCCTGTTGCTATTTGTAGCACAATAGTGCTAATAGCTTGGGCACACTGTTTTTCTCAGCAATAAATGGTGTGATAAACTGCCAGGACTTTTCTCTTAATTTGTCTGGCAGATATGTTAAAGCCTCTTATACATTATTACTTTAATTAGTTGAATTAAAAATGTTGGTAGAAAGAAGTTACATGAAGAACATGGATTGCAAAGCTAATTTATATTTGACACACACACAAAAAATCTAGTACCCAGTGTGGGGGGAGGAGGGAGAATTAAATCTGTTTGAAACCTGGATGGTCTCTGTCACTTATTTCTAATACCATATTTTGTTACACACTTTCACAGCCTTCTCTTCCCTAGATACACATGGTTAATTCCCATTAACTTTAATAGGAGTTACATATACACACAGAAGAAGACAGCTTCCTAGGGTGCACTGTGTAGTCACTTTGATAGATTAGCACTGTAATGGACTCTCCTGTAATGAATCCCTCTGGCAGGAAATGGAAGATGCCATTCACTTTTGCAAGTGCAGCAGTGTGTTGGCTGTGGGAGAGTCTCTTCCTAATACTTAAAATTCTTGGGAGGATTGACTTGAGTTACTTGGGAGCACTAAGGACATGTTCCCAAGGTCCTGCCTTAGGCCGTGGCTACACTCAAAACTTCAAAGCACTGCTGCGTGCGAGTGTGGTCGCGCGCCAGCGCTGGGAGAGAGGTCTCCTAGCGCTGCAGGTACTCTACCTCCACGAGGGGATTAGCTTAGTTTTTTCACACCCCAAGCGAGAAAATTGCAGTGCTGTAAAGCCCTTAGTTTTTAGTATTCAGTCCTTTAAGCTAGTGAAAGTTTTCCTGAGGGCAAGAATGTGCTTGCCTGGTCTGCAGGTACATAAGTTTGGGTGGGTAGGGTTGTCAACTTTCTAACTGCAGAAAATCAAACACCCTTGCCCTGCTCCTTCTCCAGGGCCCCGGCCCCGCTCACTCCAGTCCCCCTTCCTCCGTCACTCGCTCTCTCCCACTCTCTCATTTTCACCGGGCTGGGGCCGAGGGGTTTGGAGTGTGGGAGAGGTGAGGGCTCCAACTGGGGGTGCGGGCTGGGAGGTTTAGGGTGTAGGAGGGGGCTCCAGGCTGGGGCAGGGGGTCGGGGGTGCAGGTTGCAGGCTCCGGGAGGGAGTTTGGTTGTGGGAGGGGGCTCGGGCAGGGAGCTGGTGTGCAGGACAGGGTGCAGGCTCCTGGAGGGAGTTTAGGTGCACGAGGGACCTCAGGGCTGGAGCAGGGGTTTGGGGTGCGGGAGGGGATGAGGGGTGTGGGCTCCAGGGCCTTACCTCAGGTGGCTCCCAGGAAGACCAGCATGTCCCTCTGGCTCTCAGGGCCACCCAGAGGATTCAGGGGGCCTGGGGTCTTCGGCGGCCGGGGGCCCCCGCCGCCGAATTGCCGCTGAAGACCCAGCACTTCTGCAGTGGGTCCTGGGGCGTAAGGACCCCCTCCCGCCGTGGGTCTTCAGGGCACTTCGGCGGCGGGTCCTGGAGCGGAAGGACCCCCCGCCACCGACTTGCCGCCGAAGACCCAGAGCGGAAGAAGCTCCGGGGGCCCGGGCCCCACAAGAGTTTTCCAGGGCCCCCGAAAAACTCTCGTGGGGGCCCCTGTGGGGCCTGGGGCAAATTGACCCACTTGCCCCCCCCCCCTGGGTGGCCCTGCCGGCTCTGTGCGCTTCCCCTACCTGCAGTCAATACCCTCACAGCTCCCATTGGCCAGGGTTCCCAGCCAATGGGAGCTGCAGAGCTGGTCCTCGGGGTGGGGGCAGCACGTGGAGCTGGCTGCCCCTACACCTAGCAGCTGGAGGGATGTGTCACTGCTTCTGGGAGCTGCACGGAGCTGGGTAGGGAGCCTGGCTGCACCGCCAACTGGACTTTTAAAGGCCCAGTCAGCGACCTGGTCAGTGATCAAAAACCAGACACCTGGCAACCCTATGGGTGGGAAGGACACTGGGCCTCCACTTACAGCCCTGCATAGCAGCCATGCACAAGAACAGTATCTGTTTCTCTACTAGAACTTCTGAGAGTGCAAGACAACCCAAAAAGGACACGAAGAAGGCAGGCCTTGGACCTGTCCCATCTCCACCCAGTTCTGTGGAGCTGGCCAGGCATTCATGGGGAAACATGCTGAACCCATTGAAAGGATATAGCAGAGGAGGAAAAGCAGCATCAACAGACCATCCAGCTCTTCATGGACCCCAGTAGGCAACAGTATGAGAACCTCAGATATAATCCATCTAATTTGAACCCTCTATGGACTACTCATTCAACTTTTTAATAGAAAATGAGATGGATGGGCCAAACAACAATAGAAAGGTGGCATTTCTATTACATTCTGTAGATTTTTAGAGTAATTCCTATTGAAATTCTTATTCCGTACATTTCTGTCGATCGTGAAGGTAAAATACTTATAGGATTATCAATCTAATCTATAGGACACTGGTTTCCATAGTGCTAGAGGTATCCTATCACATCACCCCCAATGACTCCCCTCCCTCCTCTTCCAAGGACTAAATTCTGCCTGAGGAAAATGGCTGTAACTGAAGCCAATGAGAGATTGGTGATCTTATCCCAGGGTAGGATTTGGACTAGAGAGAGATTGCTGTGACAAACTGTCCTGTTGAAAAGACACTCTGAATGCTCCAAAAAGGCAGTTAAAGCACTGGAATGTTGGGTGTGTTTGTAATATTATTTGTGTTTAAGATATACACAGGCCTACCCTTGAAGAAGCAAACTGCATTAATAGAGCAGCTAACTCCCAGTTCGCATTAGGAAGTCAATGTGTTTCAGTGGTTCCAGTTTCAGTGGGAGTGACAACTAATGACTCTGGCCTCAGTCCCACCATCGGTTTGGCACAGGTGGAGCCTCAATGTTGCCCTCTAGTGGCAGAAGCCTGTTGTTTTAAATTATTTTTGTGGACCACTGTACATCCACATGGGTATTTACAAAGCCATCTGATAAGATAGTCCCTGCCCTGAAGAACGTTCTTATATCAGTGAATAAAAACCCTGAGACCATTACCCAAGTGTGAATGATTCCCCTGTTAATTCTTCTAGAGATTTCTTTCATTCTCGTAGTTACAATGACTGGAATTTTTAACCAGCAGAGCCATGCAAATTGGAAAAATTATTAATCTTCTGTCAGTAACAGAAATAATTATTCTCTCTGTGATGGGTTGGATCACAGAAACCCCCTTGGCAGCTGCCACCTGATGTGCAAAGACTACCTCTGCTCCTGTTTTCCTGCCAGCTCAGGACTCCAGCACCCTGTCCTGCTGAGCCAGACACTCCCGTCTGCTCCCACACAGACCCAGGGTCTGAATCACTTGTCCCAAAGCTGCAAGTTTACCTGAAAACAGCTCACAGAAGTGTGCTTGCCTTTAGCACTCACATGCCCAACTCCCAATGGGGTCTAAACCCAGATAAATCCGTTTTACCCTGCATAAAGGTTATGCAGGGCAAACTCATAAATTGTTCGCCCTCTATAACACTGATAGAGAGATATGCACAGTTGTTTGCTCCCTCAGGTATTAATACATACTCTGAGTAAATTACTAAGTAAAAAGTGATTTTATTAAATACAGAAAGTAGGAATTAAGTGGTTCCAAGTAGTAACAGACAGAACAAAGTAAGTCACCAAGCAAAATAAAATAAAATGCGCAAATCTATGTCTAATCAAGCTAAATACAGATAATCTCCCCCTCAGAGATGTTTTAGTAAGTTTTTTCTCAGACTGGACACCTTCCAGGCCTGGGCACAATTCTTTCCCATGGTACAGCTCTTGTTCCAGCTCAGGTGGTAGCTAGGGGATTCTTCATGATGGCTCTTCCCCCCCCCCCCACCCCTGTGTTCTCTTCCACCCCTTTATATATCTTTTGCATAAGGCGGGAACCCTTTGTCCCTCTGGGTTTCCACACCCCCTCACTGGAAAAGCACCAGGTTAAAGATGGATTCCAGTTCAGATGACATGATCACATGTCACTGCAAGACTTCATTGCCCACGTGCCAGCACACACATATACAGGAAGACTAACAGGTAAACACAGCCATTTGCAGACAATGGTCCTTGTTAATGGGAGTCATCAAGATTCCAAACCATCATTAATGGCCCACACTTTACATAATTACAATAGGCCCTCAGAGTTATATTTCATATTTCTAGTTTTAGATACAAGAGTGGTACATTTCTACAAATAGGATGATCACACTCAGTAGATTATGAGCTTTGTAATGATACCTTACAAAAGACCTTTTGCACGAAGCATATCCCAGTTACATTATATTCACTTATTATCATGTTTTTATAAAACAATATAGACTGCGCAACGTCACACTCTCATTATGATTGGAATGAATAATTCCTAATATTAGCAACTGGTCCTATTTACGTACAGTAGTTCATTTTAAAGAGCTGTCTATAGAGTAATTTGAGGGCCATGGCCAATGAACCATCGCAACTATCAGGCATGCATTAGAATCGGTCTGTCAGCCCTGTCTTTCCAGCATACAGTAAAATGTCTCTGAGAAATGTTGGAGTAGTGAATGAAATGTGAATCAATTTGAGTATATACACCCTGAAGGCTGTTAGCTACATCACAACATTTCAAGCTTCCCCAGTGATGGTACTTTATCTCTCTTGTGCAGTAACACAGCAGAGCTAAAAAATGACTATATAACCTATTGTAGGGTGAATCTTTTTTTTCTCCGGATACAAATTAAGCAGTATAAGATTGTCTACCGGGGGTAATAAAGAACTTGTGGTATTTTAAATTTACTGTTTTAAGAGTGCTAACACGGAATAAATATAACATCATCCTTATCTTTAAAAGAATACTGTTTTAAACTGATTTACTTTTTACTTACATACAATTTTTTATGTATATAGGCATTTTTTGTTATAACTATCGTTTACAGAATCAAACCCTGTTTCTGCAGAGAGCAGTTAAACAGAATGTTGAATTATTCCTGCCTATTGTTTTCTGGTTTTAGCTGTAATATATCCACCCACAATACTTAACAATTACAAGGCACTTTCCATTTTCAAGTGCTGTACCAACTTAACTTACGCACTTTCCAACACTGCTATGAAGTAGGCAAGTAAGCAGTACTGTTCCCATGCTATAGACCAGGGAATAAAGGTAAAGAGGGCCATCGCCACTGGACAAATACAAACAAAAGCAGTAACTTGCCAATAGCCACAGTTCAAATAAGTGACGGACAAAATTATGATGCCCATGAGAAATGCATTGTTAATAACATCTTGATATTCTTGAGATTTATTAAAAAGAACAGGAGTACTTGTGGCACCTTAGAGACTAACAAATTTGTTAGAGCATAAGCTTTCGTGGGCTACAACCCACTTCTTTGGATGCATATAGAGTGAAACATATATTGAGGAGATATATATACACACATACAGAGAGCATAAACAGGTGGGAGTTGTCTTACCAACTCTGAGAGGCCAATTAAGTTAGGGTTACCATACGTCCGGATTTTCCCGGACATGTCCGGCTTTTTGGGCTCCAAATCCCCGTCCGGCGGGAAATCCCAAAAAGCCGGACATGTCCGGGAAAATCGGGACATGCGGGGCCGGCGGTGCGGTGCTGCGCCGGGCCGGGGGCTCGGGGGCCGGGCCGGCGGAGCGGTGCCGGGCCGGGCCGGGGGTTCGGGGGCCGGGCCGGCGGAGCGGTGCCGGGCCGGGCCAGGCCGGGGGCTCCGGGGCCGGGACGGCAGTGTGGGGCCGGGGGCTCGGGGGACGGGCCGGCAGTGCAGGGCTGGGCCGGGCCCTCGGGGGCCGGCGGTGCGGTGCCGAGCCAGCGATGCTGGGCTGGCGGTGCGGTGCCGGGGGCCGGGCCGGGGACCGGCACCCCAGGGTCCGAGCCGACCCAGGCTGGAGACGCCAGGGGGGCCAGACTGGGCCGCCCCTCCTCCCCCCACACCTCCCTTACCTGCTTCAGGCTTCCCGCGAATCAAATGTTCGTGGGAAGCAGGGGAGGGGGCGGAGACTTTGGGGAAGGGGCGGAGTTGGGGCGGGGCGGGGCCCCATGGAGTGTCCTCCTTTTGGAGGCACAAAATATGGTAACCCTAATTAAGTAGGAGAAAAAAAACTTTTGAAGTGATAATCAAGATAGCTCAGTACAGACAGTTTGATAAGAAGCAAGTGTGAGAATACTTACAAGGGGAGATAGATTCAATGTTTGTAATGGCTCAGCCATTCCCAGTCCTTATTTAATCCTGAGTTGATTGTGTCTAATTTGCATATCAATTCCAGCTCAGCAGTCTCTCATTGGAGTCTGTTTTTGAAGTTTTTCTGTTTTAAGATAGCCACCCGCAGGTCTGTCATAGAATGGCCAGACAACTACTTAATTGGCCTCTCAGAGTTGGTAAGACAGCTCCCACTTATTCATGCTCTCTGTATGTGTGTCTGTATATCCTCAATATATATTTCACTCTATATGCATCCGAAGAAGTGGGTTGTAGCCCACGAAAGCTTATGCTCTAATAAATTTGTTAGTCTCTAAGGTGCCACAAGGACTCCTGTTCTTTTTGAGGATACAGACTAACACGGCTGCTACTCTGAAACTTGAGATTTATTGCTTTCTTTGTGTTTTCCAGTGCATCCTTTCTTCTCTGTATTTGTCTGTTAGGCCAGATGCTGCAAAGACTTGTGCACATGCTTAACATTATGCTCTGTGAGTAGCTCCATTGTCTTCAGCAGGGATACTCAGTATGCATAGAATTGAGCAAGTGCACAGCTCTTTGCAGGATCAGGGGCTTCGCTTGCAAGCTCTTTGGAACAGATTTTTTTTGTGGTCTTGTGCAGCACTGAGTACCTCAGGGTGCTAAACAAATAATGGTATTTCTGATATTATTGCTAGTCTTTGTAAAAACTTGGGTTCCTCTTTCCCACCCCAGTTTACTTGTTTCATCTACTGGTTGTATTTGTCAATTTTAGATTCTCAGCATTTGGGAAATGGCCCTGTCTCTTACTATGTGTCTGTAAGCGCCTAGCTCTGGAGTGCTAGTCCCGCCTTGTGTGACTCTGGCCTTCTTTTGCACAAAAGACCACACAGCGCTGTATTCCCTCCTTCCCCACGCATGCGTGTGTGCATGCACACTCCAGACCCTGTGGAGGCCTCTCCATATGGTCAGGGTTTTGTTGAATTTGAGGGTGGAGACCAGAGGAAAGGAGTGGGTAGGGTGAGGACAAGAGGCTGTACATCATCCCCCAGCTCCACAGGGACTATTCAGAAAAGCATAATACAGTCTGGGGCTGTTACCTTGTCTAGGTAGTCCTTGCCCCTCCTTGCCCCTCTACCTCTAGGTCCAGGAGTAGCTATGGCCAAAGGACATCCCTGATAAGACAACTCCACTGGAGGTTGGCTGACAGGATGCTGATGGTTAGAGCCAGTGCAGAGGCAAAAGTCATGGTCTTAAGTGGTCTCCTGAGATCCCTGCTGATCCTTGCAGACCTGTCTTGTTTGTCCGTGGCCCCAGGGGCAAGCTCCGCTGCCCCAGAGGGATGGATTTTCTGTGGACTTTTCCACAGGCAGAGATGATTTGGCCCAATAGTTCGAACCCAGAAGTTCCTGGCTTTTGGCCCCATGCACAACCCACCATAGCTGCAAGTCACCGCTCTATTTTCTGCATCTTCTGTAATATTTATAAATAACTTCAGCTTACCTCTGTGATGTACGTTGAATATTTCCTGGCTTTAAAGTATCCGGTCTTGGATGGAGCCCAAGAAAATGGACAGTACAGTTTTCCTGGTGGTATACACTAATTCACGGAAACTACTGCTGCTACTGTATCTGCACATCCTGAAGAGCAAGAATGGATCTGTGAATAATTCAGTACATTATAGGAAGAGTGTGCAATAATATAGGAGTTTTTTCAGCCATTGGGTCTCCTTCATTCCTGGTAGGGGATGGGCGGGCGGGGCGGAACATGTGTACCACAGGCTGGTTGATACATTGCTGCTGCTTCTTATGTTTGTCATTTGGTGTTTGTATCATTACTCTCTCCCCACTTTTATTTGGCATTCGTTCATACTTGTGGCTTTCACTATCTTACAGTACACCATATCTCCTGATCAGCTGGTGATCGTGGGTATTGTTCATCAGAAACAACTGAGCGGCAGAAACCGGTGTGAAAAAGCTGTGCCGGGAAAACAATTGTTGAATGAGTTCCGTGGATTGAACAAGACTATAACCAGTATCAAGGGCAGAGGGAGAAGGGTTGAAGTAGTGAATTTCCTTTCTGCTTCCCATCTCCACCATTTTGTCTTTTACCAGACAGTAGGGTTGCCAAGTGTCCGGTTTTCGACTGGAACACCCAGTCAAAAAGGGACCCTGGCGGGTCCAGTCGGCACTGGCGAGTGAGCCGTTAAAAGTCCGGTTGGCAGCTCAGCAGGGGCTCCGGGCTAAGGTAGGCTCCCTGCCTGCCCTAGCTCCATATGGCTCCTGGAAGTGGCCGCCAGGTCTTTGCGGCGCCTAGGTGCATGGGCGGCCAGGGAGGCTCTATGCACCTCCCCCGCCCCGAGTGCTGGCTGCACAGCTCCCATTGGCCAGGAATCACGACCAATGGGCGGTGCGGGAGCGGTGCCTGCGGGCACGAGGGCAGGGCATGGAGCCTCCATGGCCACCCATGCATCTAGGGGCTGCAGGGACCTGGCAGCGGCTTCCTGGGAGCCACAGTAAGTGCCACCAGGACTCTGCACCTCCCCAACCCCCTGCCCCAGCTCTGAGCCTCCTTCTGCACCCCAACCCCCTGCCCCAGCTTGGTGAAATTGAGTGAAGGTGGGGGAGAGCGAGCAATGGAGGGAGGGAGGGAGGGAGTGGCGATGGGGCCTCGGGGAAGGGGTGGGGCAGAGGGCGGGGCAGGGGTGGTCGGTTTTGTGCGATTAGAAAGTTGGTAACCCTGCCAGACAGCTGCAACCAGCCTTCCATCCTCCTAGGTGCAGAATGCACCTAACCCCGACCCACACTTTGTACACTGCTCTGGCATCACATAGGTACCATAAAAGAGGTGCAGTGGGCCTGGTGATAATTTTCCCCGCACAGGCGCACCACAAGGTGAATATAAGTGGCCTTACCTTGTCCCTTCACAGCCCTTAGCTTGGGGAGCCTGATAGGGGCCGGAGAAGACGGAATGGGCTGCACCCTGGCCAGGAGTCTTGGCCATAGCACAGCCCATACACAGCCATAGGAAAGTTGCCATAAATTAGAGCAGAGCATGGGGACTTTTCTTGCTTACCCTGGGGGCTGTTTTAGTCCCTGCAGCAGCCCCAAGTTTGTGTAGGAAACAATCCTTCATTGGCAGAACCCTGCTGGCTGGCCCAACAGGTCTTTATTTTTTATTTATTCTAAAAACCAAATTCCTTTTGTGGTCTTGAAGGGATGTTTGTTTTGAGGAAGGAAAAGGAGGAAGGGACAATGGGCCTAGGCCATAGACCCGTTGTGTCTTCCATCCTGCTTAGGAAGAATTGCTAAAGCCGGGCTAGTTGTGTCACAAAGGTTACAGAAGTGAATCTCTCTGATCAATAAGGCTCATTGAACTAACGAGTATTGAGTTCACCTCTTTGTTCTAGTGTTGTTGTTTTTACAGTAGGTGTGTTTAGCTCTGCTTTTTTCAGTATTGCTAAGATGTTTCTTTGCATCTTCCCTTTAGGGTGCCCAGATAGCAAGTCTGAACAATCGGGACGGAATGTGTGTGTGTGGAGGGGGAGTAATAGGTGCCTATATAAGAGAGAGCCCCGAATATCGGGACTGTCCCTATAAAATCGGGACATCTGGTCACCCTACTTCCCTTTGACCGTTGAGAAATATTCTTGATGATCTTTCTTTGTCCAACGTTAAAATGAGCAGTTGCTGAAACTCCCATGTCAAGTTTGCTTAGCCACGAGAGCACTAACTGTACAGTCCTGATATCTCTGAAAGTTCAGATCTCTCCACCTCTGTCTCATCTCAAAGCTGTTGTGCTTGCTGCTCAGCATTGCATGAGAGTATGCGCCGGACCCAAACCCTGCTGGGAGCTGGCAAGCTTTCTTCTGATGGCTGGAACCACAACCCCTGCCTGTCTACAGGCTGGAGCTCAGTGAGACTGAGTATACTGCACAGGGAGCAGTACTGGGGTGGGTGGTGGATTTCCTTTGGGCTGACGGGGTCTTTTTTGGAGTTTTTAAAAATAACATATCTTTTGCACTTTTTGATCTCAAGATGACACCAGATAGTTGCAGTGAGTCAAGTTATAGAAGTAGGCAGAATGGTGGGCATGTGCCAAGAGCAAAACAGTATCATTTTTCCTGTTGTGCTGCCTCTGCCAAAATGTGTTGGGTGTCGATTTTTATAAAGCCCTCTTGTCTGTTAAGCACACAAGAAAGATGAAAGGAAGGGTGCTTACAAGATCAGTCACCAGCCTGGAAAGTCACGCCAGCTGAGAGGTAGCAATTTGAATTTGACCCACAAGCAGAGAGGACTGTCGGCTTAGGCTGCCTAGGCCAACCCTTCATGTATAACCATTTGTTGTTCCCAAAAGAATATATTTTACAAGTAAATGTAAGTTTTTCATAACTTCCCTGAAGCAAGAGCTGCTTCAAGCCTAACTTAGTGGTTGTAGCAAATAGGATGTTTTGGATTTTTGTTTAAACAGATTTTTTTAAAAATGTATTTACATCGCAGCAATGCCCACAATCTGCTAGGCACTTTCCAACCACCTCTGTCGAAAGAGCTCACAGCCTGAAAAGATTAGAATAATTACCCCGGGATATTGATTTTTCTACTGCACTGACATTTGGGGCCCAGTCCTGCTACCCTTTAATCAAGTGACTAGTAGCCTTTATTCCATGCAGTGACTGGGATTTCTCACATGAAATGTTTCAGAGTAGCAGCCGTGTTAGTCTGTATCCGCAAAAAGAAGAACAGGAGTACTTGTGGCACCTTAGAGACTAACAAATTTATTAGAGCATAAGCTTTCGTGGACTACAGCCCACTTCTTCGGATGCATATAGAATGGAACATATATTGAGGAGATATATATACACACAAAGAGAGAGCATAAACAGGTGGGAGTTGTCTTACCAACTCTGAGAGGCCAATTAATTAAGAGAAAAAAACTTTTGAAGTGATAATCAAGCTAGCCCAGTACTGACAGTTAAGAAGTGTGAGAGTACTTACAAGGGGAGATAGATTCAATGTTTGTAATGGCTCAGCCATTCCCAGTCCTTATTCAAACCGGAGTTGATTGTGTCTAGTTTGCATATCAATTCTAGCTCAGCAGTCTCTCTTTGGAGTCTGTTTTTGAAGTTTTTCTGTTGTAATATAGCCACCCGCAGGTCTGTCACTGAATGACCAGACAGGTTAAAGTGTTCTCCCACTGGTTTTTGAGTATTTTGATTCCTGATGTCAGATTTGTGTCCATTAATTCTTTTGCGTAGAGACTGTCCGGTTTGGCCAATGTACATGGCAGAGGGGCATTGCTGGCACATGATGGCATATATCACATTGGTACATGTGCAGGTGAACGAGCCCCTGATGGTATGGCTGATGTGATTAGGTCCTATGATGATGTCACTTGAATAGATATGTGGACAGAGTTGGCATCGGGGTTTGTTACAAGGATAGGTTCCTGGGTTAGTGGTTTTGTTCAGTGATGTGTGGTTGCTGGTGAGTATTTGCTTTAGGTTGGGGGGTTGTCTGTAAGCGAGGACAGGTCTGTCTCCCAAGATCTGTGAGAGTAAAGGATCATCTTTCAGGATAGGTTGTAGATCTCTGATGATGCGCTGGAGAGGTTTTAGTTGGGGGCTGAAGGTGACAGCTAGTGGTGTTCTGTTATTTTCTTTGTTGGGCCTGTCTTGTAGGAGGTGACTTCTGGGTACTCGTCTGGCTCTGTCAATCTGTTTTTTCACTTCAGCAGGTGGGTATTGTAGTTTTAAGAATGCTTGATAGAGATCTTGTAGGTGCTTGTCTCTATCCAAGGGATTGGAGCAAATGCGGTTATATCTTAGAGCTTGGCTGTAGACAATGGATCGTGTGGTGTGTCCTGGATGGAAGCTGGAGGCATGTAGGTAAGTGTAGCGGTCAGTAGATTTCCGGTATAGGGTGGTATTGATGTGACCATCGCTTATTAGCACAGTAGTGTCCAGGAAATGGACCGCTTGTGTGGATTGATCTAGGCTGAGGTTGATGGTGGGATGGAAATTATTGAAATCATGGTGAAATTCCTCAAGGGCTTCTTTTCCATGGGTCCAGATGATGAAGATGTCATCAATGTAGCGCAAGTAGAGTAGGGGCGTTAGGGGACGAGAGCTAAGGAAGCGTTGTTCTAAGTCAGCCATAAAAATGTTGGCATATTGTGGGGCCATGCGGGTACCCATAGCAGTGCCGCTGACTTGAAGGTATATATTGTCCCCAAATGTGAAATAGTTGTGGGTGAGGACAAAATCACAAAGTTCAGCCACCAGGTTAGCTGTGACATTATCAGGGATACTGTTCCTGATAGCTTGTAGTCCATCTTTGTGTGGAATATTGGTGTAGAGGGCTTCTACGTCCATAGTGGCCAGGATGGTGTTTTCTGGAAGATCACCGATGGATTGTAGTTTCCTCAGGAAGTCAATGGTGTCTCGAAGATAGCTGGGAGTGCTGGTAGCGTAGGGTCTGAGGAGAGAGTCTACATAACAAGACAAGCCTGATGTTAGGGTGCTAATGCCTGAGATGATGAGGCGTCCAGGGTATCCAGGTTTATGGATCTTGGGTAGCAAATAGAATACCCCTGGTCGGGGTTCTAGGCATGTGTCTGTACAGATTTGTTCCTGTGCTTTGTCAGGGAGTTTTTTTAGCAGATGGTGTAGTTTCTTTAGGTAATCCTCAGTGGGATCAGAGGATAATGGCCTGTAGAATGTGGTGTTAGAGAGCTGTCTAGCAGCCTCCTGGTCATATTCCAATTTATTCATGATGACGACAGCACCTCCTTTGTCAGCCTTTTTGATTATGATGTCAGGGTTGTTTCTGAGGCTGTAGATGGCGTTGTGTTCTGCATGGCTGAGGTTATGTGGCAAGTGATGTTGCTTTTCCACAATTTCAGCCTTTGCACGTCGACGGAAGCAATCTATGTAGAAATCCAGTCTGTTGTTTCGACCGTCCGGAGGAGTCCACGCAGAATCCTTTTTTTTTGTAGTGCTGGTAGGGAGGATTCTGTGGGTTAGTATGCTGTTCAGAATTGATATGCAAACTAGACACAATCAACTCCGGTTTGAATAAGGACTGGGAATGGCTGAGCCATTACAAACATTGAATCTATCTCCCCTTGTAAGTACTCTCACACTTCTTAACTGTCAGTACTGGGCTAGCTTGATTATCACTTCAAAAGTTTTTTTCTCTTAATTAATTGGCCTCTCAGAGTTGGTAAGACAACTCCCACCTGTTTATGCTCTCTGTATGTGTGTATATATATCTCCTCAATATATGTTCCATTCTATATGCATCCGAAGAAGTGGGCTGTAGTCCACGAAAGCTTATGCTCTAATAAATTTGTTAGTCTCTAAGGTGCCACAAGTACTCCTGTTCTTCTTTTCACATGAAATGCATTCCCATTACAATCAATAGGATTTCTCACACAAATAAGAGCTCATGGAAAACCAGTGGCCTTGGGATTATACTATTACCCGTTTAGCATCAACGGTGTGTGCTTTACAAAGATCAGGCCCTGCAGTACAAAAATATCAGTGCAGGTGGTGGAGTGGATCAGCTGTTCAGCAATGAAAGAACAGCCCTTGAAATGTGAAGAGTGCTTCACAATGAGAAAACAAAAGAAAAGGTTTTTTTTTTTTTTTTTTTGCATATCTAGAAAACAAACCAACCCATCTGGGATAGTTCTCAGTTCTGTAACTACAGGATGTAAGATACAGCTTTCACAAAGGGCCTCTCTTCTATCAAGTGGCTGTCACCCCCTGGCACTCTGAGTGGGACTTCAGTCACAATACGTAGTGGTTGCTCTGCCTGTGAACATTTGTTTTAACTCCTGGTTTGGTAGCAGTATGAACTCTACCAAAGCCTGGCCATCCCCTTGTGGAGAGGAAGGCCGGTGTTTAGGGCTAGTGTGGTGCTTGGGAGATGTGGGTTCAGTTCCTTGCTTTGCTATGGATTTCCTGTGTGACATTGCCCAAGTTACTTAGTTTCTCTGTGCCTCAGTTCCCCATCTGTAAAATGGGGATAAATACATTTCCCTACCTCACCGGGATATTGTGAGGAAATGCTTTAAAAGATTGAGAGATACTATGATACTGGGGGCCTTATTAGTTCCTAAGATGGATAACCAAATTCCTTGTTTTGTTTAATAAATGGAAGGATCTTCTATCTGAATATGTGCCAGAAATATTTATTTTTCAATTAATTATCACAATAATATGTCCCTTATATTGTTAAGGAGTAAATAATTTAAATATTTTTGTTTGTTTATAATATTTTTTGTTGATAGTGGGATAAAGAGAGAGCTTTACAACATGCCTGAAGGTTTGTTTGTTTCTCTTTTTTCAAGATGTTTTGTCCTGGTTTGCACACAAGACGAATTCATCGCTGTCTTGTCTTTTTCCCTAGCAAAAGTTAATATTGCATTAATAAGTAATTGCACGCGAGAGGAAATTAGGTGTAATGTGTATGTTTATGCAAAATCTGTGTTCTGAATCACAAAAGGAAAATCTTAATTTAATTCGTACCTAAACTTCGGAATCCACCATTTTAGAAAATGGCCTCTAAATGTATCATGAGGCTGCCATTTTATAAAAGAGAACAATATTTTCCCTCTTAATAGAACACACATTCTGTAACTCATTTTTGCACAGGGTGAAGAGGAGTTGTAGACTGTACCAATGTCCGTTGGTCCCACTTAGCAAAACTTTAGTAGACCTAAAGTATTAACCCATTGTGCCCTAGTGAATCTGGTATGTTATAGCCTGAGGCAAAAATGAGTGGTGAAACTGGGACACTAAACCAATCAAATCAATATCAATCTGTATTTAAAAATACTGAGATATACGTTACAGTGATCATGAAGGAAGGTCAAATGTCTGAGATGTGTGTGTTGTATTATGTGGCACTAACTTGCACTGTTACAATTGAGAATCTGACAGCGTTTCCCACATTTGTAAAAGGGATGCTCTGGTTTAAAGGCTCATATATATAAATAAATATATATATATAAATGCTTTAAGCCCATATATATATATATTCTTTCCCACTTAATCTAGAATCCTGCTATTTAAATAGTTAAATTACATTTAAAAACGAGCCATCTTCTGTCATAGAATACACCCAGATAATTCCTAGTGCCAGTGATGGCTGTGTAGCAGCTAGGCAGTGGGCCCTCAAGCTCATTGATGCCTTGGGTGCTACTGGAATCCAATGAACAATAATAAGTCAATGGGTGCCAAGCATGTGCATCAAAAAACAAAGTCTGGTTCAATATCAGTTGCATATGAGTTTCCTCTCCTTTCCTGGCCAAAAGCCTAAAGGAGGTTTGAGCTTCAGATGGAGCTTTTTGTCATCAGACTATCGATCTTCTTTCTCCACCTGCCCCAAAGAAAAATCCATGGTGGATTTTGCTCCACACTAATTCTGTGCTATCTACAGGTCCTGTCAGGATGGCAAGTCAGACCCAGAAGAGGGTCTGATTTAATTCATTCTACAGTTTGTCTGTTGTTTGGTAAGGGAGGAAGTTAGGGTCTTCAAAGCCTACTGTTCCAAAGACCTGCACTGACCAGGGGCAAAACTGCTATTCTATTTATAATTGGCTTTCAGCTAAATATAAAGTCTAAAATATACAGGATTCAGGTCCCAGCTCTCTCAAATTTTGTTTGCACTTTGACCTTGGTCTCTCTATGTGTCTCCATTTATAAAATGGAGATGACAATACTTTACTTCCCTACCTCCTAGGGGTTTTTTGAAGCTATTAAAGATTGTGAGTTGCTAAGATATTACTGGAATGGTGTTCACATAAATACCTTAGATAGATAGATCTGTTCAGACTGGATTTATCCTCTGATCTAAGGCAAAATTCTCCTATTCAGTCCGTGCTCTTATATGCAGTATTCTGCACTGATTCCACATACAGTACTCCCACTGACAGCAATAAAAAATTTGATGTGTGGAATAAGTGTATACTATGCATTGGGTTGTAGAGAAGAATTATGTCCCAGGATGAAATACTTTTTTCCTGAAAACTGGAGTGGGTGACAGGTTACTTGGAACCAATAGTAATCTTGAATAGAAACTATTTTTCGTATAACGGTTTCCTCTCTCTCTTTTTTTCGTTTATTGAAAAACGATGAGCAAACTTTTCCCAGAAAGCAGGAGTGTTTTTATGGCCACAATGCCAAACACGCGCAATCATTCTTTTCCGGTGCTGCGTTATGTACTGTTGATTCAGGGATGGGAAATTGGAGCCAGGGCTGGCCAAGTGCATGTAGAGCTAAAATTCTCAGACTGCACCTCAAACCTTTACCCCTAGTTTAGAGATCCTCATCGTGGATCTATTTATGGAGTTCTTGGCAAGTATCATCTCTATGGACTTGTAGGGAGCCTGAATTAAGCCAAAAACACTTCTGTCCTGTGCCTATTTTTCCCTCCTTCGACTTTTCTGGTGTACCCATAGCTGCTAATGCCAGCCAGAGACTGGCTCTGGATCAGGTCCCTGGTCTCTGTTTCACACCAGAGCCCCCAAAAGGGAGGTTGATTTTTGTTTTCTTGTAATTTTTATTCATATCTAAATACAACACACCTCCAATTATTAAAAATTTGCAATAGATAATGTTTACAGTCTTTTTGGTGTTACAAGTCAAATGCTTATTTTAGATTGATAATATTGGAATACAGTAGAACCTCAGAGTTACGAACTGACCAGTCAACCACTCACCTCATTTGGAACCGGAAGTATGCAATCAGGCAGCAGCAGAGACAAAGAAAAAAAAAAGCAAATACAGTACAGTACTGTGTTAAATGTAAACTATTAAAAAAGTAAAGGGAAAGCAGCATTTTTCTTCTGCATACTAAAGTTTCAAAGTTGTATGAAGTAAATGTATTACATTTACATTATTGCTTTACAAGCATGTTCAGAGTTATGAACAACCTCCATTCCCGAGGTGCTCATAACTCTGAGGTTCTACTGTACATGACCCATGCCATGGTATTGTTGTTTAATAACAGGCACTGCTGCAGGTCCAGACCAGTTCTGAACCACTTGAAAAATAAAATGACTGGTATCTTTATTATTTTGGGGGTTTTGGTATGAACGTAGCACATTATAGAATAAGGTCATGAAATTCCAATGCTCCAAGTTAAGTTTCTTTCTTCTATTTGAATCTTGGGAACAGATGCAACAGCACAAAGAAGCAAAAACATTCTGGAGTTTGTACTTTGTCATGTCATTGATCTTAGTTTAGCTAGTAATTGGCTTTAATGCACTGAATATTTCCTACTTGTGTTCTTCAATCTCACATTATCCTCAATATTACAGTATTTATCATTCAAAATTTCACTCTTACTCTTGTGGGGCACAGCAGTTGAGAACTCTATATTGAACCAGTATATCATTTCCTCATTGATGCTTTTCTAATTTTATGCATGTGCTTGTTTTTTAAGATAAAAAAAAAGCTGAGTACGGTTTATGGGAGAAGATAATTCCGAATTTTCTTTGAATTCCAACACGCAAATCCTCGGCTATTTTTAAAATGTCATATAATTAATTACATGAGTCCATAACAAGCAATTATTACAGTGTTAAAGGAATACTGTCAGCTTAAAATATTTATTTTGATAAAATGACCTAACTTTCATTACTGACAACCTCTTAGATTTTTTAAGCCTAAAATAATCTTTAAAACATATATTTGCTGCATATATTATTTCATTTCATTGCATTTTGCATTTCTGTCAGATTGAACTGACTAGAAAGAATAAGTGAAACAGATCAGCCTAGTCATCAGTCCAATTCCTGGTTCTTGGGCATGTGAATAGCGTTGCTATGCTTGTGTTTCCGTCACATGAAAGGAAATGTTAATAGGGTGCAAAATTTCACTATAAGAAAAAGTAAAAGCTATTTGGTAATTGCAGCCTAAAGTAGGAGTGTAAGAAATAAATAAACTGACACAAAAACACACCTGGATTGTTATCAGACCTCCTAAACCCTGAATACACTCACAAACAACCTCTATTTTTGTTGGTAAAAACTGGAAAAAAGCAGAAGTGCCCTTGGGCTAAGATTTTGTATACAACACTGCAGGTCTGAATGAATTATAAGCCACTGAAATTTGTATGTTTCTGTTTGTTCATGTGTGTATGTGTCAAGGG
Source organism: Malaclemys terrapin pileata (assembly GCF_027887155.1). NCBI lineage: Eukaryota > Metazoa > Chordata > Testudines > Emydidae > Malaclemys > Malaclemys terrapin. The sequence continues at coordinate 318,898,350 of NC_071505.1, forward strand.
GTGGACTTAACGAAATTGCTAGTTGACCTTTGGATACAGCAGCATTAGTGATTGCCTCTGTAATAATCATCCTCTCCTGTATTATGTGAGAATGGAAATTGCAGCATTACAGATTACTTTTAATTTTATGCATGTGCTTGTTTAGCAGCAATCAATCACTGAAGTGCATGTTGTCTATTTGTTTAGGCCTTTAAATAGCTAGTAGAGCTCATGCTGTATTTGATGGCATATAACGTTCAGTGCTGTCTGGGCAGATTATGCCATTGTAGTGGGGAGATGTGCAGCAATGCAGAAGTCAGGTACAGCTGCAGTCTTTGTGCCCCCAGGGGGGTACAGACTGCTCAAGGTTAGTGGTCCCAGTAGTGCTGACTTACTCAAAGGTGTTTGGGTCATTGTTCAGAGGCAGAAGTGTGGCACACAGTGCTCTATTTTCCCCGCTGTTCTCTTGGAGACGTTCTGGTGGTACATCGCCTGCCCAGAGATCTCACCGTTGCCTACAGTGAAGAGCTGTGCCTTAAAGGGCCAAGCACATGTCTTTGGAAAACTGTTGATTTTGGACCCACAGTGAAATCAAGTGTGTTTGTGAAATTCTGAATATGATTGTGGGGATGGGGGGAGGATATTGTGGCCCTCTAAAATAAATCAGGCTGTGAGTGGATTTGACAAGGGGTCTGGACAGGTTCAGAGCACCAGGCCAGAGAGATTAATGGACTGAGGGGGCTGAGACGAACAGTGCGGAGCTTAGAGAAGGAAATTGAAAGGCAGGTGTAATAAGATCAGGTCATGACCAAGGGATCTGAATTTTGAGGAACTAGACAAAAATAGCAGGTTTTAGCATTGATGAGAGAAAAAGAAATGAAGAGGCCACTTTACTGATGGAGGGTAATAAATACTTCATTGTGCTCAGGGGTTGATAATGGAGAAGAGACGTCTTTAAATCTGCCCCAAATGAATAATGATTGAAGTCACTATTACCTGATGCCTTATTAGCAACCTTTATGAAGACTATTCCATGTCTGTGCCATAGATTAGCATTGTCACCGTTGTTGGCAGTCTCAGTTGAGAGGCCAAGGACTGAATAGACATAAATAATGAATTACTTCTCCACTGCAGAAGTGCTCTCAACAGATCCATGAGCAGCTGTGTTAACAGAATAACATGGACGATGTTTGCACCGCTGCCCCTTGTCTGTTATCTATGCCTTGAATAAACAGATTATCTCATTGTCCATGTTTTAATCTTTCACCTTCTACAAGGACTAGATCCACCTTTTTTTACCCTTTTTAAAGGAAAAAACAGTTCTTCCATTTTTATCATTTATTTCTTTAAATTCCAGATTATTGCCTCTTCTCGGTTTGTCATTGTATCCAGTCTTCTCTGGTTTTGCCTATGGTCTGTAAATTCATAGGCACAGAGGCTGTCTTTATTTTTGTGTTTGATACAATGTTGAGCACACTGTTGGCATTTAACTGAAAAGAACATACAGGTTAGAAAAGGGAAAGAAGCATGTGTTTTGTTCTACGTTAGATTTAAACTAAGGAAAAGCACTTGCATAGGAAACAAGTAGATAAAGCAGATTTACTTGTCAGGAGATTTCACACTAATACCGTGATTGAGATTGTCAGATACAAACTCCCTAATTTCAGAATTCTGAAGAGTGCTGAAATTGACATTTAATAAATTTTTAGCAGAGAAAAGCCAACTGACAGTAATGTCATAGGTAGTTTTTAATTCTTTGTATTGCAGTAACTCCTAGGAGCCCCAGTCATGCACCAGGACGCCATTGTGATAGATGGTGCAAAAAGACAGACCATGCCCCAAGGAGCTTACAATTACTGACTATGTAGTGTATTAGTGCATGCATATGTGTAGAGAGCAGAAACCCAGATCTGAGCAGACCTGGGGGAAGAGAATCATAGAACTGGAAGGGATCTCGAGAGGTCATCTAGCCCAGTCCCCTGCACTCATGGCAGGACTAGACCATCCCTGACAGGGGTTTGTCCAACCTGCTCTTAAAAATTCCCAATGATGGAAATTCCACAACCTCCCTAGGCAATTTATTCCAGTGCTTAATCACTCTGACAGTTAGGAAGTTTTTCCTAATATCCAACTGAAACCTCCCTTGCTGCAATTTAAGCCCATTGCCTCTTGTCCTATCCTCAGAGGTTAAGAAGAAGGGAAGTAACTTAAAAAAAAAATAGAATGGTTTATCATAGCAGTTACCTATACCAAGGTTGTTCCTGATTATGTAAGGCAGTTTTTGTCCTCTAGTCTGTATTCATAAGCAGCAAGTAGGGTTTTTTTAAATGATTTTTATTGCTTCCGTTTGATGATGCTTCAGCTTTAAAGCTTCAGCTTTTACACTGCACCAAAGCAGAAACCTTTATCTTTAAAACTTCAGGCTGCTAACTTCAGGAAGGAAAGAAACTGGATAAAATATGTACAGCCTGGTGCCTACATGACCTAGGAAACCAAATCCCATTTTCAGAAGTGGCTGAGGCTCCAATGTACCTAAGCCATTTTTGAAAATGGGACTTGGGCTCCTAAATCACTTAAGTACATATGAAAATGTTTCCCATTGGTTGGATTTCAGGATTTTGTCTTTGCTTCCATGCACACAAAATTATGCACCTACAAACTTGCACCTGCACTCTGGAAATGCAAACACCTTTGGGCCAGATTTTGCAAAGAATTTGTTCTTAATAGGAGCTGCTGGGTGCTGAGCCTTCTGACTGTTTCATCTGATGCCTAAGTGGGAGTTGAGCTCTTCCAAAAAATCTGTCTCTGTATGTGAACCAACACTTATGGCACCCTATGAATAGCCTAGATGTTCATGGACATGTGAGGAAAGATTAAAACAGTTAAAATATGCATCTTTATAGTTTAAATTGAATTACAGTTCAGGAAGGGGAAACATATTTGTCTACAAACTCTTGAAGGGCATGAAATCAGGAAAGACAAGGATTATTTACTATAGTTTAAGAGGTTATAACAGTTAGTGGGAAAGGGATTAAATGAAGGAAGTGAAAATTTAGGCTGAATATCAGGGAAAACTTTTTGATACATTTAGAATAAATAATCTCCAGTGAGGTGCTGGAAGCCCCATTGTTTAGGACTTTTAAACTAGATGTAAGAAAGCACTAGGAAATGTGTAACAGGGACCAGTCCTGCACTGTCAGGGAGATGGATTGTGATACCTTGTATGTCTCTTCCATCTCTGAATCCTTTGATTCTGTGTAATATGAACAGCTGTGGAGGACTTGGATGTTGGCTGTGTCACAGGTTGATTTATCCCAGAGGAAGGCTGATCTGCGACAGAAGACTCCTGGAAACCCTAATGCCATTGGAAGGAGCTGCCTTGAAGAAAAGCTCATGTCATTGAGCTCCTTTCTGCCAGTATCACTTTTTAATGTTTCTGGTTTTAGAGGTCCACAAAGTGCACAGGAGTTATTGCAGTGCTAGAGCTTATGTAGGTTCCTGCATTACTTCAGATTGGGGGGGGGGCGAGGGGGGAGGAAGAAGATAAAGAGTTTCTAGGCCATACTTTGACTTTTGGGGCTTAAAAGTTAACAAAAACTATTTTACCAGATTGTTAAATCTTAATTCTGGCAATTACTGGTCTGTTGGGAGGGCACCATTTAACGATGGTCCACTGGATAGGGCAGAGGACTAGGAGTCAGGAGACTTGGGGTGAAATTCTGGCCCCATTGAAGTCAATGACAAAACTCCCATTGACTTAAGTGGGGCCAGGATTTCACCCCTGGGTTTTAATTCCATCATTGCCATTGACTTGCTGTGTGACCTCGGGCAAGTCACTTCACCTCTTTGCCTCACTTTCCCCATCTGTAAATTGGGGTAATGATACCTACACACCTGGTGAAATGCTGGGGAATCCATGGAAGAAAAATGCTATGTAGGCTTTAAATCCTACATATATTTATCCCTGGCAGGCTTACTACAGGAGGAAAAGGTAGGGTTCTCCCGACTGATTTTGGATATCTATTGAGCGCTTTCCTTCCCTTCCTGATTGCTGGGTTATTCTTATAGTGAGTAGGTGTAGTCATCAAGGCACGTTGCTTTTCTCTTCATATCAATTGCTGCCTTCTGATATGGAACTGATAGCCAAGCAGAACTCAATATCCTTGTTCTGTGACTCCGACCAGTTATTCCTTAGCTGACTGGCATTCCGCGACCGCTAGGGATGTATTACTTCCCGTGTGGAGGAGAAAATATTCTCTGCAGCTGTGGAGCCTAGGAGATTAGCAGTGCTTCTATGGGGCAACAATTGCAGAGGATATTTACTTCTCAATCAGACCTTGTGCTGCTATCAGATACACGCATTTTTAGGCAGTTTTCTGTAATAGCCAGTCCCTCAACCCTTTCCAAGAAGCTGTTTGTCATCATGGAAACAGAAGTCCACTTGAGAAGAGCAGATGGTCATCTCATTTCAGATCAAGTAGGGAAGCTAGATTTGTGGATCGGTGCTTTCAATAAAGCTGGGTTTAAGATTTTCAGTTTGCCCCTATCTTTGAGACAGTGCTGCAAATTTCAGCCTGAATATCACCCCATATGGAAACAATATGGATTGCTTAGTAGTTTTTATATGTGCTTCCAAATATGGTACAGCATATCTATAAATAACAAATAAATTTATAAACAAACAAATAAATGTAATAACTGGGTTCATAATGTATCCTCAAGATACTCACTATTGAATCAATACAACTTCTTTCCATATTTTAATATGAAATTGGGCCTGTTTTATGTAGTGTGCATGGCACATACTTTGCATGTGTGAGGAAGAGTGAGAACAGTCAGTGTGACCAAGTATTTAAAATTAACCTAAGAGGAGGGGAGTTTGACTGTAAATGTGTTACTAAAAGTCCCTCCACAAGTTAGTTCCCTCTTCTTTTCTATTTGTAGAACTAAATTAAAGTCTAGGATGTTCAAATACATTCACATTACAGAGTAAGCACACTGTAAGAATGCACCAAGGAAGTAGTATCCCCGAATTCTACTACACCCAAAATGGCATTGAATCATTTCAGCTTGTGAGTGTAGGTGCATAGGAAGGAACATGTAGGTTTGGAGATGGTGCATGCATAAACTTGGTTGGCCAAACCCACGGATCCATATGTGCACTCCAGTTCAATAACTTATGACACCTAAGTGGTGGATTAACCTGTGCATATGTCGTGTAATATTTTCGTCACACCTGGAGCTGCATGCCAAATTACGGAAAGTGGTGGTGGGAAATTAAGCACTGTATGATAGTTGTGCTAGCAACAAGGCCGTTAGCACACTGGTGTCATTTAGGAAGAATTCATGATATGCATATTCCAATCACATGCATACTCTAAATATCAGGCCCCTTTAAAGTATTTCAGGTTGGACACCCAAAATCACTAGTCGCTCTTGAAAATCTTGCACAATGGTTTTTATACCATGACATTCTCTCCTATTATAGGTGATGTTACTTGTTTGCTTACTGGGTGGCTGGTACCCATCACTATAAAGAGTGTGTGTGTATAGTACAATTCAGTGGGTCATTTATCCTTTCTTTTTTCCTCCATACTGGATCGTTACCCATTGTTGAAAACGCTCAGACTTTTGTTCCATTCTAGTGTTATGGGTTTAGATCACCTCTTTGGCATTGCTTATGCTTGTTACTTGCCCTTTCTGTCCATTTCCTACTAGCTGTGTTCAATATAGGCTGTTTGACTGATGCTTGCTTTTGAAAAGCCACAATCTGCTACAGATACACAGACAGACATCGATAATGCAGATTGCTGAGTTTGTGAGTTTGATGATACCTTTACCACTTTTATTTTCACCTCCTTTTTAGACTGTGCACTCTCTCCCAAGGACAAGTCAGTGTTTGGCCTCTTAGCTCTTTGGAAAATGCCAGTGGTGATATAAGCAGTTCCTTGCTGTCAGTATGTCAATTCTCAGTTGGCTAGTGCAGCAATAGATTAAAAACTTAAGTGGGTGGAAAAATGGGTTTAATTAATTAAGATTGGTCATAATTATTTCTAATGTTACTTTTCTCCAAGGACACGAATAGTCTCCCATTAATATGCTGTATTAGATTGAAAAAAGACTAATTTCTCCAGAAAGGAAAGATAATTATATATAAAATGTTAACCAGTAATAGTCCAGTTAGATATTTCTCTGAGGAAAAGAGGGATTTAACTTTTGGACAGCATTGTCCATAAGTCATGGCATGCACTAAATAACACCGGTCATAATCCTGCTTTTGCTTATACTGATCCAATCCTGTGGACTTCAGTGGGATGGCATGGAAGTAAATGAGGACAGAGTTTGCTCCATGGAACGGTGAACTATTTTTTTTTACACATAAAGAGATCGGCCCACAGTATGGCACTGAACCTGTATGTTATAGAAACCCACACAATAAAAGTATTTGCCTGTCACGAAAAGCATTTTCATGACTGTCTAAACTTTTGATTAAAAGCCTTTTACACAGTCATATTAGCTTTCTGTCTCCAGGGGCTACAGAGAGTAGAAAATCTGATATCCTCTATAAAATTAAGCTCCTGCCTTCATCTTCAATATCGCTTTCTGCATCTGTGTCACTCCTTTTGGTGAATGCTTGCTAGGAATGCTTTTCTTGAGGTATTTATAACACTGTTTATCCTTAAAGATGTATTATTTTTGAAGACTAAACCTTTTGTGGTAAAGCTCTCCTTTTTATCTCACTTTTATGATCCATCTGTACCTGTCAGGTATGAGACATTTGACACGGCAGTAATCTACTGGAATGAAAGCAGACTTGCAAAAGAGTTTAATTTATTGCAGATTTATGCAAGTTTTTTAGTATAGCTTGAGATACTCATTTTTGTTAGGTCTTGTAAATTTTTCATAACATAAGTGATGATTCATAGTCTCAAATATATTGACCATGTAAATTCCCTGACTGAACAAACAATGTTGGTAAAAATATTAAATGCAAGAAAAAAAAAATCCAGCCGGAATGGTTCTCCAAGGTACATGTACATCCATAAATCATGAAAAGACAGAGAATACAGAACTGATTATTCAGCTTTTTAGAGGTGTTCTTTTACCTAAGGTGCAGTGCTGCAGATTAGTAGGTTGTCCAGCTGATGATTTCAGTCTGCCTTGGCTGACACTAGGAGAGTCCAAATTTTGTTTTGGTGGGGGCTTGTTTTTCTTTTTCCATTTTGCACAGTGCCTCATAGAGAAATTGTTCAAGTGCAAGCAACTCCCCATCGCTGGCAGCTCAAACATGTTCTGATGTTAAAGAAAAAGGAAAAAAGACAGAATTAGGGCACAGGTGTACAGTGGTACCCATAGAGCCTTGCTGTGGCCATCGATCATGCTGGCTCTGAACAGTCCCCTCTTGATTCAAAGAAATGTCTCCCTCCACATGAGAAACCTTCAGCAGATATAAGGTGAGAGTCCACAGGGCAGCAATTATCTTAGCTCCTTTAGGAGTCCTAACCTTTTGTCACAGGACTGACATTAAAAATACTACATTTACCAATAGACCACACAGTAATGTGTGACATAGTAGAGTTGTTTCCTTTCTTGGCATAGAGAAATGCCTGTGGTATCTGAAGGCCTGATCGTACTTCCATTTGGATTTTTGCCATTGACTTCAATGGGAGTAGGACTGGGCCATTAGGTTGCAAGGTGTAGTAACTTGGTAAATGTTGCTATTTTTATTGGGGACAACTATAATGGCTTTAGCAGGTATGGGGGCTAATCCTTTTTCCTTGTTCCTTCAGCTGGTTCAGTATGGTTTTCTCTTATTCCAGTATCTTATCTCCGTTTAACCCTCTTCTTCATTTATAGACTATATAATTACACCATATTTATGATACAGTACATGCAGTGGAAAAAGGAAGGGTTCTGTTCTTTATTCTGTAAGGTGTTCAGTTTGATCACAGAAGACAAAGGGAGGCAGGAACATAATGACCCTGTGGGAGAGAAATTAGTACAGGAACTACTGTATTTAATTATGAAGGTGATACGATAGTATCAAACTGTATAAAATATGCCATCACAGCAGTGTGCATGGAATTTTATTCTATTGTCTGCTAATCATGGTTAACATTTAAACAACAAATAAGATAGACATAACTGAACCAGAATCTAAGGTCAGCTCTACACTACAGATATATCAGTATAACAATGGCACTCGGGTACAAAAAAAATCAACACCTCTGAGAAACGTACTTATACTGACCTAATCCCAGTGTAGACAGTGCTATGTCGTCAACGTAGCCATTGCCTCTCACGGAGATGGATTAACTGTGCTGATGGGAGAAGCTCTCCTGTCGGTGTAGGAGTATCTTCATTTAAGTGCCACAGCAGCGCAGCTGCGCCAATGAAGCATTTTAAATGTATACCTGCCCTAACTCTGTTAGCAAATCTCACAAATTGGGAGGGAGGGGGAAAGCCATCATGAAACATGCTAGCAAAGATCTATTTAGCATCATAGAACCAAAGAAATGTAGGGCTGGAAGGCATTTTGAGAGGTCATCAAGTCCAGTCCCCTGTGCTGAGGCAGGACCAAGTAAACCTAGGCCATCCCTGACAGGTGTTTGTCTAACCTGTTTTTAAAAACCTCCAGTGATGAGGATTCCACAGTCTCCCTTGGGAGCCTATTTCAGAGCTGATAGTTGGAAAGTTTTTCCCAATATCTAACCTAAATCTCCATTGCGGGAGATTAAGCCAATTACTTCTTGTCCTTCCTCCAGTCAACATGGAGAACAATTGATCATCCTCCTCTTTATAATAGGCTTTAACATATTAGACTATTATCAAGTCCCTTCCTTTTCCTCTTTTCTCAAGACTAAACATACCCAGTTTTTTTAATCTATCCTCAGAGGTCATGTTTTCTAAACCTTTCATCATTTTGTTGCTCTCCTCTGGACTGATCCAATGAACTTTCCTCTACATCTGCAGTCCCATATTTGTTTGTTAGACAGTCATAAATAGTTTAGGATCATCAAAATTAAAAAAATAGAGCTTTTCTCTTTCAAAATAATCTGTAGCTGGCAGGGAATAAAACTGCCATCTCAGCACTAATGATAGAAAAAAATGCCTTTAAAGATCAGAAATACATCTCTCTAGGCGTCAGCTGGCATGCAATATTTGGGAATATATATTCCTTGAAATACTCTGGATGTTCATATGCAACATAAGAATATAGTTAATTCTACTTCTTATTCTCGCCTTCCTGTGGCTGTGTGTGAAATCCATCTTCTCTGCTGCTGTCATGTTTCTAGCTCAGGAATTGCTGTAGATGCATGCACAGCAGCACTTGGACATTTTTAGAAATTATTTTGTTTTCTCTTTTAGTTTTTCTTCCAAGCTCCATGTGTCTTTCTTATGCTAAGGTCTTTCCTGTTGTGAACATGAACTCTAAAGATTATGCTCACGTTGTGACCAAGTAATACCACAGACTCAGTTGTGACCTTCAGTTTCACCAAGTACACTCATCATTTTGGAAAGCAAAACATTACTTTATGAGCCATGAATGAATCATAGAATCATAGAATATCAGAGTTGGAAGGGACCTCAAGAGGTCATCTAGTCCAACCCCCTGCTCAAAGCCATGAAGTGGTAAATACAATCTTTGGGTGACTCTGCACCTCTCTACACCCCTGCCCCAGTACAGAAAACAAAGGAGAAACACATTTCACCATTTTTATCATGTGTTGAGAAACGTTTTGTAAATCTGTAGGTTCATCTGTCTCTGTGGATGCAGCCTTTAGCAAGAGACAATGCAGAACAGCCTTTGGGCAGTGAGGAATGTGTTTCCATAGCTATATTTCTTTCCATGCATTCTGACTCCTGTTTTCTATGGATTACTTCAGACCTTCAGTAGTGAACTGACTTGCAAGGCATAAAACTGCATTACCATCCTCACCAAGACTTCGGTAAATGCACATAAAAGACAAAAACAAACTTATAAGAAGAGGAATTGCCTTTTATATCCAACATGGTTCAGAATGATAGATTTGCAGCATTACATGGGACAAACAGGGTAAAATTCTGGTTATATATATTCAGAAGAGATTCTGGGTAAGGGGTTAAACTTAAAAAAGGAAAGTATTTTATATGACGTAGCTGTTTGCTGAAGGAGAGAATAACATCCCCTCTGTGGCGTCTCTGTACTTTACAATGGTCTTTTAGCTTCTTCAATAGCTTTCAGAAATAATATTATAGTATAAAAAGTTCCCACATTACTTGTATCATAATGAAACTGAGGTAGATCAATATCCCACAGGCAACTGATAATTCTTTTTTATTCCAAACGAGGAAATGTTTGCATAATAAAACTACATGATTATTCAGGTAATCATAAACGTGTTACTTAAACTGTAGAAAGGAAAGACACTGAAAGTTAAGGGCACCTTAATGCTCTCACTTTGCCCATTTGTGCTTGTATAATGAAGCATAAACAATGCAGAACGTCCTAGTCATGTTTAGAATCTCCATTAAATCATAGACATGAGGCAATTAGAAACTGCAGTGGGACATTTCCTGCATTGACAGAATCAGGAATATTAGAGATTAGGGTGGTGGAACGAGGGGTGCGGCAGCATGCCCTGTCTTGAAGTGGTTTCCAACCTATACAGATTCAATGGCTTTCAGCTGCCCCACTAAAAAATTGTTCCAACGTCCCTGTTAGAGATGGGAAAGAATGGTTTGTATATTCATAGATTCTAGGACTGGAAGGGACCTTGAGAGGTCATCGAGTCCAGTCCCCTGCCCTCATGGCAGGACCAAATACTGTCTAGACCATCCCCGATAGACATTTATCTAACCTACTCTTAAATATCTCCAGAGATGGAGATTCCACAACCTCCCTAGGCAATTTATTCCAGTGTTTAACCACCCTGACAGTTAGGAACTTTTTCCTAATGTCCAACCTAAACCTCCCTTGCTTCAGTTTAAGCCCATTGCTTCTTGTTCTATCCTTAGAGGCTAAGGTGAACAAGTTTTCTCCCTCCTCCTTATGACACCCTTTTAGATACCTGAAAACTGCTATCACATCCCCTCTCAGTCTTCTCTTTTCCAAACTAAACAAACCCAGTTCTTTCAGCCTTCCTTCATAGGTCATGTTCTCAAGACCTTTAATCATTCTTGTTGCTCTTCTCTGGACCCTTTCCAATTGCTCCACATCTTTCTTGAAATGCGATGCCCAGAACTGGACACAATACTCCAGCTGAGGCCTAACCAGAGCAGAGTAGAGCGGAAGAGTGACTTCTCATGTCTTGCTCACAACACACCTGTTAATACACCCCAGAATCATGTTTGCTTTTTTTGCAACAGCATCACACTGTTGACTCATATTTAGCTTGTGGTCCACTATAACCCCTAGATCCCTTTCTGCCGTACTCCTTCCTAGACAGTCTCTTCCCATTCTGTATGTATGAAACTGATTTTTTCTTCCTAAGTGGAGCACTTTGCATTTGTCTTTGTTAAACTTCATCCTGTTTACCTCAGCCCATTTCTCCAAAGCAGTTGCAATCCCTCCCAGTTTGGTATCATCCGGAAACTTAATAAGCGTACTTTCTATGCCAATATCTAAGTCGTTAATGAAGATATTGAACAGAGCTGGTCCCAAAACAGACCCCTGCGGAACCCCACTCGTTATGCCTTTCCAGCAGGATTGGGAACTATTAATAACAACTCTCTGAGTACGGTTATCCAGCCAGTTATGCACCCATCTTATAGTAGTCCCATCTAAATTGTATTTGCCTAGTTTATCGATAAGAATATCATGCGAGACCATATCAAATGCCTTATTAAAGTCTAGGTATACCACATCCACAGCTTCTCCCTTATCCACAAGACTTGTTATCCTATCAAAGAAAGCTATCAGATTGGTTTGACATGATTTGTTCTTTACAAATCCATGCTGGCTGTTCCCTATCACCTTACCACCTTCCAAGTGTTTGCAGATAATTTCCTTAATTACTTGCTTCATTATCTTCCCTGGCACAGAAGTTAAACTAACTGGTCTGTAGTTTCCTGGGTTGTTTTTATTTCCCTTTTTATAGATGGGCACTATATTTGCCCTTTTCCAGTCTTCTGGAATCTCTCCCGTCTCCCATGATTTTCCAAAGATAATAGCTAGAGGCTCAGATACCTCCTCTATTAGCTCCTTGAGTATTCTAGGATGCATTTCATCAGGCCCTGGTGACTTGCAGGCATCTAACTTTTCTAAGTGATTTTTAACTTGTTCTTTTTTTATTTTATCTGCTAAACTTATCCCCTTCCCATTAGCATTCACTATGTTAGGCATTCCTTCAGACTTCTCGGTGAAGACCGAAACAAAGAAGTCATTAAGCATCTCTGCCATTTCCACCTTTCCTGTTACTGTTTCTCCCTCTTCACTAAGCAGTGGGCCTACCCTGTCTTTGGTCTTCCTCTTGCTTCTAATGTATTGATAAAAAGTCTTCTTGTTTCCCTTTATTCCTGTAGCTAGTTTGAGCTCATTTTGTGCCTTTGCCTTTCTAATCTTCCATTTTTTATATGACTCCTTTTTATTTTTTAGATCATGCAAGATCTCGTGGTTAAACCAAAGTGGTCTTTTGCCACATTTTCTATCTTTCCTAACCAGCGGAATAGCTTGCTTTTGGGCCTTTAATAATGTCCCTTTGAAAAACTGCCAACTGTCCTCAGTTGTTTTTCCCCTCAGTCTTGATTCCCATGGGACCTTACCTATCAGCTCTCTGAGCTTACCAAAATCTGCCTTCCTGAAATCCATTGTCTCTATTTTGCTGTTCTCCCTTCTACCCTTCCTTAGAATTGCAAACTCTATGATTTCATGATCACTTTCACCCAAGCTGCCTTCTACTTTCAAATTCTCAACGAGTTCCTCCCTAGTTGTTAAAATCAAGTCTAGAACAGCTTCCCCCCAGTAGCTTTTTCAACCTTCTGAAATAAAAAGTTGTCTGCAATGCAGTCCAAGAATTTGTTGGATATCTGTGCCCCGCTGTGTTATTTTCCGAACATATATCCGGATAGTTGAAGTCCCCCATCACCACCAAATCTTGGGCTTTGGATGATTTTGTTAGTTGTTTAAAAAAAGCCTCATCCACCTCTTCCACCTGGTTAGGTGGCCTGTAGTAGACTCCTAGCATGACATCACCCTTGTTTTTTACCCCTTTTAGCCTAACCCAGAGACTCTCAACAATTCCATCTCCTATGTCCATCTCTACCTCAGTCCAAGTGTGTACATTTTTAATATATAAGGCAACACCTCCTCCCTTTTTCCCCTGTCTATCCTTCCTGAGCAAGCTGTACCCATCCACACCAGGTTGTCTAGTCCTTTTGCATACCATTGCAGGATTGTTCCAGGTGATATACTTTTCAGTGTTCTGACCCTCATCACTCTTGAAAGACTCTATACGTTGCTGTTTATCTTTAATGGTACTTGCCAGGCTCTTTCCTTATATTTTAAAAGATTAGAACCACATTTTCCTTTTTCTGTTTCTTTAGAACAGTGCTTCCCAAACTGGGAGCCGTGGCTCCCCCAAAGGAGCCATGAGAGGCTCATGGGGGAGCCATGAATGTTTAAGGGGGGAAAATAATCAGTATGCCTCTTTCTGTTTTTTTCTAATAAAGAGACTGTTAAGCTAGGCTTAAAAATCACCTCCTCTTACCTCTGTGTCTGTGTCCCATGCTGTAGCTGCTGGGGCTGGGAGCCTCTCTGTGCCCTCCAATCCTGCAGGGGGTTGTCATGTTAATTTAGATGGAATAAATGGGCCCAAAGAGTCAAAGGCATTAGCATGACTCTGTCACTGTCCAACCTTAAACAATGTAAAAAAAAGTTGGGGGTTTGGTATACAGAGACCTCAGCCTGCTTAGTACCAGGGCAAACACATCATTAAATATTCTTTTAATCTTTCAAAGAAGGAAAAACAATTCAAGCTTTTGAAATGTAAAGTAGTAAGTAGGGCTTTCATTTTAACATCCTTTGTTTCCTTTCCTTTTAGCTGTAGAGAGTTCTCAGAAGGTACCCCCGCTCCTCCACGTAGCAGTCTTTTAGATTGTTTCATTGTTTTTTCCACATTATTTGAATACAGCACAAACCTAGTGCTGTCAGGCCAGATTTTTCAAAGTATCGAGGCATCTAAAGATGCACATTGGCACGAGGGTGACCAGATGTCCCAATTTTATAGGGACAGTCCAGATTTTTGGGTCTTTTTCTTATAAAGACTTCTATTACCCCTCACCCCATCCTGATTTTTCACATTTGCTGTCTGGTCATCCTAATTGGCACCTAGTAGGATTTTCAAAAGCACCTAACTCTCATTTATTTCAATAGGAGTTAGGCATCTAGCTGCATTCTTAGGCACCTGTGAAAATGTGGCCTATAATTTATGAGTGCTAATGAAATACTGACAAACCCTAAACCATAAAAGCACTGGATGTCAATATTAGATTAACTGATATCATGACATAAAGTCCTGTTGCTCATGGAATGCCACTAAGTTGTTGTTTTTTGTCAATTAATAATTTTCAGACCAAGTGAGAGCAGTTGGCAATAAGTTTAAATACAGAATATCTTTTTGCTTCTCTTTTACTGTGTCTGGCCATCTGTTTAATTCTAACTGCATGCAACTATTCGTGCCCAAAACTAAACACACAAAATTTATCTTTCTGTTTTTCTAATGTTCTTCAATGTCAATCAAAGATTACAGACCATTATTAGAAGGTATATAATCTTTAGCATAATGCAACACCAGGCGGGATTACAAATGAGGACATTTACATGAAAAATATGCAATAGTTAATAACTCCATTAATTTGTTTCCAACAATATATAATTTATTTGGAGGTTACAAAGCTATTATGAGTTTGGAAAGTTTGTGTGAGTGGATTCTGTATTTGGCACCTGCATATTAATACTTTTAATACATTGTGGGAGTGACACTGAATTATGTTTCAAAATAAACAAAATAAGATGTGGAGCTGGACAGGAGGGAGAATAACTTTAAGAAAGCAGCTTCAGGATTCTGAGCTGAAAAGTGGGAAAGGTGTTTCAGCTCTCTTCTCAGGAGCACTATGGGTATTTCTTTTACACTTCTCTTGATGTATATTATGGAATAAGAATGACACTGTTATCTCCTTCACTTGATTCTTCTAGTCCTGTTCCCCGCCCCTGCATCCATTCCTCTCTTGGAACATACTTGTACATCATAAGCTCATAACATTGAGGTTTTTGTATGAATTCGGTGATGTTGCATAAAAATGTCATCATTTTGAGTCAGGAACCTCCATGTCGATCCCACATCACAATGTGGCGATGTTTCATGGGTGCCAAAAGTTACTTTGTTACCGATGAGTATCCCATAAGTACTATTTTAGCCCTGATTAATCGAAAAAATCCCTGCAACCTCAGGAAAAGTTGCAAACTGCACAACTTACATCATACATGACATCTTAACATCTTGAGAGGGGGCAGCATAAACCCTTATTGAACCTTCATTATTATGTCATTGTCCTTTAAGCTGATTAGAATTGCTTAGAGCTCTGGATAAGTTTCATGGTTATTAACCATTGGTGAATTATTTTTAAATATCTAATAAATACCCTGGCACTCCAGGTATGAGGCTACAGAGGTCAAGTACATACATAGAGGGGCTGTTGCTGAAAAGTGGGGTGTAGTTCCTGTAAAATGCCTGTTGACTGTTATGGGAATTGGGGGCACTTAGTTGGGGGTGCTCTCCCACAAAGAGATCAGCACCATTCATGCCTGGACTCTGAGTGATTTAATATTGTAAAGGTCAATGAAACACGGTGGTAAAAATCTAAATAAAACAAGATATTTTTCAGTCCTTTCCAGTTGGCACCCTGCTGTTGTAGACAGGTCTCTGTTCTGCACTGGGACCATTGCTGTGGATCTCTGAGCCCTGGCCAAGTCACATTTGGAGTCAGGGTGATTGTCATGGTCATAGTCTATCCCCTTAGCCACCTCATCCCTTAGGAGTTTCTCTACAGCTGGGACCAGTCTGGGCATGGGTCGATTCCTGATAGTTTCAGGAACAAGTTAAGTATCTAAAATCTGCTTTTTCACACTCAATCAAGAGTTAACTCCTTAATCCTGTGTCAGGATCATCTAACATGGACCTCTGGGCCCCAAATGTCTGCCACTGAATTATGTTTGTTTGTTTGTTTGTTTTATTGTTTTTTAAGGCTGCAATTCCAAAGCATTCATCTACAGATTCAGACTTAAGAGGGCATAAAAGTTCATGGACATGATTGACTAATGGTCTCCATGTCTAATATGGCTATTTCTACCTATTTCTTTATATGGAAAGTTGCTTAGAAATCTATTTGATGCTAGCAGTTCAGAAAATGAGGCAAGTTGTATTTGAGAATACCACTTCAAAGGGTTTATTGATTTTGGGGGTTTAATTGAACGTTTCGTTAAGGGCCTTTGGTGAGATTCTTCCTTCAGTAATTCTATTAATATATAGGGCTTTAAAAAGGCAAAATGTCTTCTTTTTAAATGATTGACCTTCTAGGGCAAAAGTGTCAGTAACTGAGGAGTTTGAAATCCACAGAGTAGGTTGAGGCATGTCCTAACCAAGTTTTTTGGAATGTAGAAGTTTCTGCTTCTGGCATTTAGAAATGGATTTTAATTATGTTGCAAGAAACAAAATATATTATTGTGTCAGTTAGATCTAATTTACTTGAGATTAGATAAAATAATCCTTTTTTATTTGTGTGTGTACTTCAATCAATTCAATGGGACGACAGAATCTTATAGTTTTTGGTATGCTTTTAATGTGGGTTGTTTGTCTTTAAAAAACAACCCTGGCCAGAGCATTTATTTTGTTTTAGTTTTTCCTCACATGTAGTTAATTGTGGGGGTTCAGATTATAAATTATTATAATTGTGACTATGTGGAAATAACACACAAATAGGATTGGCAGAATTTGATTTTTATTTTTTATCATTTTGACAGATATCAATGTTTATTTTTAAGCATTTTGTTTTATTTTTATCAATTTAAATGTTCACAGTTGTGCAAAATTATAGGTTTAAACATTCCCCCATTTTTACTGATTTTAAATTTTTACAGTTGCAGGAAATTGAGGGCAGCAGACAATAATTATTTAATAACAGTAGAAGTTGAGATTAAAAAGTTAGATTTATAACCACTAACCTACAAATTGTTAACATTACCTGTCAAAATATAAAAATTAAATAGCGTTAAATCAAACTCTAATCAGGTCGTACACAGCATTTTTCTTACTTTCCATATCTGAGGATTTCTGTTACTATCGATGGAAATATTTTGTCATTGGTTTGTGTGTGTACAGTGAAACTGGGGTTTACTGACATTTACCAATAAAAATTAAAATCCTTCCAAGCCTTAGGGTACGTCTTCACTATCCGCCGTATCAGCGGGTAGCAATCGATTTATCTGGGATTGATACATCATGTCTCGTTAAGACGCGATATATCGATCCCCGAACGTGCTCACCGTCAATTCCAGAACTCCACCGCCGCAGTCGACGGGGGAGCCGCAGCCGTTGATCCCGTGCCGTGTGGACCCCAGGTAATTCGATCCAAGATACTTTGACTTCGGCTACGCTATTCGCGTAGCTGAAGTTGTGTATCTTGGATCGATCCCCCCCACCACCACCATCCCCGGTGTAGACCAGCCCTCAGAGTGACCAGATGGCAAATGTGAAAAATCGGAAAGGGTTGGGGGGCAATCAGTGCATATATAAGAAAAAGTCCCAAATATCGGGACTGTCCCTATAAAATCAGGATATCTGGTTACCCTACCAAGCCTACACATAAAGGTTTGTTTGTGTATGTCCATGCATGTGCATTATTCACCAGTGTTGAGCCATGACTAAATTATGCAGTCATCCCAAGGGAGTGTGGATAAAACCAGTGAAACACCTCACACCATCAGGTATTCTCTATATGATAGATGGCACCATCAGGTATTCTCTATATGACAGGAAGGCTGTTACAGAGACATTTATAGAGCTTTTAAAAATGGTATTGGATTGTTTATTATATCCCTTTGTCTGTAAAGGTAGGCTCCATTTATTACCTTGGCCTGGATTCATCCTCTTAGATCCATTCATGGAGGGGATTGTTCATACACTGACCTCCCCTCTCCTACATAAAAGGAGGGATCAACTGCCACTCAGCACTACATTAGCTCCATTCCAACACCATGGAGCATCCCCAGAAAATATAATTAACCTGCGTGCACAACCCAAGAGTCCCGGATACAACTGCAGCCATAGGTTAGCCCAGTTCTTTGAAGGTACATGACAAATGCAGTTTGCACATGGTTTTGGAATTAATTAAGATGCTTCTGCAATTTATTATACACAAACCACCACTATATATGTGTATATATGTGGTGGATTTTGTGTGTATTGTAGGCGGGATTGATCGTACTGCCTATTAATGTTGTCCAATATTTCCCATTACAAGACCTGGCTTTCAGTTGCTTATAACTTTGCCAGACTTTAACTGAGGCTGAGCAGTCCTTTCCCTGCAATTGCAGCTTACAGCTACTGTGCAGGCCCAGACACTGAAAAGAAGATTTGTCTCTCATATGCTCTTGTTCACACACACACACACACACACACACACACACACACACTGCCTGATTACATGCAAAGGAGTAAGAGCTGGCCTTAGTGGGGGCGGGGGGAGTAGATTGGGACAAGGGGCCTAAGAGCAGGGGAGACACATGACTGGGACTGGAGCCTGCTGGGGAGAAAAGAGGAAGACTAGTAGTGGGAGCCAGGAGAGAGAATGATTCATAGATTTTTTTTTAAAGGCCCAAAGGGACCGTTTAATAATCTAGTCCGATCTTAGAGGAGACTTGGACTGGCTGGGCAAGGAGACTGGAAGCTGGGGATGGAAATGGGAGGTAGGAGAGAACTGGGAGCCAGTGAGTGGTGGGAGACTGAGATTGAATGAGGACCCAGCAGGGAAGACGAGGACTTGGTGGACAAGGACACTGGGACTGAGAACTAATGGGTGTAGGGGAGGGGAGACGGATCTAATGAGGAGTCAGGGTATCAGGGGAGAACTGGGACTGTCTGGGACAAAGAATAGGAGACTGGATAAGGGGCACAGGGAGGGAGACTGGGACAGGGAGCCAGTGGAGATGGGAAACATAGTTTGGGGGTTGATTATCCCCTTCCTGCCTAGAATTTGTTTATCGTCTTCTGGTGACCTGTCTAAACTTACATACTTAAAAAATATTGTTTTCAGTATACATACAGAACTCCATACATGTTATCTGCACATACGTTTCACAATGATTGTCATGACATGTGCTTTCAGTAGAGACTTTACATGACTCCTTTTGGTGAACCCAGGGGATCCCTGTAATCCTATGTACCTTTGTGCCCTCAGTGGGTATCAGGAGATTCTTGGGTCACAACAAGAGATTTAGTTTTGTGGATGGCGAGAAAAAGCTGAATCTTACAGATGTTATGCAGAAAGAATTGGCAAGATTTAGACAACCTGGATATGAGGGTCTACAGAGGACTGAGTCAAAGATAAGTGACTGGGAGGATAGTGGTTAACGACAGTGACTGAGAAAGGGTGGGAGGGGCTATCGAAATATATATATTTTTTCTCCAGATCAGTATATTTTGTGCTACAGAATGACAAAATATGGCAGTTAAATACTAATTGGCCCTTTCTCTTCATTAAGTTTGGAGTCTGAATTTGGATCCTTTTCTTCACTCTGACATATATCTAGCTAGCTCTTTCATTTGTACTTAATAAGTACCAATCCAGTCCTCTGGGCACTGTGCAAAGCATTTAAAACAGGACAACTCAATAGCTGAAACAATGTCAAGCGCACATTTCCAACCCAACCCTACAGCCCACAACAAGCTATTTGCACAGTTTTATTGCCCAAGAAAGACACTCATGCTTCACATCCCAACATTTCCCATCCACCAAAACCCAGCCCTTCAATCAGCTACTCTCTTTACAGTTTATGCCCCTACTCTTTCTGTACCTTGTGTCATGGATTTGTATGTTTGACAGTGTACATTTAGAAACAGTAGAATGCATGAAAAAAGTCAACAGCTGCCACTCATTTCCAGGTAACTACTCTTTGAAGTATTCAGGAAAGCTGTGATGTCTCCTATACCACTCTGTGATACTGGCAAATACTGATTTACTCATGGCTACCATTGTATAAGGCTGGGGGGGACAGTGTGTAGATTAAACTGAATCACCATTGCAAACAGAGTGAGATTTGATGATTTCCCCATGTTTTACATGGTAAAACATTTATTTTCTGTCTCCAAATATCCTACACTTTTTTGTGAAGTCACTGATTGTAATCTCTCCTTTATAATGTGTATAACATCAGCTAAGCAGGTGCTTTGCAGAGAATTGTTTTGGGGTTGTCACGTAGGTAAGCAATTCAGCACACTCTCGACAGCCACATTTCTTCAGTTAGGCTATAAAACTGATCTGACTTGACAGCCACTTAACGCAGCTAACCTGTGCCGCTTTGTTTATACCTAATCAAATATTTACGACCAGCACAACGTGTTCAGAGCTATTAGAATGCTCACCCTCATAGCTAGCTGGCTGCCAATTAAAATGAAGTGTTGATCACCACAAGTAAAGTAATATCTTGTTTTTTTAAACAAATCCAGAGACTTGCAGTGCAGTTTTATGAGGGTGTTTAACATGGATGGGTGACGCAGACTGCACTCATAATATAATAGATTAATGTTTTGTGGTACGTGTGGATATTAATATTTTTGGTTTGCCTAAGTTGAAGGGCTAAAGTTAATGTTCCTTCTTCTATATGCATATGTATATGAATAGTATCGCACACAATCATGACTGCCTTCCCTGCTCCCACTGCAGGAAGGGGGCATAAGGTGCCTCCTAACTCCCTGCACAGGTTCCCAGCATTACTGTTTTATGTGCTCAGCTGCAGGTGGGTGGAGGAGAGCAGCATTCATGGGGCTATTACTTCTATTGCTGTGCAGAAGGCTGGGGAATGGGCTCCAGTGTCATCCCCAACATGGCAGCCAGCACAGCTTTCGAGGGGGAACAGGGGTGAAAGTAACTTAAAGGACTTACTGGTACGCCGGAGTGCTGAGCGGGGCGTGGCCTCAACTGGAAGAGGCGGCTATGGCTGGGAGCCCCAGGGCCTTTAAATTACCCTGGAGCTACCCAGCTGCAGAGGCGGCTGGGAGCCCCAGGGCTCAGGGACCAATTAAAGGGCCCGCGGCTCTGGCCGCCGCGGAGCTCCGGGACCTTTAAATCACTGCCGGAGCCCTGCCGCCGCTACCCCGGGGTGGCAGGGCTCGAGCTAGGGCCGGGGTAGCGGGGGAAGGGCTCCGGGGCTCCAGCCGCTGGGGGGAGAAGGGGGGGCTCCCCGCAGTCACTTCTGAAAATGGCAGTTAAGCAGTTTTGAAAATTTTACCCTTCGTCATTTATTGTCAAAAATATGAAGTATTGAAAAAGAACTTAAGAAGAGAACCGCTCTTTTAAAAAAAACAAACAAAAAAACCCTACTCCACATTCTGTTTCTGATCTCATCTCATTTGATTTAGATTTCTTCAGAATTTTAAAGGGGCAACAACCCAGATCCCAAAGCATTTATTATGGGAACTTCATTATCCTTTGCAAACTGTAAGGAAAGGCTAGAGTGCTGATGGCTTTGGGAAATTTTGGAAAGTCTTGGCATATTCCTTTTGTGGGAGTGAGAGAGGAACCCATCAGCCCTGCAATAGGACGTAGATCGAGTTTCTAAATCTGAGGTGTGAATTTCATTTTCATTTAAGCACCATTTTAAAATGAACGTTCACTGAATTGCAGAAAGTGAATCTGCAGCTCTTCTTATTTTATATGTTGCTGCATGGTTGCTGCTAGTGCTGCTGCTTTAAGGCACATTCCAGATAACTCAAACCCCTATACTGCTGCTACCAAATTGGTAACGTTAGGGTATCAGTCAGCACCAAACCTTACCCAATCTTATTTCATATTGCAGTTCCTATACTGCTTCCTTAAGTTGGCATCCCACTTTTCTGAGTTTTCTGAGCCTAGGGTCCATGGACATGGGTGCTTTATCACTCCCTGTGATGGAAAAATTAGATTACATTTGGTTATTCTCAATGCTTAGTCTCGTACAAATGGACATTCTTCATCAACCAACTGGTCATTTACAAGCACGAGCTGTTTCCAGTGCACAATATCCAATGAGTGGAATAAATTGTTATAATTACCCATCAGTTTATTTTATATATGTAAAAGCAGGAATCATGACTGATGCCATAATGAATGGTGACAGGTAATTAACTTGTAGTGTGTCCGTCACACACAAATAAATGCTTTGCAGGAAATGCTGACCTTGGATTAAATCAAAGGGTAGAAGCTGATTGCTTAGCCATATGTTAACTTCTGGGTAACTAGTCACTGGAAACTAACTCAGTCGTGAATTTTCCCCACCTCACCTCACCTCTCCTCCCCATCCAGTATTTGGTTGATTCGCAAGACAGACTGTCTGAATTAAAAACTATGTTAAAACCCCTGGGTTGTACCCTGTGCAACCTCTACTGAGAGCCCTTGGCCATCCAGCTTCTTCTCCATCTCAGAGTGGATTCTTGTAGCTGTGCACAGTCTCTCTTTCCCCCTCCTAATCGCCACATGCTCACCAAGAAAATTAAGGAATGAAAAATTCATACATATAACTTTGAAGATGAAAAATACAGTAGTAACTTTGTTGTGGAATTTCTGTCAGTTTTACTCACTATATTATGGAGTGTCTCTGGGAATTCTAACCCATGAGCACAGTCCATACTCCTCATTGCTAGTTAAGTTAAATTAGGCACGGATGTGTTATGTCCGTTGTTGTTTGACCTATGAAGACTTCCCTACACGAAGGCAAGGTGCCATGCCACCTTTCCCTCAAATGGCTTTTGATTAGCACAAGAAACTCTAACTAGTTATCACCCTGTTTCTGACCTTAACACTTTGGGGAAAAGAAACAGTAAGGTTTTTAGCCAAGCAACTTTGGTGTCATCTGGACTGTTTGGATTTTCCTCACCCCTTTCAGTTAGGCTTTCGATCAGAGCATGGCATTGAGACTGTGTTAGTCTTGATGGCTGTTGCTGCTGATACTATTAAATCTGGATTCTTTTCCCGACTGCTATTGACTTACTTTGTGAACTTAAACAACTGACTTAACTTCTCTGTGCTTCAGCTACCCCATCTATAAAATGTAAATAATATTTTGTTATATATAAACTTTGTGTAAAACACTTTGAGATCTATGGATGCAAACATGATATACCAAGCAATTATGCACACCTTTATACTAGGAAACGCCTTGGCTGACTATGTAGATCTGCAGATGTATTATTCAAGGTGTCGATTTTTATCTGTAAAGCTGTAGGCGGTTTGGATGCTGGCCCTCTGAGGGAAATTTATTTCTCCCTGTGAACTGTCATGGCAGCTGGTGGACTCAAACCAACACTCCCACTAAATATCTGGGAGTCAGGGCTGAACAATCTCAGCACTGGGCCATTGAACCCGAATTCCACTCCATTTCAGAAAAGGCCAAAAGAATGATTGAGACATGTTTCCCAATCCTTTAATCTCTTTATCTTATCAAAGTGAAGCTTAAGGGTTAGCTTGGTCAGTCTATAAGTACCTATATAGGGAACAGAAATTTGCTATACAGGCTCTTCACTCTAACAGACAAAGGTATAAAGGATCCAATGGCTGCAAGTTGAAGCTAGAAAAATTCAGACTAGAAATAAGGTGCAAATTTTTTAATAGTGAGGGTAACTAACCATTGGAACAACTTACCAAGGGCAGTGGTAAATTCCCCACCAGTGGCAATTTTTAAATCAAGATTGGATTTTTTTAAAATGATGTGCTCTAGTTCAAGCATGAATTCAGGGAAATACTATGACCTGTGTTATACAAGAGATCAGACTAAATGATCACTAGGTGATCTGTCTTTATAATCTATGGACCAGCTTGTCTGACAATGTCAGAGGTTGTTAATTCAGCACATCCCTTGGCCCGCGCAGCTTCCCGCAGCCCCGATTGGCCTGGAACGGCAAACCGCTGCCAGTGGGAGCTGCGATCAGCCGAACCTGTGGACGCTGCAGGTAAACAAACCCAATCAGATTTCCCTGACGGGCTGTATGCCAAAGGTTGCCGATCCTTGCTCTATGCCAATGGGAGAGAGCTATCCCATCCGCATAATAAAACCACCTCCAGGAGAGGCGGTATCTATGTTGGCAGGAGAGGCTTAAGGGGGTGGCTTATTCACACCCCTGAGTGGCATAAGTTATACTGACATAGCCTGTAGTGTAGACAAGCCCTGGGAGATACAATTGGGCGCATTTTAGAAAGTTAAGAATAATCAAGTATTTCATTGTGATACAGGCTTCATTAAGGCTAGAATAAAGAGCTTGATTGCCTTGACCACTAGCAGTAGAAAAATGTTTTCCCTCATATCAGAAGATCAAAACCCCTTATTACCAATGCTAATTGATTAAATAAGAGGCATTTAGTGTGAATAAATAGGAAGCTCAGCGCCTAGCCTTGTCCCATTCTTGAGCCCTATTTCCTTCAGGAAAAGAATATAGGTAGTTGAAACAAAACTGCACTTAAAATCTCAGCGTGGCTTTTGGTGGGGAAAACCCAAACTATATTTCTGTTCGTGTTGATTTTCTTCCCTTGCATCAGTCATCTTCATTTTGAGCCTTGCTAGTCCTGCTACACTTCCCGGATGTCGCTGGGTGTGTTACTGTACTTTGCATTGGCACCTTTAAGAACAATTAATTGATGTCCACTGATGGGCAAGCTCTTGTTCTCCCTCCCTCCCAAAATTTCCTTTTTTGGAGACATCCACTCCGCAGTGCTTCTCTTTTTGCATAGTTGAATGCCAGTAAATGATTGAATCCTTGCCTTACCTTTTGTTTGTGACTGGCCGACTCATTGAACTGCATATTCTTAATAACAAGAAATCCTTTCTTTGTGGGCAATTACCTGTATTAACAATGTAAACATAGACAGGTGGTTGTTACCTAAATGAACATGAAGTGCTATAGCTATGTCATAACTATAAAGGGAAGGGTAATAGCTGTCCTGTGTACAGTACTATAAATCCCTCCTGGCCAGAGACTCCAAAATCCTTTTCCCTGTAAAGGGTTAAGAAGCTCAGATAACCTGGCTGGCATCTGACCTAAAGGACCAATAAGGGGACAAGATACTTTCAAATCTTGGGGGGGGAAGGCTTTTGTTTGTGTTCTTTGTTTGGGAGTGTGTTCGTTCTCGGGGACTGAGAGGGACCAGACATCAATCCAGGTTCTCCACATCTTTCTAAGCAAGTCTCTCCTATTTCAAACTTGTAAGTAAATAGCCAGGCAAGGCGTGTTAGTTTTCCTTTGTTTTCTCAACTTGTAAATGTACCTTTTACTAGAGTGTTTATCTTTGTTTGCTGTACTTTGAACCTGAGACTAGAGGGGAGTCCTCTGAGCTCTTTAAGTTTGATTACCCTGTAAGGTTAATTTCCATACTGATTTTACAGAGATAATTTTTACCTTTTTCTTTAATTAAAAACTTTCTTTTTAAGAACCTGATTGATTTTTCCTTGTTTTAGATCCAAAGGGGTTTTGGATCTTGATTCACCAGGAGTTGGTGGGAGGAAGGAGGGGGGATGGTTAATTTCTCCCTGTTGTAGATCCCAGGGGGGGGTTGGAACTGATTCACCAGGAGTTGGTGGGAGGAAGGAGGGGAATGGTTAATTTCCCCTTGTTTTAAATCCAAGGGGTTGGATTTGTTTTCACCAGGGATTTGGTGAAGGTTTTTCAAGGTTTCCCAGGGAGGGAATCCATTGAAAATGGTGGCAGCCGAACCAGAGCTAAGCTGGTAATTAAGCTTAGAAGTTTTCATGCAGGCCCCTACATTTGTACCCTAAAGTTCAAAGTGGGGATCTCAGTCCTGACAAGCTATTACCTTCTTTTCCGAGAATTAAGTTGTATGAAAAGGCTCTTTGAAAGGAAATGAGATGGGATACTCTGCATTCATTTTACATCAGGCAAGGCCATCACTCTGACATAATTACAGTACAGTGTATCACGGCAGCATCCAGACACATGTTACTGCAGTAGTACAATAGATTTCTGGTTTGGTATGGTGGGAATTTAAATGAGTGATACGTATAAACCATGGGTAGACTAGTGCATGTCAAATAATCAGTTGCTGTAAATGAGGATTAGAATGCCGTGGTACACTGAAGGCTTGTCTACACTTACAGTGCTGCACCAGTGTAGTTGCACTGCTGTAGCATTTAGTGACGATGCTACCTGTGCCTATCGGTGTAGGTACTCCTCAAGAAGCCCTCCCGACCATCCACATAGCACTGCCTTAGGGCTTAGGTCAGTATAACAACGTTGCTCAGGGGCATGGATTTTCCACAACGCTGAGCGACAGTGAACAGGGGGGGCCAAGGCGCCATGGCCACATCACTTTTACCTGAGTGGGGGAGGGAGGAGCAGGAGATGGAGGGGAGGGTCTGGGGGGTGGAGAGGCAGTGCACAAGCGGAAGCTCGGGGGAAGGGACAATGTGGGGGCAGGGCCTTCGGGAGAAGGGGCAGCATGAGGGTGGGGCCTTGGGGAGAAAGGGTGGTGTGAGGGTGGGGACTCAGGGAGAAAGGGTGATGTGAGGGCAGGGGCTTGAGGGGAAGGGGAGACACGGGGGTGGGGCCAACATACAGGCACTGGTGGCCCCCCACGCTTTTAGGGAGCTTCCATTGCCCTGACAAATCTACCAACGTAAGTTTGTAGTGTAGGTCAGGGCTGAATCTGGGATGGTGGAGTAGGTTGGGGGGGGAATGAGTGCTGGCATAGGGCACCAGTAACTAAATTCCAATAGATAAATGTACAGACTTGAAGCCAATAGCTCCGTATACATGTGTATTACATGATTCATGCATTGATGTAACATTTTCAAACCTGGGTGCCTCAAGATGCTTACATGGAGGCAATGAGGCCTAGTGGATAGAGAACAGGCCTGGGACTCAGGAGACCTGTCTTCCATTCCTGGCTCTGCCATTGGCCTTGTAGGTGAACTTGGGCAAGTCACTTCCCTCCTTGTGCCTTAGTTTCCCCCTCTGTAAACTGGAGATAATGATACTGACCTCCTGTGTAAAGAGCTTTGAGATCTACTGCTGAAAAGTGCTACATTAGGGAGGAGGACAGAGGTGACTTTCTGTGGCCTATGGTAGTATCTAGAGACCAAGATGGCTTTCAGCGCAAGTCAGAATAAGACCTTGAGGCCATTCCTCCAACCCTGCTTTTTGGAGTGTGCTCTGGCTATTCGCCCTCCTCCCCTCAACCTGACACTAAAATAACCTTTCTGCCAGAAGAGAGGGAGTTGGGGACATGGAGCTCACTGTGACAATTTACACCATCAGGGATCCCCTTTCACCAGGAACGTGTCTGAGCTCCACAAAGCAATTAGAAGAGGGGCTGAGGGCGTAGTCTTATCATTTCATTTAATGCTGAAATGTAATGAGTCATTTCTGAACATATACATTCAGGCAAGTGCTTCTCTTCTTTCTTTTTTTTTTCTTTTTCTTTTCATATTTTTAAAGGAAAGTTGGAAGTCTGAAGAAGAAAAAAAGCAGTTGCAAAAGTGAACATTATTTTCGAAAGCTACTTTTTGATGTGAAAAGTATCAAAATAATTCAAATTTAAAAATCCAAGTTTAATGCCGATATTTTTCTTCCTTTATGGGTTTGCCAAAATTAGCTATTAAAAACCGTGCAACACTATAAATAATGATTGATGTGATTGAGTCAATATATTTAAGTTAAAATACCACTTTACAAAAGACTTGTTAGTCTCTCTCTCTTTCCCCCTTACATCTCCTCTCTAGCCTCCCGCTAGTTTTCTCAGAAATAGGAAGTCATTTTTCAAAGGAATTGAAGCCACTGTATAGTCAATTGCATCAGTACTAATGCCACTGCTAGAATGTATTTATTTCTTCAACTTTTTAAGCATTTGCTGCTGCTGCTGAGTGGACGCAGATTACTGAACAATAGCAGGATAATATGAAAATTTAAATCTCTCAGGATATTAAAAATATTAAAGTTCTTGTGGCTTTAAAACGGAATAGTTTTAGTGGGATATGTTCAACTCCTTTGATGTTGAAATAATGGCTATTATAGCTGTTTCAAATAACATTAAACAGAAATGATAACTTAGTTCAAATCTTGGCTGTTGGTAAAAATTCACTTTCTGGTAACCCTGCCCATCACTGCCACTCCAGTGCTGTTGTAGAAGGAGGTTCCCTACCTTCTAGATCTCAGGCAGCCTGTGCGTGATTCACTGTCATGTTTGTGATTTTGTATTTAATACTTCTCCATGTGTAAAATAGCCTCTTGGGGCCTGTTCTGAAATCCATGGTAGTCAGTCCATTGACTTCAATGGGTTTTGGATTAGATGCATAGAACGTTGAAAACACAATAACTTTACCAACCAATTGTTTTCCTTTTCCATTGGGCCAAATATTGATTTTCTCATTTCCCCTTGTGTGCTGAATGGAGCTTGGCTTAACATGATTGCTTTTGTTCAAGGACAGCTTCAACACAGGGTTCAGATTTCAGAGTAGCAGCCGTGTTAGTCTGTATCCGCAAAAAGAACAGGAGTACTTGTGGCACCTTAGAGACTAACAAATTTATTTCATGAGGTTGATGGATTTCCACTCCATACGGCTAAATGCAGTGCCTTGCATAATGACAGGTTTCAGAGTGGCAGCCGTGTTAGTCTGTATCCGCAAAAAGAACAGGAGTACTTGTTAGTCTCTAAGGTGCCACAAGTACTCCTGTTCTTTTTACAGGGTTCAGAGTGTCATGTCATTTTAGAGCAGTGATGCTCACACCTCAGTGGTTCAGGAGCCAACTTAGTGATCAACAATACCCAAAAGAGCCACAGCACTGTGAATTCATTGTTTCATTTACTATTGTACTATATGTTCATATTTAAATGGTATGACTGGGGAAAATGACTGACCAAGTATTATTATTTAATCAACTACAATTGGTTAATAACATAGTAAATGCATCCTGATTGGTTAATAACTTAGACTGGTTAATAATTAAATCACACACTGTTTTAATATCATGCGCTGCAAAGAACCACAGCAGACACAGTGAAGAGCCACTTGTATCTTGCGAGCCTCAGTCTGAATATCGCTGCTCTAGAGCATCTCTGTGCAACAGCAGCAGCATAGCTGCCAGAATAGCTTTGCAAATTGTATTTGTTCATTGCTGCTGAGGAGCAACCAGAAAAAAACACAATTCAATTTCTGTTTCTTTGAAAAATAGGGTCCAGACCTGAAATTCTTTCTCAGTCCATGCTCAGGAGAGAAATCTACCATTTAAATCACTCTCATTTAACTAGCATTTCAACCCCCACTTCCACTCTGCGAATGATGCCAACCTTCATTGAACATTGGTTCCATTTTTGTTTCAGCATATTTGTGCTTTTTTCCCATGCTGCCCTTTATGCATGGAAGATGCGCCCATAAAAATCAGCAAAACCACTACAAAGCTCTTCTTAAAACTCACAGGTGTCATGTTATCTACAAGATGCTAGACAGTGCCTCAGCAGTGGGCGGGTGTGCTGTGACTGCTGCTTATAATATTAAACATGGCTGTTTCTAGGGTGACCAGATGTCTCGATTTTATAGGGACAGTCCCAATATTCAGGGCTTTATCTTATATAGGTGCTTGTTACTCCCCACCCCGTCCCAATTTTTTACACTTGCTATCTGATCACCCTAGCTGTTTCACTGTTACCTTGTCCACCCTCCTTCCCTTCCATTTGCTTTCTTCATCTGTTCTCTCTTGCTGGATGCCAAGATTTAAGCTCTTTGTGGATTTACGTGTGTGCAGCACCTTGCACAATGTGTGCCTTGGACCCTGACTGGGGCCTCTAGATGCTACCACAACACAAATATTTTAAGATCATCACTGAGATAAGGGGGGGCTGCAGTGGCAGACAGATCTCATCATTCCCCTTAAAGGGGTGCCTCCAAGCAAGAAAGGACTGCTCCATTTACAACTCTGTGGATCCCCCAGTAGCAGCCATGGATCTCCTTATACTGCACAGGAGAAACCAACACAAGTTACTCTTCCACTTTTTGAGGGAAATCTAGCAGGCTGCATCAGCAGCTCTCACACCATACATTGGTGGCACTCAAAGTAGGAGCATAGTTATGGTGTTGGCTACCAGGGATCCTGTGGCTGTAGCCATCCATGTTCCCTTGCCAGTGGTGCAGGAGTGACAGCCACCAGCAGAAAATGTTTAAAAGCTAAATAAGTACCTGAAACATTTAAAGAGGTACTACTCAAGAAAGGGTTTTAGTTCTCCTCTTAGCCTAGCTTTACGTAGCCATGATGACTTCATTCATGTCAATGGAGCTACTCCTGATTTAGAGCAGTGAGTGAGATCAGAAGCAGAAAATATCTTATTTTAAAAATTAAATTTGAGTCCTAAAACAACTTGAGAGTGTCCCTTTAAGGTTTCTCAAGCTGAGTGCTAAAATCTTGTCCATACCTCTTTTAAATGTTCCAAGCAGAGTAATACTGAGAACTGTGGTACCTGTCAGTACAGCCACAGATAGAGAAGTTGGGAAGGCGGGGCAGAGTTGTATAGCAGACTGGGTAATTGATTACTATGTTAATTAGTGTTGTAAAACCCCCTCTGTCTTTACAGATTAAATCTTCCCCAACCTCAAAAATTGGGGTAGGGGGAGAAAACAAAATCCATAACAAATACAAAATGGGGGCCCAACCCTGCTCCTATTTAAATTACTGGCACTTCAGTGGAACTAAGATCATGTCTTAAGAGAGAGGTTGCATAGACATCTTCTGCTCTCAGACTCTTGTACCTGGCTGGTGTAGTTTTCTTATCATCAAAGCCTTCTTTCTGAAAGTGCTTAAACCATAGGAAACCTTTTGTAATAATCAGTTTTCTTATTAACAGTGGAGGGATTTAGTATAAAGGGTGTCAGAGCAGGGGAGCCTTTCCTGATAAATAACACTCACCTCTCTCTTTTCATTCTTTTTTGTTCCTTCACTAGCCTCCTGATTGGGGAATTCCCCTGTGCTCAGTTTCTGTCTTTTAATTGTAAGCCCTCATCTGTTTTGTTTTTATTCAAGTTGGTGATGGCAGAGATGGGGACAGTAACGATAAATTCCTCACTTCCCTTTCTAAGCTGTTCCAATGATTAATTACTCCAGCTGTTAAAGGTGTGTCTGAATTCCCATTTGAATTTCCATTCTAAAAAATTTCTTCTCTTCAGATTGTAACCTCTCAGGGCAAGAGCTGTCGCTTACTACCCTTGTTCAGCACCTTGCACAATAGGGCCCTGATCTTAGTGGGGAATACTAGGGGCTATAATGTTACTACTACTACTACTACTAACTTCCAGCTCAAACACTTCTATGACTGTAGAAGTGCACATTATTTTTAGAGAGAGCAAGGCAATTGTCTGTCTTTGCTGCTGCTATTTGAATTTGGAGAGTAATAATACCATAACTCTTGCCTTCCACTAATTTCAGATATTTATGGTAATTTCAAAATGCCTTGACAGTCTTTGCCACTCACTCCCTTGGTTTCTTACAGAAAACACAATCTGCAAATCAAGAGTGGCATTATATTGTGGTAGAAAACCATTCTTTATCTACCCCCTCTCTGCCCCCCCTCTCCTCCCAAAAAAGCAGTGTGCCCGGCTATTTAGTCTTTATCTTGGGCAGAAATGGTAAATTCTTACATACACCTTGCACATTCTTCAAATGCTGTTTAAACAGCAATACACAATCTCTCTTTCCCATTGAATAGCTTGTCTTCATTTCTTCTCTTCTGTTTCCTTACTAAGGCTTTGGAAATGCCAATAATTTTTTTTATTTTTATTTTGTTTATTTAATTTAAAGTCTGGAGTTGGTCTAACTTTTTAGCATCCTCTTTTCATTATTCCTGTTAACAATGTGCAATTTGGGAAATAACTCTTCTGAAGTCATTCTTCTCAAGCTATCCTGGAATTTCTTGATACATTGTTTTGTTACATGTAGACTGATAATTCTGCATCTAGAGGTAAGCAACAATCTGTATCTAGGGAATGTGAAGAGCTCCACACATATCTAATTAATCCATACACCCCCCCCCCCAATGACTAGTTAGCATTTCTTTAAGGACTGCTGTTGTGGCATTGTTCTTTAAGGGCATATGGAGATGTTTTGTAGATCACTCCAGAGAAAAAAGAAGCAACTCACCCAAAAATCTCCAGTTACCAAACTTAAAGATGAATTTTGCACTTAAATCTATTTGTATCTTAAAATACTCCTCAAACACAGCACTTCATCGTGGCAATATCATTCAAGAAATTGCTTTAAAAAAAGGGGAGGGGGGAAGCACAAGTGGTATGAAAGGAATCCTAAGAAATTCTCTAATCTGGGAAATGATTCACTTTACATGTAAATATAAAATGGTGATTTCAGCATTGACATTCGGGTTCTGCCTAATGCCATGGGGAGCTTTGTTCAAAAGAAAGCTGTGAACAGGAAAAAAAAAAAAGAATAACAGGCATTGTAATGCCCTTGTTTGAGTATATACTGTACTGGTAAAAGATCAAATGTTTCCTTCTGTGTACATAAGTAGTGGGAAACACAAAACTTTAGTTACTAGTTCACTGAGTGCTGGCTGGCTCAACAGTCGGCTCATCTCCCTGCCTCAACCCTACCCTATAGTCCAGTGAAGTCAGTTGAGTTATACCGATTTACACCTGTTAGTGATCTGGCATTGTGTTAGAACAATGGGAACTTCTCCAAGGTGTGATGGGCAAAATTTTCAAAAGGCCTCATTCTGTGTTTCAAAAGTGACTTAGGGACTCAGGAGTTTATGTCCCCGGGGGCTGATTTTTTCTCAATGAGACTTAAGCTCTTAAGACACTTTTGAAAATGGGACTTAGACTCCTCTTCAATTAGTAACGTTTTCAAAAGTGCCTTAATCCAATGGGTTTGCAAACTAGCATGTCTCATTTATATCTTATTGGGCATTTACTCTTCCTTCTCTCTCTCATATTTCTTCTGCTCCTACAGTTTTTCCCACTTCTCCCTTTTAATCTTCTTGAAGTAGCTCCATTTAAATCCATGAGGGTACACTGATTTACACAAGCAGAGGATCTGATCCCAGATTGTTTTCCTTCCTTGTATGTAAGAGAGGTTTCCCTTTACATGTCTTATTTGAGTTTACTATCATCTTTGGATATCTTAGACAATTGATTCAGGGGCATTTCAATTTTATTTCTTAGGAGGTTTTATGGTTATTGCTTCACCACCACTTAAATGCTGATTTGGAAAAACAAATGCTATGGGTTTACTGAAGCTTTTGGGGGTTTTTTTGAGTGAATTCTCTATAACAGTTTTCAAGTTTCTTTTTAAGCAAAATAATCATGTAGAAACTTCCATGGTTGGAACTGAGGGGGAATTGCGGGGTCTGCTGCACTTCCTTTATATTAAAAGAAGGTAAGTAAGAAAGCTTGGCTGCTAGTACAGGTACTAGCACACTGGACAAAAGTCATTGCTGATCCTGCCCCCACTCCTAGCAGATGTGTGATCTAAGGATTTCTGACATGCCAGTGGAACCTCAGAACTTCAAAGTAACACCACCACATTCCACCACAGCAGCAGAAATATGCATAGGGGTGGGGAAATGGAAGTTTCTTGTTCCTAAATATTGATTGCACATGTTTGAGGAATGTTTGTTAATGCAATTATACCTTCTCAAAGTTTTTAAGGATCTAAAGATTCTGAGAGAAGTGCTTATAAGATCCTTAGAGCTGTCTTTTATGTGCTTAAGGTGGGAAGAGATAACAAGGGGCTACATATGCAATTGCTTCCAAAGCCATTATCCTTGAGGATGGAGTCATGCTCCCAGCAGTGCTGGGGGGACATGGGCTTGACCAGCCCCTGCTTTACCCTTTTACAAGGTGCAGGGTGTGCTCCCATTGCTCTGGTCCAGCAACCCCATCTGGAACTGTTTGTGCTGAATGCCGCCCCAGATCATGTGCACTGAAAGGACAAGGACTGGGATAGCTGCAGATCCAGAGGGAAGGTGACTTGTGCCATTCTCCAATCCTCTTGCACTCACGTGCAGCCCCCCCCTGAGTCTGCATGGAAGCATGGCCCTCATGCATGCCTGAATAACCTTTTGTAGTTACTTGGCTTCTCCTGCTAAGACAAGCAGTGTTTAAGGAAATGGTTGAGTCTGGTGTGAATCAGTCTTTCTAACAGAGTGAGATTTTGTGACATAGTGAGCTTGTTTTAATAACAAATCAAAAATGACAGTTTGAGGAAGATGGAATCTGTCTTAAGATGAAGAGCACCCTGGAAATGTAAGATGGGCCACTTAAAATCAAATAAATCATTAAATAAGGCAGCAAACTGCTAGGGCTGTAGTGCAGAGCTGAGTAAATAAAACACTACTTATAACTGACTTTAGTAGCACACAGTGCAGCTGTTATTTACTGAAGATGTCAGTTATTTAATTATAGTGTATACTAGAAGATATTCAAGGTCATAGTTGTGGTACTTTCTTAATTACAGTCTAAGCTATAAAAAACAGGACATTTCACCCTAGGGAACCCCCCCCCCCCCAAAAATGGCTGTTGTCACTTTAATTAAGTGAGCACTCTAGGCTATCTGCTGCAAAGATGGATGTCAGTCTCTAAATCAAGGAAGGTTCAAGCTTTTCTCCTCCTGACAATTGCTGTTCCATAGTTTGCATTGTTGACTAGGGCTAGGTCTACACTACCCGCCTGAATCGGCGGATAGAAATCGACCTCTCGGGGGCGCGACAATCGATCCCCGAATCGACGCTCTTACTCCACCAGCGGAGGTGGGAGTAAGCGCCGTCGACAGGAAGCCGCAGAGGTCGATTTTGCCACCGTCCTCACAGCGGGGTAAGTCGGCTGCGATACGTCGAATTCAGCTACGCTATTCACGTAGCTGAATTTGCGTATCTTAAATCGACTCCCCCCTGTAGTGTAGATGTAGCCTAACAGGTGACACAGAATCAGCTTTGCAGGAAGGACAAAAGCACATTAGAAGTGCAAGTAAAAATGTTCTTCCAAACTTTGCCCAATTAATAAGCAAACCAGAAAAATATGATTTGACACCAGATCTGTTGTAAATCCTATTTTCATATGTGAGCTGCCAAGCTGAATCAGTTGCTTTTCTTTCTTGTGTCAGACATGTGAACTTTTTCTTTCTTGTGTCAAGCATGTGAACTTTTCTTTCCTCTGTGGGCAAGGGTTCAACCTGGCAAGACTAAACTGCCTAGTAGCTGTTATTTTCCTAAGTTTAAATGCAATAAAGAACCTTTTTTATTATTCCTCATATTTTTTTGCTGGAAACTGACCAAAATATAGGTGTAGGTAGTATTGAGGTAAGTGTATTTTTTTCTCAGCACGATATCTGGTAACATCTGGCCCAAGGTTACTGAGGCTAATTAAAACCTATGCATTTTAGTATATTAAGGCTTCATTATAAGAAGCGATGGGCCAACACTAAATATTTTACTTAGTGAGGTATAACCTTAGATGCCATTAAAACATGCAGAAGTAATGAAATAAATCGATCCACTGGGTAATCCAAAGCGTGTGAAGCTAGTGTTAGGTATTTAAAGTAATTGCCTGAAAAAATATCTTCACGTGAAATGGAGAAGTATATCCCTATTTGGCTTCAGCATCACTGCCATTGCATGGAGACAAAATGAAATGAGGAGAGAGAGTACTGCTTCTTAACCGTTCACTGGACTCTTTCACTCTCTTATCTCTCTCCACTTAATCCCCTTCTCAGCCCCCTATTTCAAATAACCGATGAACGGTGCGGTACTGAAATGTTAAACATGCTGTTCTGCCTATCTAGAACGCAAGGGGCTTGACTCATTATCACTTTATTCTAGTTTTACACACTGGCTGTACTGCTGTGAAACTGGAATAAGGCAGTAATGGAAAAGGCCCATTTATCTCAGCTGTATTCATCACCACTCTAGTCTGGGGAAGAGACAATTCCACTTACTGTGAATATATTTATTTCTCCTATTCCTCAGACAGTCCTTACCTATATAATTTAAGTCAGATACTTAATAAGGGACATTTTGAGATTAATGTCCTAATTCTGTAGACATTTCATTATAAAAAATTAGGCTTCCACCAATATAGGTTCATAGACCTTAAGGCCAGAAGGGACCATTGTGATCAAATAGGCCAGGGGTTCTCAACCTTTTTCTTTCTGAGGCCCCCCAACATAATATAAAAACTCCACCGCTCACCTGTGCCACAGCAACTGGTTGTTGCATATAAAAGCCAGGGCCGGCATTAGCAAGCAGGGCAATTGCCTGGGGCCCCTGCAAACCTACATTGCTCAGGCTTTGGCTTCAGCCCCAGGGTGGCAGGGCTCAGGGCCCATGTGAGTCAAACACTGGCCCTGCTTGGAGGACCCCCTGAAACCTGCTCATGGCCCCCCCCAGGGGGCCCTGGACCCCTGATTGAGAACCACTGATCTAGGCCGCAGAACCTCACCCACCCACTAGGGTCAGTTTGTTTGGTTATATAGCCCTGCTCCATTAGAAATTGTAACACACGGACAAACTAACAGCTGCTGCTGATGATGTTTAGTATTTCTGTAGTCTTTTGTGTGTTCTGAAATCTTCAGAAAAGAAATATGCTATTTCATGATCCTACTCACAGGATCCAGAGAGAGTCTTTGCCTGCTCTTGACAAAAATTAATCATTGTAATTGTGCAATGTCTTCCTTGTCAAACGTTCGTGAATCTGCAGTTAAAGGACAACTCTAAAGCTTGGTCTTATTTCCAGTGTGATTGCACCGGTGTCTCCTGCTTTACTTTTAAAAACGAGAGTGCATGACAGTGAAGGATTATTTAATTACTTGTTGATTGCCAGCAGTGTACTCAGCTCTGTGAAGAACATAAAGATTATTGTCCATTCCCCAAGGACTCTTAGCAGACTTGAGTCCTCAATACAGTTTCCCTCACACAGGTTGTCAATGGGCTTTCATCTTCCCATGCATTATCTCTCATGGCGTTCATATAGCACTTAGCATAATGAGCCCTCAATTTTGATTGGAGCTTGTAAAGGGAACTTAGCACCTAAGTCCACATATAGGTGACACTGGCATTCACGAAACCACTGCAGAGCTGCCACCTAATTCTCTAGGTACCTAAAATCCCTACACACTTACATTTCTATTTTATAGTCCCCATGGCACCTAATTTGCAACAGCTGGGTGTGCGCACAGCTGCCTAAATCCTGACACTACCAAACAGCTCAGCAGCTCCTAACTCACCCCTAAGCCCTAGCAGGATTCATAAACTACCTGTTCCCCTGCCTGTTTTTCCTTTGGCCCCAGTCTGGCTCTGAACATGCCTATAATGGAAGGAGGCAGCAGTAGTAAACCTCCTTTAATCCAGTGGTTAGCGCACTCACCTTAGATATAGGACACCTGTGTTCAGTTCTCCCTCTGCCTGATGTGGAGAAGGGGTTTGCCTGGGTCTTCCACTTCTAATAGAACAGTGTTTCTCAAACTTGGGACGCCGCTTGTGTAGGGAAAGCCCCTGGCAGTCGGGCCGGTTTGTTTACCTACTCCGTCTGCAGGTTCAGCTGATTGCAGCTCCCACTGGCTGCAGTTCGCTGCTCCAGGCCAATGGGAGCTGCTGGAAGCAGCGGCCAGTACGTCCCTCGGTCCGCGCCACTTCCAGCAGCTCCCATTGGCCTAGAGCAGCGAACCGCGGCCAGTGGGAGCCGCGATCGGCCGGACCTGCGGACAGGGCAGGTAAACAAACCGGCCCAGCCCGCCAGGGGCTTTCCCTACACAAGCGGCATCCCAAGTTTCGGAAACACTGTAATAGGGTTACCATATTTTGTGCCTCCAAATGGAGGACACTCCATGGGGCCCCGGCCCCGCCGCCGGCCCCGCCCCCAGCCCCGCCCCAACTCCGCCCCCTCCCCAAAGTCTCCGCCCCCTCCCCTGCTTCCCGCGAACATTTAATTCGCGGGAAGCCTGAAGCAGGTAAGGGCGAGTGTGGGGGGGGAGGAGGCGCGGCCCAGGCTGGCCCCCGGCGGCTCCAGCCTGGGTCGGCTCGGGCCCTGGGGTGCCGGCCCCGGCCGACCACCCCCGGCCCGCCCAGCACTGCCGGCCCCCGGCGGCCCAGCGCACCCCCCCGCTATCCCGGACCGGCTCCCGGCCCCACGGCCCAGCGCACCCCCCGGCGGCCCGGCCCCGCAACCCCGGACCGGCTCCCGGCTCCGCGACCCCGCGGCCCAGCGCACACACCCCCCGCCACCCCGGACCGGCCCGCGGCCCCGCGCACCCCCCCCGCCACCCCGGACCGGCCCGCGGTCCCGCGCACCCCCCCGCTACCCCGGACCGGCCCGCGGCCCCGTGCACCCCTGGCTCCCCGCCCGGCCCCGCGGCCCGGCGCACCCCCCCGCTACCCCGGACCGGCCCGCGGCCCCGCGCACCCCCGGCTCCCCGCCCAGCCCCGCAGCCCCGCGCACCCCCCCCCGCTACCCCGGACCGGCTCCCCGGCGCACCCCCCCCCCCGCTACCCCGGACCGGCTCCCCGCCCGGCCCCGCAGCCCGGCGCACCCCCCGCTACCCCGGCCCGGCACCGCGCCCGGCCCGGCACCATGCCCCCGGCCCCGCGACCCCGGCCCGGCCCCGCACCGGCCCCGGCCGAGCCCTCCATCCCTCCCTCCCGATTTTCCCGGACATGCCCGGCTTTTGGGGATTTCCCCCCGGACGGGGATTTGAACCCCCAAAAGCCGGACATGTCCGGGAAAATCCGGACGTATGGTAACCCTAACTGTAATAGAATACCCTAACTACTGAGCTATGGGGTATGCTCAGCTACATGTCTCTCCTATTGAAGATGTTCCAGTTTTGATAAATAAATATTGATTGTGTCAAAGAGTAAGAGAATAACTCTATAGTCTGGTGGTTTGGGGTACTCTTCTAGGAGATGGAAGACCCAGGTTCCAATTCCCCTGCTTCAATTAATATTTAATTATTTATACACCGCTTCAACAGAGAGACTTAGACTACCCCATAGCCCAATGGTTCGCTAGTATTCACTTGGGAGGTTGGAGACCCAAGTTTAATCTCTTCTCCACCTCAAGTTGAATGGGGGTTTGAATTCAGGTCTCCCTCATGCTGGGTAAGGGCTTGGGCCCTGCCCCTCTCATTGGCATTTCCTAGCTGCTGATTTAGGCAGGCTCAGTTGCTGGCTTTTTGTGAATCCCGTTCCTAGGCACCTAAGTCTTCCCATGCATTACATAGGGACCCTGGGTGCCTGACTCAGGGTTGTGAATTCCAATATGTGGCCTGCGTGTTGTAGTGCCTAAGTACTACTGTAGTACAATTAATAATTATGCCTTCATGGGTGGAACTGATTGGCTCAAGCAGGCAGAGAATGTGGGTAATAAAGCATCAGTTGTGGGGTAGGGGAGCTGAAGACAATAATATATTTGTCTTTTTGATCCCACATTTACCCTTACACGCACATATATATGTCTTTTCATTGCTTTGGTCACCTCTCAAGCATTGTGTACAGCAAGGTAAAAATGCCTTAGAGCAAAGCCTCCTTTGAAATTAAAAAGCAATAATTCATGAAAACTATAGCACTACATCATATATAACAAATTCCACTGTCTGAAACTAAAAAAAATGAAAAACATATTTCCCGGTGGTGATCCTTAACCCCTTTGCTACACACACTTCACAGCAGCAACCATTTCATATTTATAAAGCACCAATTCTATTATGTTTCTACAGTTATATTGTTCTATACTTGGGGTAGTTGAATCTTTGGGCAGGATTAGGGTTCA
The DNA here is from genome assembly GCF_027887155.1 of Malaclemys terrapin pileata. Lineage (NCBI taxonomy): Eukaryota > Metazoa > Chordata > Testudines > Emydidae > Malaclemys > Malaclemys terrapin. The sequence goes on from NC_071505.1 coordinate 318,938,323, forward strand.
TTTGAGCCTTTAATCAAGAACAACTCCTGTTTGCTGAGTGGGTTAAGACTGAGGCTTCGCGCAGGAGACACCATCATAATTAGTTCCCCAGACTTTTTTAATTTTTGTTTAAATAGCTCCTACATAGTCTAAAATAATATTTGTATCAGTATCCTATTGGTAAAGATTCAAGCAGATGTTTTCATGGAAATGGCTGTCCCAGGTAGTGAGATTGCAGACTGAAACACTACCTTGTGTGCTGTGCTGATCTGCACCAGAGTTTACTTCCTGGCCACTGCTTCATATATATCATCAGTGATGTGAACGAGATCCTTCCCTGCTTTACTCATAGCAAGTATAGCTTAGTTCTGAGGTAGAGGGCTAAGGAAAGCTGCAGAAGAACCTTTGGTGCAAGAAACACAATCATAAAAGTCAGCTGCCGCTAAGAATTTTATGAATGTGCCTGGAACCATTGTCGGATTGCACTGTTTGAGCACATGACAGCTCTGCGGTGTTTTGATTCCAAAGCTCTGGAGAAAAGTTTGTGTACTTCTATGAGTAATACTCTGCACTTACAGTATTTAGCACTTTTAATATGTACCCCTTAATGTGCTTAACACAAATTAGGTAAGCATTATTTCCCCAATTTCACAAATGAAGAAGTTATGGTGCAGAAAGAATAAAGGCCAGATTTTTAAAGGTCTTTAGGCACTTAAAGATACAAATAGGCACCTAGTGGGATTTTCAAAAGTGCCTAGGCATCTGTGGACACCTAAATACCTTTGAAAATTTGGCCCCTAGTGACTAGCCCATAATCCTAAAGCAAGTCAGTAACAGATTTAGGAAGAGGAAACTGATTCTGCTGACTCCCAGACTGGGACATCCTTGTTAGTAGTCTTTCCATTGTTGAGAGCCATTGCAATAAGAGTCTCTCAATTTACTTCTATAGGCTTTGGATCAAGTCCTTAAATATTGATGATAGGGAAAAGAAACTGGACACTTAAACCATTGATTTCTCCGTCTTTAATGATAATCTTTTTCCTTGGACTGATATTCTTCCTTTAAAACATTTCAGATCTTGTTTATTCTTAGGAGTGTGTATGAGTATGAATCTGTTTTTAATGCAACATCTAAAAACAAATTTGTGTTTTTAAGATCATTTGGCCACCCCAGACTTCAGAGGCAAAATAGTTCTAAGGTAATAAAATCTTGTGAAATGATGAAGAAAAATAAAGAAGAATATGTTATTTTTGAATCAAGACATTATAAAGGAAACTCCCGCAATTGCCTGCTTATCTGAAGCAACTGTGTGCCAAGGAAAAATTAGAGTACTTAGGACTGACTACTGTACTTTTTTTTTTGCTACAAAGCAGTATGGGCCAAGTTCTAATACCCATACCCATGCTGTGAGTAATACTTGAATAAGTGGCATCACAACACTAGTGGAACCGTACACGTGAGTAACAACTGGGGAAAGGGTTGTAGAACCTGTGCTACTCCATCTACAGTGACAAAATGAAATGCAGCCTTCAGCACTCTGATTTTTCCCTTGTAAGCTGTTACCTCCAGTAGGCAGTTATTCATCAGTTTCCTTTATATCCTCTCAATATCAAGATAACCATTTCCTTCTTTATTTTTCCCCTCATAACTTCTCAAGATTATATGACCCTAGGACTACTTTGCTTCATCCCTCTGGTACCAATGTCAAGAGGGCTACTTGATGAGTAAGTGCTGCTCAGTGTTGGCAAGGGTTACACAGCCTGATTTCTTTTTCATATCTCATTCTGAAATCCCAAGTGCAGTGTGTGCAGTATTCAATGTTGATGTGAGAATCCAATAAAGAGATGTATTGCAACATTATCACTTATTAAAATTCTGAGCAGGCAAGGCGACTTTCACCAAATTAAAGTACCAGAAGGCTTTTTACATATTGGCCTAATTTGGGTATTTGTATGTTTTCTTTTTTTATAGATGCTTTCTGGTTTAGAAGCAAACAGGTACTCAGCCTGTTTCTTCATGTAGAGTAGAAGCCAAACAAATGCATGTAATGAAATTCACTGTGAAAAGCAAACATGCTAGAGAGTTCAAAACCTCTGTAAAAATAAGCAAAAGCTGTTTTTTACCCACTTGTTTGAGCAGGATACACATGAATGTCCCCTGACCCCCATATCACATAGAAGAAATAAGCACAAGTCTAAAACTTTACCTTCCTGAATTCTGTACCAGGCTGCGATTTATTCTGAGAATGCTTCTCTTACTACTGTATTAGGGCAGGATTTTCAAAACGCAGATAAGAAGAAGGTGGCTATTCCAGTGTACAACTAGTATTAAATTAGAATAAAATGATGCTTCTTATACTAAGAAGCACTGTAACAAGTTGTTGCTATGACTCATATGCTCAGACTTCCTTATCAGTTACCCGTTTAATAGTCTCATAAATGGTAGCTGCTGAGGTCCTCTTAAATTGTAGATTGGAATAGGTAATTCCAAGACTCGTGGAGCATCACTGCACAAAAGCACATACCAACTACTAATATGCATGGTGGCTTTGGAATTGAATTTTAGATCACTTTTTCTCTCCGCTGCTCACCTGCACCTGTGGTTCAGGAATTTCTTTCTTTCAGCAGCAGTTTAATTTTTCGTTTCTCTGGTATATCAAATGTTCAGCATAAACCAACTTCTTCCCTCAGAGACATGCATACAACTCCCATGTTGTGTGTGTGTGTGTTTATGTGTGTGTGTGTGTGGATCTAAGTATTGAATTTGGCCTAGTGTGCACAAAGCACTGGCTTTTGATAATAGCTTGGTTATAGCATAAATAGTGCTTTGGAATATGTGACATTCTATGCCTTGGGGGAGTGTCCTGGAACCCCCATATTCCTCATTTTCATATAATTGTGATCTTACCTTATGGGGCATGCTCTATATGTATCAGGGAAAAGGTTATGATCTGCTGAAAGTCATTTCTCTATCCATTAATGCATATGAAGTTATGAGAATTGTGTTGTATGGTGGTCACTAAAACATGCTGTAAGTTGGGGAATCAGCCAGATATTAGCTCCCCAGAGGCAACAGCAAAGAAAGTAACCAATATCTGTGTGGGGGTATCAATCAACCCATCAACAACCCCATTGTCCAGCAAGCTACAATGCAATTACTCACCCACATGAGGCCACACCAGGGGAATTGCTCAACCTTGCCTGGAGACTCAGCAATGCCCCCCAGACATGCCTGGACTTGTGTTTTCCAAGCACATGGACTGAGAGTATAAAACAGACACAGAGGCCATATGCTGGGCCCTTCTCCTGCCCCCATCTATGCTGCAAGCAACTAAGACGAGACAAGACTCCAACAGAGAAGACTGGCACAGGTTTAAGGAACAAACCTGTATATTAAGGACTGCAGTATCCACTGGGGTGAAAAAAAAATGCTTAATCTAGATGTTACCCAGTCTAATGGGGTTGAGAGTTTAGACTGCATGCTTATATTTTATTTCTTTTGGTAACTAACTCTGACTTTTTGCCTATCAATTAATATCTTAAAATAATATCTTTAATAACTTAAAATCTATCTTTTATAGGCAATAAATTTGTTTAATTGTTTATCTTTACCAGTGAGTTTGTATGAAGTGTGGGGCAAATCTGCTCAGGTTTTGCAAAGGCTGGTGTATGTCCACTTTCCATTGTTGAGGTGGTGAACCAATTAATAAATTTGCACTGCCCATCTTGAGCTGAGCAAGATGGTATATTCATGAGGTACAGTGCTGGGAGCTGGGGGGATTTCGCTCTGGTGCCTTTCTTTTTGTGATTCATGAGTGGCTTAGGAAGCATTTATGCAATCTGACTGGGTGCGTGGGGCTCCACATGCTGTTGTGCTGAGTGATCAGCTCACTTGTCACTAACAAGGCATTGTGAGAGACAACCCAGGCCGGAGAGAGTTTAGGGGGCACAGCGGTCCCACAGTCCCAGGCTGAACCCCAGGGAACCCGTCACAGAATGTATACACCCTCCTTCACCCTGATGAAATAAAAAAGGGCCAGTCCTAATTGACCAGATGGGTAACAGACAAATTGAGCTGCCTATTTGGCGTCTAAGCCAAAGTCATTGGGAATCTTTTTCCATTTACTCCAATGGGCTTTGGATCCAACCCTTAGTTTCTGTATGGATGAGCTTAACTAATAGGTGGCATGCAGGGTGCTTTTAAAATGTCACTCTGTCATTTAGGACCTAATCTAGTAGACCGCTTAAGTACATGTTTGACTCTACAGAGGTGTGTAATCCCAGTGAAATGAATGGGACTACACAAGTGTTTAAAGTTAAGCAGTACTTTCACCCAGTTTACTCTTTGATCTGACCCATACATTCTTACTGCAGAGTGGCTGTTTCCTTAGCTTAATGATGAAGTGTGCTGTACATGGGTGCCAACCTCAGGGCAGACTATCAAGAAACAGCATACGAATCCCAAACTGGTTATGCGTTATATAGTTAGATTTCACCAACCAAGTAACAAGTGTGAACTCCTCAGACACTAGAACAGCATTAATGGGGAGCCACAGACAGTCCCCTTGGGTACTCCAAATTCTATCTTGCCACCCAGGCAAGCCTGCCTCTGTGATAGATTATCCCTCACACAAAAAACATCACAACAATATTCAGATAACTCCCAGTCCCAAAGGACCAGTCTCTTAAGCCAGGTCAAGTGCACCCCAGATCTCTCAGCAAACACAACACTTGTAGCCAATCCTATAATAAACTAACTAAAGGTTTATTAACTAAGAAAAGAAATTAGAGTCATTTACAAGATTAAAGCAGGTAAACATATATACACAAATGAGATACAGTCTTGGGTTCTAAAAGATGATAGTAGCTGCTTTAAATGGCAAGCTTTATACGCCCTGTAGGGCTTACCCAAGCTAAAGAGCAGGGGGCCCCCTTATGCTTAGAAATCTTTGCCCCTCAGATTTAAAGCAGCATTGGGATAACAGTTTCTCCTTATCAAGCATTTTTATTCCCTTCCCCAGCGTTTAAGCTGTGATGGGATGAGGGCTTGTGCATGTATCCTCTTCAGGGGTGGGGGGGGGGAGCAATCAGCAAAGTCTTTTGTCCACAATGGTTTGTCTGATGTCTGTGGACCTTCTTTTTTGGGGGAGGAGATAATACCTCTTGTGGTAAGATAACATACTTGGTAATGCATCTCCCCTGACTGGGGGGGATTTACAACCTTAGCAAACATGTTTATCATTACAGAGCAACCATTTAAACATTACTCTTATAACGTGATACAGACCATTATAAGTAGGATTGACACATGCAGCATCCTACAAGCATTCCATAAAAGTCTAAAGCCTAAACAGATTCTTATAACTCCAATACCTATTTCAACAACACTAACACACAGGTGACCTAGACTGGTTTCCAGCTATGCATTTGTCAGTGATCGGTGAGGCCCAGGGCCTTGGCATGAGCTGACACCTGGTCGGCTGCTGTCACAGATATGACTGTACTACTTTTAGCCTGGTAAATGACTTGTTCTTTTTGTTCCATTCAAGAGGATCCTGGTTCTTTCAGTACCAAGGTCTCATATAGCTACAGAGCCCAATTCTGCTGTCACTGAAGTACTTTGCCATTGACTTCTGTGGGAGCAGCGTTATACTCCATAGCATGTGCCTTTTGCCTTAAATGGCAAAAAGATGATTGGGAGCAGCAGCACCATATGATATCCTTTTCCTCATTAGAGCACAGAAATGTAATGTGTTTATTGGCTATGATTCTTTCTAGTGTTTATAGTAACAAAGAAGTAACCATGTATTTTAAACAAAGCAAATTATTCCGCAGTATTGTACCTTTTCCCAGCAAGCTGTGACCAAGTAGGAAATATGCAATTTTGACCATGAAATCTGTCATCTTTCACTCTGATTTTCATAGAGCCCGATGTATAAAAAAATAAAATTCCTGCTTTTTACAAGGGGGAATCTAGGAAAAATAAATGGACAACAAAAAGAGCTGCCATCACTATAGTTTGCTTGGCATGTCTGTGCCCCAGGTGAACTGATTCGTGGCCAGGATTCAAAACCACTTTTCTGTTCTTTACTTACTACTCTGTGATTTCAACTATTTAGATCAGGCTAATTTTCAGCCCAGGGAACTGAAGAGTCATTATTCTCCAAAAATGTTCTCTCTCGTGTGTTTAAAAAATGGTAACAAAATACTGTGTTTTGCCAGATGGAACAGTGGTGGGGCAAGAAAAATAAATACAGTAGAACCTCCGAGTTACCAACACATCGGGAATGGAGGTTGTTCATAACTCTGAACAAAATGTTTGTTCTTTCAAAAGTTTACAACTGAACATTGATGTAATACAGTTTTGAAACTTTACTGTCCAGAAGGAAAATGCTGCTTTTAACTATCTTAATTTAAACGAAACAAGCACAGAAACAGTTTCCTTACCTTGTCAATTGTTTTAACTTTCCCTTTATTTTTTTAGTAGTTTACATTTAACACAGTACTACTTTTTATTTTATTTTTTTTTGGTCTCTGCTGCCTGATTGTGTACTTCCAGTTCCAAATGAGGTGTGTGGTTCATAACTCTGGTGTTTGTAACTCTGAGGATCTACTCTATCTGGAAAACTACCACATGAGAACACCAAACTATTTTTCTAAAATAAAGCAATCTAAGAAACACTAGAGACATGAAATATGTTCTTTGCTACTGGCTATGTTCTTATACAAAATCTCCTGCTGAGTTCATCATCTTCATGAAATACTTGATGTTCTTTGTTCTGAAGATGCCCAACAGTTGATGTCAGAGTCAGCTGTAATTATCTTCTTTGTCTTATTATTATTTTATTATATTTTATTTTATTTTTCCTGAAGGAATTCACTTTTGGGTGATAGTCCTAAGGGTAATCGCACTTTTGTGGTAAGACTATTGCTCCATGTGATTTGAAGCTGCTTTAGCAAGGATCCTCAAAATAAAATGCAAATAAGTCTTCAAATACAAAGAAATGAAGATCTTTGTGTTTTCAAATCTCACTGCTTGTACAGCATGTGGTGGAAGAGCATGTGCAAGCTGGGTAGGAAAAATAGTGAAGAGGGGCAAGATTTTCAGAAGTATTCATCACCCATAAAAAAGACAAGATTATCATAAAAACTCAGCCAGACTTACAGAAGTGTTTAGCATCTGGCATCTCCCATTGAGAACAATGGGTGCTGAATAGCGCTGTGTAAATAACTGATTTTTTGGTTCACTGGCTGAACCAAAAAAATGGCGGCGGGTGGGGGAATTGTTTCGGGCAGAATAAATGTTTTATTTGATCCAAAACAAAATGTTTGGTTTGGTTTTGAGTTTTTTAACCTTTCTTCAATAAAATCAAAGTAAATTTTGAAACAATTTATTGTGTTTTTTTCTTACTGGAACGGTTCTGCATACATTTACGTAACGTGTCAGTAAACCTGACTACATTTTTCGATGAAAAAGTTTTGTCCAAAAAATGTTATCCCACTCTAATGCTGAGCACTTTTGAAAATAGAGCCGTTTTGTTTAGATACCTTAACAGGAGCTGAACTCTCTTGAACATTTGTCTCAGCATTTACATTAATACTTTTAAAGATGATTGTTGGAAGAGAACTAGGAGAGAAAAAAAAGTTATTGAACTTTTCAGCAAATCAAACACAGAATAAGCTTCAGAGTGGTAGCCGTGTTAGTCTGTATCAGCAAAAAGAGCGAGGAGTACTTGTGCCACCTTAGAGACTAACAAATTTATTTGAGCATAAGCTTTCATGGGCTAAAACCCACTTCATTGGATGCATGCAGTGGAAAATACAGTAGGAAAATATATATACACAGAGAACATGAAAAAATGGGTGTTGCCATACCAACTTTAATGAGGGTGTGACTCAGAGTCGCAATACTCCAACAAAAAAACTTCAAAAACAGACTCCAATGCGAAACTGCAGAATTGGAATTAATTTGCAAACTAGACACCATTAAATTAGGCTTGAATAAAGACTGGGAGTGGATGGGTCATTACACAAAGTAAAACTGTTTTCCCATGCTAATTTTTTCTCCTACTGTTACTCACACCTTCTTGTCAACGGTTGAAAATGGGCCATCCTGATTATCACTACAAAAGTTTTTTTTCTTCTGCTGATAATAGCTCACCTAATAGCTCACCTTAATTAATTACCTTCAATACAGTTGGTATGGCAACACCCATTTTTTTCATGTTCTCTGTGTATATATATTTTCCTACTGTATCTTCCACTGCATGCATCCAATGAAGTGGGTTTTAGCCCACGAAAGCTTATGCTCAAATAAATTTGTTAGTCCCTAAGGTGCCATAAGTACTCCTCGTTCTTTTTACAGAATAAGCTGCTTCCCATTCATTTCAGAGACTGTCCCCTTTGTTTTTACAAATCTATAGATTTCCTTCATCCTACCTGGTCTCTCTCTGCTCCCCATCCCACTCATCTAATAATAGCCTCTCGTCTTTTTTATCAGATAGGCAAGTTTATGTGCAATAACTTCTCTGTAGTTCCTGTCATCTCAAATAGCCTCCCTTTTTTGTAATTCTTTAATGGCCTCTGAGTTTTGTTAATTTTTTTATTATTTTATTTTATTATTTTGTTTATTTTTAAATTATTTTATTCACAGTGAAATGCCTTTATATATTTTTTAGTAATTCTGATATATGGTATATTAACCGCACTGCCTTCTTTTATTTGCTCCCAGAAAGTGTTTTGGTCAGAATTCTTCTTTCCTTCTCCACTCCCTATGCTGCTCTAACACTCCCTCTTGTATAATCAGTTACAATTCCCACATTTGCTACAATAGAGAAATTAGACACTATTGGAATTTCTGCTTTCTAGTCCCTGTTAATATGTCATATACTTATTTCCTGCTTTTCACGTGCACATATGATTCAGAAGTTTGACCTGGATATTGCAGAGTTCCATCAGACATTGTATTTCAGTGCTGACTTACTCAAGTGTGGTTGATTTACTGGCAGAACATCCCGGGCTTCGGGTTAAATAAAAAGAATGCAAGCAACCCTATCTTCTGTGGAGTGGATGAATGTTAGCAGCATATCTTTCTCAGTTGGTAGAAAAGGTGGACTAGTTAAAGCAAAGGACAGTTGTTTCCAGTGTACTGTGAAGCCCAATTAAAATATATTGCCTCTGACATTCTAATCACAGCAAGCGAGAACTGTGGTGTAAACCTATGTAAAGATTGACTAGACAAGGGAACATTTCAACTAGGAGCATGGACAGTGCTGGGTCAGCAATTAAACGTGATCTGTTAACAAGGGAATTACACTTCTTCATTATAGCCAGTACTTTGCTGTGCTAGAAAAAAGTACAAATACACCCAAATGTAGGTTGAATTCTGCCATCCTTAATCTAGTAACTCTTGTTGATTTTAATGGAAGTTTTGCTTAACTCAGAACTGCAGAATTTGGGTCCTATTTTTTTTAAGATGAAAACTTTCCACTAACCATTTAATTTTATCCTTTTTACTGGTTGTTTAGGACTCAGTCCTGCAACGTACTAAGCACTGTTTGGCGGTACTGACCAATCCAAATTCTGTTTACTTCAATGGGAGTTGACAATGCTCAACATTTCAGAGTGTTCCACGCATTGCTGATTCAAGTCTTTATTTACTTGAAAAGTGTGTGTTGGGGGAGATGGGGTGAGAACAGTTCATCTTGAAGATTGTTTGAGTAAAGCATTTTTATAATAGTTATACTGACAACCCAGGCTTTTAAAAGTTTCAGATTGTTTTGCAGCCAGAGTTATTCACTTGTCAGAAGAGTAGGTGATGAACTATTAAAATGCTTCCATTTACTGTATGAAGCTTGGTGTTTACAGTCATGAGCCAGTGAAAAGCAACCTGAGGAAAAACAAAAAAAGATTTTCTTACCATGGAGTTTGCACCATTTCTTTTAGTTCCTGTTTTTCTTGGGCATCCTACAAAATTCCCCTTTTCCCCAAGAGCTCAGAAGTATTCAGTCAAACATGAAGTTGTTCTTTAAAAGAAGGGAAAAAACAACTTTGGTTGCTGATATATGGACAATATCTGGTGGTACTTAAATATTTTTCTTGTCACTTTATATGGCAGATCATCTCTTTGTGCCATTGACCTCCCACATTGTGCTGCAGCACACCAATATTTGTGGTGTGGGGGAGGATTTGCCATTCATAACTGAATTAGAGAAATCTCCATGGATTTCTTGTTCTTTGTACTTGGAGCTTGTCTACATGGTACGTTAGTGTGCATCAACTGGGGTGTAAATTCTGCTGCGCACCACTGTGTCATGGATTAACTGTCCTTGTGGACCTTGCTGGTGCACACTAAAAGTTTCATTAGAGCATTGATGTAGCATTGTTTGAAATGGGACACACGCATACATATTCACAGCTTTATTGTTGCTTCTCTCTTTCAGAGGGGATCTAGTCCCCTGATTCTTTCAAATACTGCTCCAAAATTTGGGAATCAGATTTTGTTTCCCTCTTTACCTCTTTCTCCCCTGGTTGTGAGATGTAAATTCTGCTTTAAGAGCAAAGTGGTAGGAGTTAGAGAATGTAAATAAAACATATAGATAGATTAGATATAATCATAACACAGAGATTATATGTAGATGGATGTTACTATTTCTGTTCTGAGTCAGGCAAGGGACTGTTCTTTAAATTAATGGGAAAAATAATTGTGCTTCCCTATTTAAACAACAACTGCCATTAGACCCTTAAATACTTCCTATGTAAATAATGCTTGTTGTGTTGTTAAACTGTTGTTTTTTTGCCTTCCTGTATCTGGAACATCATACTAATTTCTACAAGTTGTGACTACTAACAGAGAGCAATCACCTCACAGACTTGTACCGAAAAGAAGAGACCATCAGTGTCGGAGGAAATGGCTGCATCCACAGTCCCCGCTTCCCGAGTAGCTACCCCAGGAACCTGTTACTGACATGGCGGCTGCTTTCGACAGAGAATACAAGGATACAGTTGGCCTTTGATAATCAGTTTGGATTGGAGGAGCCAGAAAATGATATCTGCAGGTGAGAGAAAAGCTATCCAGAGAGCTAATCATGTCATTTTAAAAATCAGCTGACCAAATGTCTTGCACGGTGCTTTGGAGGGGTCCATTAGGGATTCCGTTTCAGATTAACGAGATATCTGGCTACCAACACTACAAACCAAACTCTCTGAATAAACTTACTTGCCTCAGGCTTGAACTGTTTCCTATGAATTGAAATCCTTGCGTGGTATTTTAAATGCAGCATACTCAAGTCTTAGGCACTGCTGGCTCCCTGCACAAATACTGAAAGAATGGGGTTTTGCCCACTGTAATTAAGGACAATGGATGTTTCTTTTTTCAGCTATGTGTGAAACACATTTTTTTTTCAGTATGTCAGTTTAGACAGCAGGGTATTTGCTGCGAGGGAAGGGGCAGACAGGGAAGAACAAGGGTAGGGGAACAGTGTGCTGTGGTCTTGGAATTATATGGCCAGAATGATTGACTGGCTGTTAACTCTCTTTAATTATTATTTGCATCTCTGTATAATTTGTTTTAAGTGTTTGAAATGTAGCTCCAGAGTCAGCAGTCTACTCTGGCTGCTTTGTGCTACTCTGGTGAGGCAAAGCAGCTGTAAGGTCAGTTGACGGCGCTGGTTTGGCCAGGTTTATAGCTTTTCATCCCTAGAACGTACAGTTGAATTTGGCCGATAATTAATAAAATAAACTAATTAAAATGTTTCTGTTCATGTTTTTGTTATTCAGTATTTCGTGTGGGAGGGAAAGCCCAAAGCCTTCCCAGACACTTTCCAGGGCACATCTTCAGAAGCCAAATTGCTGTGTGGCAGCATTGGCACATCAGCTTCTAACCCTCTGCCTGACTGTTATTACTTATTGCTACACCTATCCAGAAAAACTGGGTTGTTTTCTTTCTGCTCCCACCCTCTTGCATGTCTTCTCCCGACATCTTAATCAATTAATTTGTATTTAGAGGGTTTGGTGAGTCTGTGTGGTTTTATTATTATTTTTCCATGTTCTGCATTACCAATGAACTGAGAGAACCATTCCAGTCAGTTTGTTTTCCAGTTAATGACAAAAGAATGCAGACTCAACCTCGCTGTCCTTCTCTGCATGTTTATTATGTTGGCAGCTTTTACTCTGCTCTAAGAAAAAAGAAGAACAGGAGTACTTGTGGCACCTTAGAGACTAACAAATTTATTAGAGCATAAGCTTTCGTGGACTACAGCCCACTTCTTCGGATGTAGTCCACGAAAGCTTATGCTCTAATAAATTTGTTAGTCTCTAAGGTGCCACAAGTACTCCTGTTCTTCTTTTTGCGGATACAGACTAACACGGCTGTTACTCTGAAACTTGTCATTACTCTGCTCTGTCACTGTTGGTGTAAGAGCAATTGCAGTGTAATAATAGTTACCTTCTAGGACCACAGGGGCTATGCGGGAATGCAGAGACTAATGTTCATGGAAACAGCCTGTTAACATTCTACATAGAGAATAAACTATGGCTGACCTTAAATCATTTCAGCCTTGAAATGTGGATCTAATTTACTGTGGAAAAGGATGAAGTGTTCTCTTGTAAAGGGCCATTAAAGGTGATGACATGGTGAGGGGAAGTCAAGTCATTATCGACATACTGGATTTTGACCATGACTGCGGACAATCTGTCTGCTTTCAAAAGCTACAAATTTATGAAGCAGAGAAGCAAAGACCTTTCAGAATATGTAGTGCCTATAAAAGCTGGGAAAATATCCCAGTCTTTATAGAAATACAGCCTTACCCTGAGTTGTAGAAAGGCTTTTATTTACATGATATTATTACTAGAATGAGGAAGTTCCAAGGGTATTACTTGGAATGATTTTCAAGCTTGTTAAAGACCCTAAGGTAAGTAACAAGCAATATTATTTTACTCCTTTGGAGAAACTGTTGGGGTTTTTTTTTTTTTTAATCTGTTTTTTTTCCTCAATTTTACTTTCAGATGCTCTCTCTGGCCCTACTTCAGCAAAACATTCAAGCACATTCTTACATTAAAGAATGCACCTAAAGTTAAACACATATTTAAGTGTTTTGCTGAATGGACAGCTGAATCAGGGCCTCTGCTCCTTAGCCTCCTTTCTGCTGCTTTGGCCCTTACTCCTTTACCCAAGAATCTCCTGGTTGTTTACTTTCACATTTTTCATTAATGTTACTAATTTTAAGTTACTATGAAATTTAAATAGGCTGAAACTCATTTGGGGCTGGGAGCTGGAAAGGAGAACTTCTTTACTTAACTGTTTGATTGAATCTAAATCTTCTGTGCTGTCGTTTGAACCCATTGCCTCTTGTCCTGCCCTCAATGGCAAGAGAACAACTTTTCTCCATCTTTTTTATGGCAGCCTTTCAAGTATCTGAAGACCGCTATCTTATCCCTTCCTCCTCCCAATTTCCTCTTTTCCAAACTAAACATACCCGGTTCCTTCAGCCTTTGCTCATAAACATCCTCTTAGGTCTCTGAACTAGACCCCTCTGTCTGCCTTGTCTCCACCTTTCTGCCACAGGCTGAATGGAACACTTGGGGCCTGACCCAACTGCATTGAAATCAATTGTTGAAATCTCATTGTTGTCAGTAAGCTTTGGATCAAGACTTTGATTGCTGCCCTCTTGGTCATCCACAGCAAGACTGTGGAAAACTCAATAAACTATACAAGCTACTGACAAAAATGTATGGACAATCTGGTACTACTATAGCTATATGTAACCTAGCTCAGTGGTTCTCAAACTTCATTGCACTGCGACACCCTGCTGCCAACAAAAATTACTACATGACCTTAGGCAGGGGTGGGCTGGAGCCCGAGCCCCATCCCCCTGGACTTCAACCCTTGGGCTTCGGCTTCAGCCCTGGGTGGCTGGGCTCAGGCTTTGTCTTCAGCCTCAGGCCCCAGTGAGTCTAAGGCTGGCCCTGGCAACCCCATTAAAATGGGGTCACAACCCACTCTGGGGTCCCGTCCCACAGTTTGAGAACCTCTGACCTATGCTAACACAGTGTGGCTCTTTGTTCCCCTCTAATGGCTAGACATGTATAGAGGTTTATGAGTCAATGGACTTAGCTCAAGCAGTGGTGGTCATGAGTTCAGTCCCTGCAGATGACCTAACTAGAGGGGTCATTACATATACAGTCTAAATTCTCTGTGTCAATTAAGGTAATCATCCCAAAATGCCTCATTGCTGAACTACTATCTTGATCTAGTTCAGGGATCAGCAACCTTTGGCACACAGCCCAGCAGGGAAATCCGCTGGTGGGCCGGGCCGGTTTGTTTACCTGCAGCGTCTGCAGTTTCGGCCGATCGCAGCTTCCACTGGCCATGGTTCGCCGTTCCAGGTCAATGGGGGCTGTAGGGATGTGCTGGCCGCCCCTTCCCGCAGCCTCCATTGGTCTGGAACGGCGAACCGCGGTCAGTGGGAGCTGCGATTGTCCAAACCTGCAGACGTTGCAGATAAACAAACCGTCCCGGCCCGCCAGCGGATTTCCCTGACGGGCCGCGTACCAAAGGTTGCCAATCCCTGATCTAGTTTATGTCTGCCCAAAATCAAAATTGTTCTCTCCCTTACATAAAATTGTGTTAAATTTACAGGCTGTTTAATAGCTACATAAATCAAATGTGGTATGGTTATTTTGTAGCAAGGATAAATGTCTGTAAAGGTATCCTCATTGCAGCATGGTAGGGAATATTGTATGCTTTCACTCCCAATAGCAAAAAAAACAGACAAACAACACCACATACCACCACCCTAAGTATTGAAGATTTTTAGAAAGTAACTTTCAGCTCAACATATCATGCACTAAACTAGCGTTTTCACCATCTGTAATTTTTAATCAAGTGTTTCATAGTGGAAACCAATGTACATTTGACTAGTTTTTTGAGCAGTGTTCCTGTGTAGCGGCAGCAGCTTTATGTATTGAGAATGTATTAAATTATCAAACTATTCTGCAGGTATGACTTCGTGGAGGTGGAAGATCTATCTGAAACTAGCACAGTTATCCGAGGACGGTGGTGTGGTCACAAGGAAATTCCTCCAAGAATAACATCCAAAACAAACCAAATAAAGATAACCTTCAAATCCGATGACTATTTTGTGGCTAAACCTGGATTCAAGATTTATTATTCCCTTGTGGTAAGTAACTTAACTACTCAGTGGGTACAAGACATGTCAGAGTGTGAAAGAACAGCAATATTTGGAGACTGGATGACATTGCTAACTACAGCTGATCACAACATTAATTAACTGTAAATACTTTCCTTCCAGCAACTACATAAGGCACAGATAAAAGCAGTTTTGACATCCTATTATTAAATATAAACTAAAGACAAGTCCATCACAAGACTTATGCTAATAATATGTTTCAGAAACACTAGCACTTTCTGTACTGAGGCTGCAATTTCAATGCACTGACAAACACCACAGCAATGACAGTTGAAATAGTTGCTGTTTAAACTCCATTTTGATACTCATTTGACATCAAAGAAAAGTACGGTCAGGGAGTTAGGACTGTGATTCTAAGCAAGAAGTCAGGAGTTTAATCCACGTACAGTAAAATACATGTAGTACACTGTGTTAAGGGTCAAACTGTTGTTATAAACTCTATGGTTCTTTGTATTATGTAGCGGTATTGTCATAGTAGAACACATCGATTTGATGAGATGAAAGCCCTCTGTTTTTAAAGAAGCAGGAATATTCATTAGTCTTAAGTAGATTTTGAAACAAATGTGTTTTCCATGTATTGCCCTCAATAATATTATAATCATTTTGGTGCAATATATCTGAACAGAGGTGAGTTTTGCAATCAGGTGGTAACTTATTACCCTAACGTAATTAAGTTTTCATATCCTTCACAATCCAGATTTTTTTTTATTCAATCCAGTGTTACGTATTCAGGCTTTCTTATTCCTGTTAGCAATAAGGTTAGATTTGTCCTAGGAAAAATCCAATATTTACACCATTTCACTTCAGCTAATGGCTTTTGTGTGAGCATATACTATTGTACACTGAGCCCATTCCATGCCTAAATATGGGCAATATATAGTAAAGACATATTTAAGGCTGCAAATTCAGAACCAGATGCTGCTTCCATGTATTTAAACACTGGGCCTACTCATGGAGTAAAACACTACTCTGTGTGAGTAAAGATGGCAGAATCTGGAGCTTGATTTGAAGGTAATCTAGCAAGACTAACATTTATGTTGTTGCAGTCCATGGAGTACCACAATGCATAAACATTTAACCAGTTAAGCAGCCTCTTTTACATCATGTGTATTTAATATTTATAGAAAATCTCTGTTACAATTAGCTAGCTTTACGTAGCGACCATGTACAGCTCGTATAGGGCAGTTGGGTTTTGAGAAAATGACTGTTATCATTCAAGCAGAGGATATTCAGCACTAGAAAGCTCAAAGTGTAGTTGCTATACCTGTGTAATGCTTAGAGTGAGTAAACAGAATGTTGTGCCGTTTAGCTAGTGTATGTGAGAGAATATTCTCCAAACACAATCTTAAAATGAAATGTTCTTTTTCTCAGAATCTGTAGGAGACAGGTGGTAGTCATGGGATGAAGATTAAATTTATTTAGCTGCTGTTCAAAGTTTAAATTGTCCATTCAAAGATCCATAGGATTAATAGTCAGCAGACTCAACCCTTAGTTAGTAGTCTTCACAGTCTCTCAGGACTGAGTATATACAGTGGATATACTGCACGCCGCTGACCCCTGAAGGTTGAACTCAGCATGCATTTGCAGGCAGCAAGTTAGAAAATATTATTGGACCATGCATATGATGCATCAGATGAAATAAAATATATTTAAATTGTTTTTTTTCTTTGCTCCACGGCCATTTCCATCATTAGGCTATTTTTTGAACTTTCTTGGGAAACCTTTCTGGTAACAAATGCACACAACTTTATTAAAAAAAAAAAAAAATCCTGAATTAAAATAGACATTTTAGAGTTTGGGAGGGGGTCGCTGCTGGTTACGTGCACCATGCTCATCTCAATAATCTTTAGAAAAGAATCAAAGCAAGCGAACAGAGTTTGCCAGATTAATTGTATATTTTGGTCTTGATGCAGGAATTACTAGGTGAAATTCTGTGTGTTATGCAGATCAGACTGGATGGTGGATTCTGGCTTTGAAATCTATGAATCTTCATGGACACTAGTTAAATTCATTTAAACTGGTGCATATAAACTTGTTTGTCAGTTCACCACTTCTGCATGTGGCACAGATTGAGGCACTGCAATGCATATATTTTTCAACAAGAAGAAAGAGCTATGTCTGTTATCACCTCCTTCCATTCTTCCCATTTGGAGAAACAAAAAATAGCCATAAACAAGAAAGGGTCATTTTTACAAACAGGCTTTTCAAAGGCAACTACCAAAGTTGCACCTCTGCATATGCACATGCTTATGTAAAATGAGTCATTGCACATAAACCAGTACTTAGGCATGTAAAGGCCCAGTTTGTGCACAGATGTTGCATGCTCAAACTGCAAAACTATTGCAGTGCAATTGCCAGCTCAACATAGGCACCTATTTCTCCCTATATTTTCTTATAAAATCTCCTTTTTCTTCAAGCTTCACAGCCCTAGAGCACAAGCATCAAACTAGTCTAGATATCACCCGTGCCAGCTGTTATCCATGAGCTGGATTTAGCCTGCAAAATTGTTTGAAATACCTCCCTTCCTTGTTCTTCTTTTCCACTGTGTGGTTGGTTTTTAAAAGGATTTTTAGGTGGTGGTGGGGAGGGGGTGTTCCTTCACTTATTTCCCTTATAAAATATAAATGCCATGGTCCATGCCTAAGCTTATGCATACCTATGGGGAATCCTTAGGATCATCTGACTCCCATATTTTGTATAATTAAATTACTTTAAGTGTATAGTATTTGCATTGAAAATGAAGCACAAAATCTTCAGCTGTCATATACCTGTCTTAACTTCAATAGAGCTACTTCCAGTGAAGGATCTGATTCATTGTTATATTGAGTTCAGTAAGCATTAGGTACACACGATCAGATACAATGTGATGTAGGGAGTTAAAATGAAAAATTGTATTGCTCACATGCAAGAAATCCC
Source organism: Malaclemys terrapin pileata (assembly GCF_027887155.1). Lineage (NCBI taxonomy): Eukaryota > Metazoa > Chordata > Testudines > Emydidae > Malaclemys > Malaclemys terrapin. The sequence continues at coordinate 318,956,426 of NC_071505.1, forward strand.
CACTCACATAAGTAGTTTCATACCTGCCAGGGAGACTGCTTTTGGAAATGAGCAGAATCGGGCTCTGAATTTTAAAAACATCCCATCATGAATGTATAAAGTAATAGTCAGGAAGTAGTCCATGAACAAACTCCAACAAAATTAAAAGTTGATGTTTTAAATTAAAATTCTCAATCCTGCATCTGATTTTGATTAAATGGAATAATTAGAAAATGTTAAATTCCAGCTGATAATTAAAGTAATTATTTTGGCTTGTTTGTTTTACAAGAGGCGTATATCCGTTATATATTGACATTAATACATTGTTATTGTATACCCTAACTGGCCTCTAAATTCAATGCATATTTGGGAACTTTGATTTTAAGTATTACTGGCAAAAAATGTTCCAACAAAGCTAGAAAATGTATTAAAAAAGGAAAGTCAACAGAGTAAGGAATCAAAACAAATTCCATTTTTATTTTAATTTTTGTTCTGCTCTTCTCTGTAATACCATTTAAGAAATATGAAAATATAGGGGTTTTAAACCAGTTTTCCTTTTTTGTGGCTAATATTGCAAACCGAATCTGATGTACCTCATTGTTAATGAGGAGCAACTCCACTGAAATCTGTGGAATTATACCAGTATAAAACTGATTGGGGTGTTGCTACATTACATCTAAAGTGTTTTTTGTTTGTTTCAAATGAAACTTCTTTTATGGAAGAGTCTAATAAAATTTCATAGAAATGAGAAATTTTGAATCTTCCTGGGGAATTTGATAGAGAATTATATTCTTCCTATTAATACAAGATACACACTCCCTGTCTGATTATCTAGTAATAACACTAGTCAAAAAACAGAAAGAAAAATCACAGACATGTTCATGAAAATTAATTGCTGTTTTTTGTCAGATTTTTGATCAGCTCTGATCAAAATGGAGCTGACAAATGGAGTCCAAATGCCGGATTTAAACTGTTCGGCACTGTCCCATTAAGACTCAAATAAACACCAACAAATTAAGCGTATTTAGGCCATGTCTATGCTTACTAGGGATCGACGCTGCAGCGATCGATGCAGCGGGGGTCATTTAGTGGGTCTAGTGAAGACCCGCTAAATCAACCGCAGAGTGCTCTCCGGTCAACTCCGGTACTCCACCGGAATGAGCGGAGTAAGGTAAGTCGACAGGAGAGTGTCTCCTGTTGACACAGTGTGTTCTACGCATTGCAGTAATTCTACCTAAGCTATGTTGACTCCAGCTGGATTAGGGTAACTAGGTCGGCTTATTCTGGTAGTGTAGACAAGGCCTCAGAAAACAAAATATGGTCCTGATGCTGCCACTCCTATTCAAACAAATGCCTCTCTGTCAAGTGATTAGTCGCATTGTCTTCTGTGGATCTAATCATACAAATGATGATTCCAGGATCAGGCTGCAAGATTTTTAATTGAAGTAGTAATAACTGTCATCAATAACAACTTCCTTAAAATTTTTAACATGAAAGCAAAACAATTCACTTATCTTAGTTGGCTAGCAGTGCAAATACAGATTCAGAAATTTTGAGCCCAGAAGAGACCTCACTAACTTGTCCTCCTGTATATCACAGGTGATAGAATTTCATCAAATCAAATGAAAATTGAGCCAATTTCTGTGTAGGGCTGTGTGGATATTTGTCCTCTATGCTTTAGTTTAAGTGGTTACTTTTTTTTTTACAGGACAGACACTTCACTGATGTCTCCAAGACAAAATAGGTTGCCTGGAAACCTACATAATATGTTGCATGTGAAAATATATATGATAATAATGTGCAATTATTTTCAATGCTTTTAAAATCCAAAGAAAGAATCTCAGTAGGTTTTTTGGGGGGAGGGGGGTTGAGGGGGGGGCAGGTGAGTGATTTTGGTTTTGTTAATGAAATGATCAGGAATGAGATAAATCACATTACAGGGATGTGAGATATTATGTATATATATATTACACACACACTTATCACTCACTGTCCTGATCATTTTTCACTGATTAAGTTTTGATTTCCCATGTATGCTAGACAGGATGGATATTTTCATAAACACTGTACAACAAAAAAACTAATACTTCATGTGATGAAACTCCTGTTTACTTGAGATGCTGGCAGATAACCAACATCTGTGTTCTTGTCCAGAGTGCATCGCCCTCGTATAAAATTGTCAACAAGGGAATCATCTTTCTAGGGACAAAGAGGGGAGAAATGAAGTTCTTTCTAATTATGTAAGACCAACTCGAAGGCTTTAAAATTCCTTCCCCATTTATATGTAAACAAAGGATTTGGGAGATTATATGTGGTCATTTTGTTTAGGAGCAATTGTAACATTAGAAAGAAGCATTAAAAAAAGTACTAAGTGTTCTATACTCATGAAAAGAAAAGAATAAATCTCACACAAGGAAAAGGTTTACAAATCTCTGTTTGCATGTTAAAAGAAACATACTGTTCACTCAGTTAACGTTTGCACTGACCTTGGCTAACTTCTACCTTTCTTGTAGAGGAAGGCGGTTTTCTCTTCATTAGTGCAGAGGCTGGGACTCTGCAGTTCTAAATTCCATTCCTCAGTTTATCTGCTTCATAAGAGTGTTATGAAGAGAGTGAGGTTGTATGGCATACAGGAGCAAAGAGAACTTTTAAGATGTACAAAGCAGCACACTAGAAAGCACACTAGAAAGCACAAAAGAATTGGGCAAAGGAAGCAAAAGTGAGAGTTGTGTAACCAGGATAAGTTGGCTGGAATCATATGGGTGAGCAATGTCCAAGGTCCGGACTATGATTATGGCAGTAGGGATAGAGAGAAAATCATACATTGATAAAGTTTAAGGCCAGAAAGGATCATTACATCATTTAGTCTGACTTCCTGTACATCACAGGCCATAAAATTTCACTCAATTTATGGATTAGGGAGTGAGAAAGAAACAGCTTGGCAATGAAGGTGAACAGACCCAGCTCTAGGCCTCGGCCTACGCAGGCTACTAAGCACCTCCAGCCTGATCATCCCTGTAACAGCTGTTGTCAAGCTGTCCCTTGCCCTGTTTCAAGTGTCTGCCCCGTTAATGGCACCCCCACTTCAAGAGAGCTGCCAGTCATGAGCACTGAGTTGGTGCTTCCTCTGACCCTGGACAATTTTGCAGTGGGGGATAGCCTAGGTGTAGCACCAACTCTTGAGCTAAAGAAGAGAGGAGAATCTGTCTGACTGTCAGTTTTCTGTAGCTCTGTCACCACAGTATCTAAGTGCTTCCCCTGTAAACTCGATCTGCTTGACAAAATCACAAGTGAAGCACTTCAGCTCTCCTTCTTTCATCAGTATAGGAGGTACAGCTTGGGATATATATGGAGTCTTCTGTTTTCTTCTTCCTTCCCCCACATTGTTTTGGTTCTGTTGGGAAAGCTCCTCTGAGTGGAAGGTTCTTCAGCAAGGCCAGAGTGGTCATGCTCTGAATTAGTGTGACCTACTTGGGAAGCTCATTCCACAGCTAAGTCCTCTTCAGCTCAGGATGATTTGTGTCCAGCCTCGTGTGCTTTTTGAATCGCATCATTCCAGGGACATGCAGCTGTCTTGGTGGACCACAGTTGGATATGGGACCATAGATATAGCTGGACTCTGATTTGATGATGGCCTTGAACGTCAGGATTAAGGCCTCCCACAGACTGCAGAAGTAGACTGGGAGTCAGTAGCAGTACAGGGATGATGTGCTTGGGGTGGCATGGGTCATGGAGAAGCAGCCAGCCCCATTCTGAAGAAGCTGGATCCCCTTCTCTGCTTATTTCTGCAGTCCCAGATACAGTGAATTATAGCAATATAGTCTTGTTACCACTGAAGTGTGGTCTCTCTCCAGTCCCACAAGTCTTTTAGTACCACTAGAATTCTCCCTATGATGGTTTTAAGCCAGGTTATGAGTCACAGATGACACTGAGGTTGGGGGAGGATGGAGGAATTATGTTCTCTGGTGGAAAGAGGGTGCTGAGAGGAGTTGAGGGGAAAGACATGAACAGGTCTGATTTTGCTGCTGTGTCGGAGAATAAACAGAAGGGTTGTAGTGAGCCAGTCACAGATGTGACCACAAAGAGAGAGATCAGGAGTGGAGGGATTAATATGAGAGTCACTGGGCTAGAAATTATTCTTAAAGCGAGAAGATTAAGGCACCCATGGGTAAGAAAGAAGAGGAAGAAGAGGGAACCAAGAATGAAGGCTAGTGAGAGCAACACAGAGTGAAAGAGGAGGAAATGGGACCACCTATGGAGAGGCTAACGGAGTGGTCAGAGGCAGGAGAAAAAACATATAAGCAAAGAGACACAAAAACTCAGAGAGGAAGTTGAGGAGGAGGACTGAGAAAGATGAGGATGGAGAAAAGGCCTGTGGGCTTGGCCAAGAAAAAGATCAGTTGTCACCTTTGTATCTCAGTGAAGCTGAGTGGGCAGCACCCGAGTTGCAGAGGACAGAATAGCAGTAAGGGTTGGGAGTAGTCACTGTTGTTAAAGAGCATGGTAATGAAGGGATGGAGAGATGTGCCAAGGCAGCAGGCAGGAAGAATAAAGGGTGCAGGTTTAGGAAAGTTAGTGACATGCTTGAAAGCAGGGGGACAAGAAGCAGGTGACCAGTTCAGTGTTGTTGTTTTCCTGGCAAGAACGCTACCTGATGGGAAGCATCGGAATTAGGAGAGCTGGGTTTTTGGAGAGTATCAAAGGTGGTGAAGAGGCAGGTGGGTGGGGGTGGAGGTTATAGATGTGGAAGTCAGTCACGGGGAGGCAGAGGGGGGAAATACAAAGCTTTTGGCAAGGTGGGAGGAAGAGCTGAAGGAGAGGACAAATAGACAACAGTTATAGACATCTGTCAGACTTCAACTGACAAAGCGATCATTTTCACCTAAAAATAAATTTGAGTCTGTGTTTTCCCAGCTGCAGAGTGGTGAAAAGTTAGCCCTTTCTCCTCATCATTCCCTGATACTTTGACTGCTTAGTTCACATTTGACTCACTTACCGTACAGTATTGTCTACCTGTTTTCCCATAACAACAATCCTAATTGTGTCAGATTCCTGTTGAAAGTCTTCTTTACTGGGTTAAAGGTAGGGAAGGCATGGTTAGGAGCCTAATGGATTCACACCACTATAAGACTCTTGAACTCTGGGTAAGGAATGGCAAGAATTCAAGTGCATGATGGTACTATTTAGCCCTTACTATATACAGCACTTTGTATCATCCAAAGATTAGACAAACATTAGTTATGAGCTCAAGTACAGTACAATAATAAATAATAGAATGTAGCAACTCTTTAAAGGAATGGGTCAATGAGATGCATTAACAGCTTTAGATTTTAAAGAACCGGGGTTCTCTGCTGGTAGCACCTAGCAGTTGTGATAGTTAACTAAGAAGTTTATTGTGTATGTGATTTAAGGTGAAAGAGGGAATTCTTGCTTTTCTAAAAGATCAAGGTAACTTATAGCCAGGAAAATAGGGGAAGGGCTAACTCACTACCAGGAGTGTATATGATATACATTGGCATCTAAGAAACATGTATTTATTATTTCTTACAGTAGCTCCCTGAGGCCTTATTCAGTGAAGGCCACTTTTTTCTGGGTGCTATACAAAGAAAAAGGCCTTCCCTGCCTCAAATAATTTACAGTTGGAGCCCTGCAAATCTGCCGGTATCTGCTTTATATCCGTGGATAGCCCAGCTATAAGAGCCGGGTGGGCAGCAGCAGAGAACCGCGGCAGACCCCCCACCTGCCCTGGGTGAGGGGCCCGAGCAGCCCCCGGGCAGCTCCACAGGTCACCACACAGCAGTGACCAGTGGCGCCGGAACGGGGGGCTTTGCCTGTCCACTTTTCACAGAGGCGGACCCCTCTCCCTTCTCTTTTTCCCACCCAAGGCCCCACCCTCCATTCCCCCCAGCCAAGCCAGCATAGATCCCAGCCGGGAAGCTGTGGGGAAGCCGTGGCGGATCCTCCACCTGCCCACAATGCATGGGGGGGGGCTGAGGGCAGCCCCCAGCTGTGTTCCTGCCCCCCCAGGCTTCCCCCACAGCCAAGGGCAGGTGGAGGGTCCGCGACTCCGCATCAGCTCCCCACAGTTGCCTGCGTGGCTCTCCCCAACCCAGCTCCAGCAGGGGGTGTGCCTCGGAGCCTCAGCCTGGACGCCGTAAGTAGAGCTCTGTAAATCCACGGATATCTGCGGATAGCCTCAGATAATTTTTGCGGATCGCAGATTGGATGCGGATACACATTTTTGTGTCCGTGCAGGGCTCTGTTTACAGTCATGTTAGTAATGAGACAAAACAAAGGGTACAGAACACAGATTTGTGAATACTAGAGATGCATAAATCTGGATAAATAAATAGCCATTGGAGCAGGGGGATTGGATCCTGGGGGGTGGGGGGGGTGCTCTAATCACCAAGCTATATAGCGATCTCATGCCTATGTGCGCTCTCTCTTTGGCCCAGTTACTTGACTGTCTAATTACTTGGCCACAGTCGAACAGCTGCCACAGAGACTGAGGGAGCCCTACATCAAAATACCCCATAACCCACTGGTTAGAGGTGGCAGATCCCTGTTCAAATCTATTTGTAAATTTGGGATTTAGATGCCTAAAGTGGCAGGTAGGTGCCTAAATCCTTTTATGAATCTAGCCCTATGTAGATACTGTACAGAGAAAAGAAGGAACTCCATCTGTTTCCTTAAGGTTACTTCTGCTTAACAGATTTCTGCAGGAGATGACTGGTGAATGTAGACATATGTTGGACTCCCAAGCTCCCTTTAAAACCATATTGAAAAACTTGTGAAAAGCCTTTACAAGAGGCTAGGTTATTGATGTCTTTTAAATGAAAACAAGACTTGTGTGTCTTTCCAGTCTTGCAGAGAGGTGGGCCTCTGAGGCTCGACTTCCAGTTTTGAATTAAACCAATATTATTTATTCCACTACACGTCAATGTTACCTTATAAAGGCTGACACAGACTTCTAGAGTGTTTATCTCAGGCTTGTACTTCAATATCCATTTCATACTCAGAATTGCTTCAGAGTGGTGTGTTGTCATTCTTTGGAATCTAGAAAAACATCTCTGCACTAGGTAAAATGTGGGTATGATGGTTTGCAGAATACATTGTTTAGAGAATAAATTATCACCTTATTTGTTGTAACAGCTATAACCACTCGGAAATACTTATAGCCTTTGATTAAATAACAGTCCGTGTTTTAAGAGTCATTTTAGCTTAGTTTTTGTGGTTGGTTTGTTCTGTTATAGCATAGCTGCAGACAATCATAAAATCTAACAATTTTAAAAAGCTTTCAGGTCATCTAGTCCATCTTTCTCCAAGTGCAGGAATGGCATTTATTTATTGTACATTTATTAGTGTTTTGTCCAGTAAAGCTTTAAATATGTCAAGTAGAGATGAAGACACAAACTAATAAATCACACTATCAGAAATAATTTTTGCCTTGATAGCCTTAATTTTCCCTGTCTTAATGTCATCCCATTCCTTGCTATTATACCTCCTTCCATTATGATAAAGAACTCTCTTTTTCTCATTGGTGTTTAAATCCTTCAGATATTGTAGAGTGTCTTCGGGCCCCCAACCCCTTAGTTATCTCTTAGACAAGCAATAATGTCCATATTTAGCTTTTTAACTTTGCACATAGATCAGTCCCTCCAACCTCCTCACCATTTTTGTTGCTCTTCTCTGAACTCCCAATAGATCAGTCCCTCCCCACCCGATTCCAATGTCTTTCTAGAAGTGAGATGAGCTGAATCCAAAGATCCAAGTGAGATCGCACTGGATCTGTGTAGGGAGACACTATTGCCTCTGCTTCTGCATATTTAACTCAAAATTACACTGTCCCCTTTGACTGTCATAAAACAGTGGAAACACGTGTCTAATTTGCTTTCTACTGTCATCTTAGGGAAAGTCTACACTGCATTTGGAGGTGTGTTTGCAGCTTGGGTAAACATACCTATGCTATCTTTAATCTAGCTAGAGTGACAAAAAATAGCAACGAAAACACGACAGCACAGGCTGTAAGAGCATGTCTACGCTGCCCCACTATTAGGACTAAAGGGGTGGATTGCAGTAGAGGCACAAACTTCATGGTGCTCTTTGAAGAGGACTACATTAGTACGAACTCTGGACCTTTAAGTTTGTGCCTGCAATGTCCACATGGGGGAGTTACAGTACAGCACTTTGGTGCGCACTGCTATTAACACCCCCTTACTCTAAACTGCAGGGCAATGTAAACATGCCCTCAGCCCTAAAGCTTCCAGGTTTTTCTTTCCCTTGGAATATCTGAGACTGGGATGTATTAGCTTTCACCTTTGTGTTATTTCTGACCATCTTTTTAATCTCTCCATGCCCTCAAGTGTTCACAGCTCCTCCTAATGTAATATAATCTGAAAATGTTGTTCTCGTACTTCTTACTCCATTTTCTGGAAATAAATAAAGCTGGTCATCAAATTTATGTCTAAATGAAATCATACTCTACCTACCACTGATCCCTGAACTACTCCACTAGACACTGCCTCACAGCTGAATGCTTTACTATTTGAGATAACCCTTTGTAAGCATTCCCTCATCTACTTTTGAATCCACATGACTGTTTGTATCCAGGCTGAATTGAATTATTTTTGAAATAAGATTTTATGAGACGCTGTTACAAATGCTCTGCTAGAACAGAGATGTATCACGTTTCCTGCTCTCCCGTCAAATCCACTAATTTTATAATTCCAACAAAAACACAGTCCAGTTTGTCTGGGCTATAGTCTCATTGTCTGTGAGAAGAACTTGGACTGATTAATAATTAAAGCCTTGATCCGGTAAATGACTCTGCATAGGCACAGGAGTAGGCCCATACAAAAGTTGCCTGCAGGATCAAGGCCTAAAAATGTTGTTGTTGTTTAGAGCTGAGGAATCCATGTACATGTTGTTATTCAGCGGTATCAAATGTGGATGTGGATGGCTTTCTCTTCTCTGACCTAGGGATGTCCTTGCAAACAAGATTAATTCATCTTAATGGCTTTTGCTTGGTGAACTATTTTAAATATATAAAACAGAGCTATATGGCAAGAGGGAAACTCGTTTTCAAGGTCCCGTTATTCTGTGCTGCAGGTGCAATAGACTATGGCTGTTGTTCCCAGCTGTAGAAATGCTCATTTTTAATGAGTGCCTGTTTCCCAATATATTTCAGTGTATACAGCATTTCTTGCAATAAAAGTTTCCATATGACTGAAAAACTCGTTACAGCATTTCTCTCTTCTCACGCCCTTGACTCCATGCAAATGGCACATCACTTCCCCCAACTAGGCCCCACACCTGCAAACAAACACACACTTCACTTTGCTCCTTTGAGTAGTCTCATGTTTGCAGGAGCGGGGCCCTAGTGGAGAAGTGCATGGGTCCTGATTGTTGGATTTACTGCATGTGGGTTCATGTTGCGGCTTGGTGTCGGTAAATTCTACAAAAGCTCTTATGTGGATGTTAGTCACTTAGACCCAGATCCACAAAGGATCCATTGATTTCAAAGAAAGTGAAGATCCTAAATACCTGTGTGGATCTGGGCCTTAGTTATTCTCTTTCCACTCTCTGCCATCATCCTGAATGACAGAGTTAATACTACTGATGAGCAAAGTGGACCCATTTAACATCTTGTCCTTCTAAAGGAGAATCTCTGATTTCTTTTTTAAGTTAAAATAAAACTAATAGTCTCAAGTCCTTTTCCTTGTGAAAATCGTCTTGAAATGTAGGGCCAGATCTTCTGCTGGTATAAATCAGAATAGCTCTGCTGTCTTCGCTGGAGCCAGGGTAATTTACATCAACTGTCTTGCCTGTTTGTCTTTTGTATGGCAACTTGAAAAGTAACATTAAAGGTCGACATCTCAGCTTGCCATCTGCTCAGTTGCTTCCAGTGGCATGAAATGAATAAAACTTGGCCCTCCAGAGAAGGGTCTTAGAGAGCAGAGGTTCACTAGATGTTCCATGGTTTGGATGTCTTCTCCACATTCATATAACGGGCTGTCTTTCATTTCCCATTTGTGTAGCAAGTAATTGCAATGCCTGTGTGAGATTCAAATGTGGTTTGCTGTGATCCATATCTTACGTGCCATGGTGAAGGCAAGTGGATGGTCTTTAGGATCCATAATAAGGTCTTGTTTCTTGGCCCCACTGTTTTCCCACAGTATCTGTCACTTGTCTTTTGGTGAACGTCTTGAGATTTTGACAGCTAACCAGAAGGGGTTCCTGGACTTAAGGCAACATTTTGGAAGGAGTTGGAGATCTTTGTAGATGAGCAAGCCTGGGTTGGTTGTATGG